>NC_053390.1:605856115-606162313 GCF_905171765.1 Bufo bufo
AGAATCAGTCAGTCTTCTGTTTATTCAACAACGTGGTGTTGCGATGGAGAAAGCATGCCAAGAAAACAATTCCTCTCCACCTGGAGATGAATCCTGTCAAGATTGCTGCAAGTGCGACCAAGATACTTCTGGGGGAAACCTGCCTGGCATGAACAGGCCTCCAGTAGCTACAGACAATGAAAAGACAAAGCTTCAAGATAGCTTGGAGCCCGGAAGAGTCGCTAAGTTAGTCAAGATTCAAACCAACCAACCAGGCCCTGATCTCTTCGTACGGTGAAAACATCACGGGTTCCCAGTCATCATGGAAATGAAAAGGAGGGCATCCTGTGGTGCACGGAGATGGAGAGGGTCTTCGGATTCCTCCTGCACTATACGGACGTCTCAGAAATGAACCTCTGCTCCCGACAGCAGCTGCTTGGAAGGTCATGGAGCGTCCCGGTCATCTATTCGCCCCGCTGAAAGATTATTTTGAAAGTGTGTAGAAGCCACCACGGGGACCCCACGCTGCAGATTTATCATGGAGACACAGGATTTTACAATATTACATTATTTTGTGCTTTAGCAATACTGATGGATTATTGAGCAAATGCTGACCGAGTGAAGGCGAATGCTCCACAGACGATCCGTTTTTTGTGAGTTATTGTTCTGATGGATCAGAGGAAGGGCAAAATAATCAGTGACTTCAACACAAACTTACTGCTATCACCTTTTTGCAAACTGAGATGAAGAAAAAATAGGCAGCACTCACCAATGGTTCATTTGCTTCTTTATTTCAAGCAGACAAGTGCTTCATGCGGCAGGGTAGCAGTTAGCCAGATTCACATACTAGTGGCGACGGCCGTTTCGCACACGAGTGATCGCACTTCCTCAGGCCACTACAGGTGCACGCCCATACGTGTTGACCTCTTATACCCCGGCGTCAGGTTGCCATGGAAATTCACAACAACCAGGTGCCGTGCACACAAGAGATCATTAGTCAACATGTGAATAAATGCAAAATGTGACGCACAGGACTCACTAATACCAACCAGAGGTGCACTCAGAATAAGAGGACTCTCCCTATCCTCTTTAAGGTAGGTATATATAACAAAGAGAATCTGGGCACTCTCTAGGTATTTGGGTCACAATGAATTTATTGATACATAAATTAATTAAAATATCCTCTTCCCATACTATAGCCTATAAACACTTAAACAACAATCATACACATCATCTAAATATTAGCAAACAAATAATGCCTAAAAAATTGAGAAATTAGCTCGACCCTGTGCATAAATATATGAATGGCCCAACAAATAATGTCAATGTAGTAGATGGATACAAAATAATGCAGCTGATACTGTTGCAACGTCCTGGAATACTATCAATGAAAACTCTTGATGAACTAATGTCCTGTATGTCGAACCGAAATAGTTATATATGTGCGCACATAGAGGTACTCAAAGGTAGCGGCGTCCCGCTAAATCATTACCAGCGGCGTCCCACTGGAGAAACTTTCTTATAATCCTTGCGAAAGCCTGCCGAAAATATTGGAGTGGTCTGACCGTAGCGAACAACTGCCACATTTATAGTTACCAGCCGGCAACCTCTCCTGCAACCAATTAGTCTTTTTTTCTCCCAGAAATCAGCTTCTCACAATCCTATCTTTTATTGTGTGACTACGTCTATACGTGACTAACGGTTTATCATCCACTATGCCTCTCAGACTCCCATCTTTTTTCAGGATATCCCAGTGCTTAAATATTGCTGTGCGTATAGAATTAGCCATTGGGCTAAATTTAAATGAAAATACACATCTCTTTTTGTTGTTATTTTTATTTTCCTGTTGCCCATTCCTACCAATCCCTCTTTTTCCTGCTAATAGCTCATCTTGGGACAATTTCTCAACCTCTTTTATGTTCTCATCCAATAAATGTTCAGGATAGCCTCTCTGCAATAACTATTCTTTCAAATGCAGTGCTTGTTTTATATATCCTTCATCTTTGCTATTTATGCGCCTCAACCTGACAAATTGCCCATAAGGCAACGATTTTTTGACGGGATATGGATGGAAACTGTCGTGGTGTAGCAAAGAGTTGGTCGCCGTGGGCTTACGGTAGCCCTCCGTGACCAACTCTCCGCCACAAACCGCGACAGACACATCCAAAAATTCCAAACGTGGCCCCCCGAAATTCATTGTGAATTTCATCGCCATACAATTGTCTTCATTGAGGTGCTGTACAAATTCCCTACACATGTTCTTTGTCTCGGACCAAACTATGAAAACATCGTCCACAAACCGTAGGAACAATTTAATGTACTGTAGGTAAGGATTACTGGTATTGAAAATACACTTATCTTCCAATCTAGCGAGGTACATATTTGCAAAAGTACAGGAGACAGGAGTCCCCATTGCAGTACCGATTATTTGTCTATACCAGTCCATTCCAAACCTAAAGACATTGTTCTCTAGAATAAACAACAAGGCTTCCTGCACAAAGTCACAGTAAAGAGGGCTCTTTCCTGCTTGTTGTAAAACATCAATCACTGCTGTAACCCCTTCAGTGTGTGGTATGCGTGTGTATAAACTCTCCACATCCAGGGACACTAGTTGATAACCCTCCTGCCAATGAAATTGCTTCAAAGAGAGGAGGAAATCATTAGTGTCCCTGATGTAGGCTGGAGCACTACTTAATATTGGTCTTAATAACCAGTCAACATACTGGGACAATGGTTCTGTCACTGAGCCAATCCCGGCCACAATAGGGCGACCCGGGGGATGGCTCAATGACTTATGCACCTTGGGTATGAAATACCATGAGGGTTTCATAGGATGAGGAGGTATTAATTTCTCCAAGAACTTACTTGGGAGAAAACCTATGGCAACGTACTTGGATACCAACTGTTTTAACTCGCTCTAAATGCATGCAACTGGATCCTGTTTTATTCTTTCATAGGTAAGCCTATCACTTAGCTGTCTGATAGCCTCTGACACATAATAATACCTGGTCATAAGGACCACGTTGCCCCCCTTGTCCGCTGGCTTCACACTAATATCATCATGTGATTTTAACCAATCAAGGGCTCTTTTCTCCCCATTTGTGATATTTTCCTGTACCTGGGGGTAAACAATAGCCCTTATTTCTTGCAAAAAATACTGGCGAAAATTGTCAATAACACTGCCAGCCGGCATAGGGGGACAAAACGTGGATCCAACACCTCCTTTAAAATGCCCTGGATCCGTCTCGATCGGGTTATCAAAATCAATCCCAGTCAGAAACTCCAGGCATGATAGTTCATTCTCATCAAGCTGTGTATTAATGTTAAAGGCTAGTGGATCAGATTGTAGTGGTATTTCACCTTCTTTTTTCGGGACCTCTGATTTGTTTATTCATGGAACATTATTTGTAAATACAACTTCCTGACGGCTTTATACAGATCAACCTCAAACATAACAGGGTCAAACTGTTCAACGAGACTGTATCCCAGCCCTCTGTTGAGGACTGAGATACAGTCTGGAGACAGTTCATACCCGGTCAAATTAATAACCACATTATCAACAATAGTCAGGGGGCTAGCTCTACATGGAGGTATCACCCTTTCCACTCTGTAGGGGGGCTCTACTTGTATAAGCGTTTAATAGAACAGGTTCTTCTTGACGCTAACATCGACCTGTAAGGCTGAGTTAATACTTGAGTTATTTGGTCAGTCTTGGCCCCGTGACTGCCCAAAAAAGTGAAGTGTGCAGTGATTCTAATAGCGACGCCTGTCATCTACATGTCATACTGACTGACAGTATTATTTCACTACCCCAGCACACTCCCTATGCTTGTTACTACAAGGCACAGTGTTCTACACCCATATAAAGGCTCTATGCAGCCCGGAAATATACGTTTTTTTATGTGATTCATCGCAAATTAATTCGGATCGAACCAAATTTTTCTGGAAAATTAGGCGAACCAGCCGAATCGAATTTTTGAGAAATTCTCTCATCTCTAGTTACGACCACCCTGCAATCCAACACTAGTGGTTGTGCTTGCACAGTATAGGAAAAAGCACTGGCCTCTTTGGTGGCTGGGACCGCAGGAGTGTGCGTAGTCCAGCAATTTTTTCTATAGTGTCCAAGCATGGCCCCCACTGCTGGATTGCAGGGTGGTCGAAACCATGGATACGAGCAGTGTATAATGTGATGTAAAAATGAATCCAGCCAGCAAAGGAGACAATATGGACAATCACAGTACATTGGTAAGTGCCTTATATTAACTTTGTCTACATGATAAATTCCCTTTTTCTGAAGTGAGGAAACCCCTGTAATAGGCTTCCATATTTATGCAAACAAATTCAATTGCATTATGTAGCAAAAATAAAAGTCAGTTCTATGAAGCCCATTATACCATCTCCTTACTGCAGGGCTAGCCCGATGGCCCAGTTTTGTACTATTAAATAAATTGCTTGTCCAGATACATTTAATCATGCTTCAGAGCTCAAAGCAGTTATGGAAAACTAAACAGGTACCATGTTTCTAATCTGGAAGACAAGCGTGTTCTGTGCTGTATCTGGTTGTTATCATGTCTTTGGCCACTGATTAAAGATCCTGAGATCATTTGACAAGATACACAGAAACAGCCCATTGCTCTTTTAATCACTGCAAGAATGTACTATTCATCAGTGTGCGTGTCCATGTATCAAATCCAGAATTAACAATCCTGCCTATTTCAAGGATCCAAAAATTATATCTAACCACAGCCCTCAGAATTTGTTAAGCAGCAGGCAGGGACCTGCATTTCTGCCATTACAGAGTCCACGTGGTCCATGTGCATTTATTTACCCAGCTGGGATAAAATCTTTTAAGCCTTCTTTCATTTGTAAATGAGAAGCCTCTTCCTTGTGCAATAAAAACATCCTTAGTCAATAAAAGGATTCTTGACCTAAATTACTTCACACTCTTTTCAGCCACATACTTTCCCTATGGTGATAATTCTACTCCCATAGAAGTAAGCCCTTTAGATGTTCAGCTATTTTATGCTGTAGTATTATGCTGCGTAGCCAGCCACCATGTAACAAGGTCTGCAGACATGCATGAAAGAGCTCAAAGGAAGAGATCAATAAAATCCAGATGAATCCAATATTTCTTTACAGAAGACTTAAGAAAGTCCAGCCATAGGAGCCTGAACCAAACCCTTTTCTTGGATTCCATAGGGAATACAAGGGCTTAGTATTTGTCACAGCCGTAACGATAGCTGGAATATAGGGCATGTAGCACTTATAGTGAAAGCATTCTGGCTTTTGTCAAGTGCATATGAATTATACGGATATGGCCTGTCTAAGTACTTGGAAAATCTTGGGCTGGTATTATTCAAAGATGACATGAAATCATTTAGAGGTTCAAAGAAAAACTTAAGAAAAAGTCAGAAAGAGATACAAATTATAGGATTGCTGAAACAAATGGACGGGATGTAGAGGGTAAGGAGCAAATGTGGCAGCATTTTGAGAAAAGATGATTGAAAACTACAAAATGTACCTGAAAATAAGGGACTTTTATACTATACTAGCAGAAGGACCTGGCTTTGCACGGGTATATTTCATCTATTTAATTTAATGTTTGTGTGTGTCGTTAAAAGATATCGACAGTATCCTCCATAATAGTGACCTCTTGTCACGGATGTAGTAGGGGAGAACACCAAAAGACAACAAGAAGGAAGGGGAAAGACACTAGGCCTCACCGCTAGGGAAGCAAAAGGGTCGCCACCTAATAAACCCTGTTCCGGGCCCTAACTCCTATCCATATGGGCACCTCTCGATGGTAGAGATGCCCAAACACAGGAACTTAGAAAACCCTGGTGACCCTCGGATGCCCTAAAGGTAATGACAGGGCAGAGACAACCCGTTCCTTCCCTGGTGAAGGAACCAGCGTCTCGCTGAGGGTAAACACAACATGCGGAACACTTAACTTCTTAGGATGACGGATGAACAGGACTTCAACAAGAACCACACTCCAGCTCTTCCAAAACCAAACAAAGCTATCCAGAGCAAGGAGTGATGGGTAAAGTCAAACTAAATAGGGAGAGGTAAAGGTCACACGATCCACACCTGAACAGGAGGTGTGGACATACCAGCAACACACAGACAAAGTGAAACCAAAAGAGGCTGTCAGATCACTCATGTGCAGTCAGTCTTTCAGACCTTCTAACACCTGTCACAGGTGTGACACCTCTACAGCACCCCGCTACTTTAACAGTGAACTCCACAATCCCCACCCCTTAACACTGACCCCCCCACAGTGCCTTTCCACTTTGAAATGGGACCTCCACAGCAGCCCATCCCCTTAACTTTGACCTTCACAGCAGCCTGCCCCTTTAACAGTGAGTTTCACAGTAACCCACTCCCTTGACAGTGACCTCCTCAGGGGCCTGCCCCCTTAACTCAACCTCCACAGTACCCCGCTGCCTTAAAAGTGACCTTGTGTGGTCTGACTGGAGTAAGGATGCACGTCGCTTCAGCTCCTCCGGAATCCTGCTAATATCCTGGCCATCAGTAATCCCTGCACTCCTGTTACCCCACCAATCGACTAAGGAGAAAGTGGGAGATGGCGGTGAAGGACTTTGGGGTCTCTTTTGCCCCGTTAGTTCGCTGTCGCTCGTGTGCGGCATCCTGAGTCAAACCGACCGGAGACGCCATCTTGGTGACAGGGCCTGCTGAGGACGGCCTTTCTTGTGCCCTACGGAGTACAACTGGACGAGGTGAATGACCTGATCTACTCTCCTGGACCGGCGGGTACAACCCGGAGTGGACGCTTGGACATTGCCCCATTACCTGGACAAGCTGTCTTTGCGGGTCCCTGAGTGGTGTCCCAAACGCACCGTTGCTGAGGG
Organism: Bufo bufo; assembly: GCF_905171765.1. Taxonomy (NCBI): domain Eukaryota; kingdom Metazoa; phylum Chordata; class Amphibia; order Anura; family Bufonidae; genus Bufo; species Bufo bufo. Next base: position 605,862,967 of record NC_053390.1, read on the forward strand.
GAAGCACAGCACTTTGGAGGCACTCGTTCCAGAGACTCTTCGGTGGCCGCGCACTTCAAGGAGCCAGAGCGGGAACGCTGAACCCCACCGCTGCCTGGATAGCCCCTTAAGTTGCTAGCTGTGGAGGCTGACTGCAGCAAGTGAGACAGGACGAACTGCGCCTACATTGAGGTACCCATCTTGATCTCCCCGCAGGCTAGCAGAATCTGCATTAACCCTTTTGCGGGAGGGTGGTGACGGAGGGTCCTTAGAGGCCTTCATCGGGTCCTCTTTAGATTCTGAAGGTCTGTACCCTGATCTCATTCTGATCAACAATTGAATAGCCCGATAGTTTTAGGATCTGTTTGTGTCCTGCATTCCCACATTACCCAAGAGAACTATTGTATACACCATACTCTGCAATTCTCTCTATATGGGCCTTAAAATGGGCACTCCTGGCAATATCCCATCTCCCAAGTTAATGGTGGACGGTATGAGTCAGACGGAGGCCCAGGAGGACGATTGCCCCGCTGAACAGGTTGAGATTAATCTTAGCAAAATAATGTCTGCAATTACAAGCTGCCAGACGGCTCTTACAGTCAAAATAGACCATGTTCAAGCTGATCTTACCTGCCTCGGGCATGATATCGACAAGATCAGTGAGAGAACCATAGAGGTAGAGAGGAGACTGGGAGAAGTGGAAGATATGGCGAAATTAGGAGAGAACAATGTACGTGTACTTCAGCAACAAGTTAAATCTCTAATAGCAAAAGTAGAAGACGCAGAGAACCGTAACAGACAAAATAACATCCGCATCATGGGTTTGCCCGAAAGGGCTGAGGGCCAGTCTCCAGTGGACTTTGCAGAGAACCTTATAAAGCAGACTCTGGCACCCATCACCCTCTCTGCCAGTTTTGCAGTTGAACAGGTGCATAGAATCCCCACCAAACCCTTACCACCAGGGGCCCGACCTCGTCCCTTCATCCTAAAAGTCCTGAATTACAGGGATCGTGACGCCGTACTAGCGGCGGCCTGCCGGCTGAAGGACATTAGATTTGACAACACCAGAATCTCATTTTATCCAGATTTTTCTTCAGAAGTCCAGAAACTGAGGAGGCAATTTACAGCAGTGAGAACACTGTGCGAGAAGGGCCTTGCTTATGCCATGCTATATCCAGCTCGTCTCAGAGTCCAGGACGGAGAATCAGTGAAGTTTTTTTCCACTCCGGAAGAAGTATCTGACTGGCTCGATCGGAGGGAATGAATACATACGGGTTCCTAGGATGTTGGAACTCTACGTGCATTGATAGATGGCCGAATTATAGAAAGGGGCTACAGTTGGTTTAGATGTCCCAGTTACCTCCTGGTTCAACTTAGTTTAACTAAGGGGTTGTGGACACTTCGTGTTGGTCCCCCCATATTCCCAAAGGGAAGTTAATTTACTTAGGTTCGGGATACCAAGCTCGGATATGTTGGTGAATTCTGGGCAGGGACGGGGGTTATGCCTGATGTTATGGTCTAGGTGGTATGTTTTATGTCTTGTGGTATGGAAGTGGGTGTGAAAGGTCTGGGCAATCTGGGGTCCTCTTGGGTTACAGCAGTGAGTTCCCACCATGATGGCTACCTGTCGGTTTGTCTCCTGGAATGTCAGGGATTCAATGATAAAATCAAAAGGGCCCTGGTCTTTAATTTCTTGAAGAGCTATAATCCTGATGTGGTGATATTGCAGGAGACACATCTGAAGGGGCAAAAGCTGCTGGCGCTAAGTAGACCGTGGGTGGGATCGAAGTATCATGCTGTTTATAGTACTCATGCGAGGGGAGTTTCAGTGCTCGTGGCAAAATCGCTTCCTTTTCAATTGTACTCGGTTCAACTGCATATGTCCGGCCGTTTTGTTATTGCACATGCGGCTGTGAGGGGCATGGATTATATACTACTAGCGGGTGTGTACATTGCTCCCCCTTTCCAGAGAGATGTGTTAGACGATATCATGAGGAGAGTAGCAACTTTACCATCTGCCCCATTAATCTTGATGGGAGATTTTAATGCTGTTCTTGATCCGGATTCGGATAGACTCCGCCCTCAGGCCAACCATAACAAGTCACTGAGTAACTGGGCTGATGCATATGCCCTTACGAAGGGGTGGAGATATCTGCATCCGGGAGAACGTCAGAGAATTGTTGCCTAACAGGGCATGAAAGATTACTGGGAGAACAATGAGGGCTCCTCTGACCCCATAATAGAGTGGGAGGCATTTAAGGTGGTTCTGCGTGGCACACTCATACATGCCATAGCTTCGTATAGGAAAGAGTTAGGAACTACCAGAGCTAGATTAGACAGAGATCTAATAGATAAAGAGAAAAAATATGTCCAGGCTCCTAGTGAGGATAATCATATGGCGTGGGAAGAAGCGCAAAGAAGACTTAGTCTCCACTACTTGACAGAATATACCCAAAAAAAACCTATTATTTCAAAGACAGGTCGTTTTTTTCAGATGGGGACAAGAACGGATGAGCTTTGGTGTTTTTGTCTAGAACTGAAATGAACAATTTGCCCAGTATTACTCTGACCTTTATAGCTCTAAAACACTCTCTTCACCTGAAGACATGCAAGGTTTCCTACAGAGCATTCCGCTTACTCCTCTTTCCCAGGTAGATGGGAGTTATCTGGATGGTCCTGTGAATGTGGGGGAGGTTAAGGCGGCAATTAAGAGCATGTCGGTTGGGAAATCGCCTGGTCTGGATGGCTTTCTGCTGGAGTGGTACAAGCTAGACATAGATCTGCACTGTACACGAATAATCAAGCTCTTTGAATATGCTTTTAAGGCACATGGATTGCCACCATCTTTTATGGAGGCGACTATCGTGGTAATTCACAAACTGGGGAAGCCACCGGACCAGTGCAGCTCCTATAGACCGATTTCCCTTTTAAATACAGATACCAAAATTTTACCGAAAATATTAGCCAGACGCCTCGGGGAAATTATCTTATCGATTATAGACCCAGACCAATCTGGCTTCATGCCGGGCAAGACTACAGATATCAAACTTAGGAGGTTATTTACGAATCTACAGGTCAAACACGATAATGCAGGGTCACGAGCGTTGGCTTCTCTTGATAATGAGAAGGCCTTTGATTCCGTGGAGTGCCATTTTATTTGGGAGATGCTAAAATGTATGTGTTTCCCCCGGTCCTTTATCAGATGGGTCCAGTTGCTGTATCAAGCCCCCAAAGCTCGAGTAAGGGTAAATGGTGATCTGTCCCAACCTTTTAGTCTACATAGAGGCACCAGGCAGGGCTGCCCCTTGTCGCCGCTGCTATTTGCCCTCATTATGGAACCTCTTACCCAACTAATTAATAATAGTTTACTGATAGAGGGATGGTCGATAGCAGGAATACAGGAAAAATTTTCGCTGTATGCGGACGACATGTTAATATATTTGGCAGACGCTGGTCCTTCGCTGGAGGCACTTTTGGATATAGTAGACAAGTATGGGAGATATTCGGGCCTCCAGGTGAACTGGGCTAAATCTAGTTTGTGCTTAGTGGATGTAGAGGATAGTTCAGCAATATCCCTGTTGTCGCCCTTGAAAGTGGTGGAGAGTTTTCCTTATCTGGGAATTCAAATTCATAGGGACCCGAGGCAATTTTATCAATTGAACATGATACCTACAATAGAGTACATTGCACGTAAACTAGAAGCGTGGGAGAACCTACCTTTGAATTTAGTGGGTAGAATAAACATAGTCAAAATGGTATTGTTGCCGAAGCTTCTTTATATCTATAGGGCAGTTCCAGTTAAAATTCCTAAGTCACACTTTGAATCCCTAGATAGACTACTGGCACCCTTCCTGTGGAAAAAGCCAGTCCCCTAGATTGGCGAGGAAAACACTAAAGGCTCTGTATACACAGGGGGGATTGCGATTGCCAGACATGTATGTGTATTATATCGCAGCTCAGCTGATGTATGCGTCTTGGTGGATCAGAGCGGATGCAAATAACCCAGTGGTGGTACTTGAAGCAGCGCTAGTGGGCTCAAATGAGGCCCTGGCGAATGTGGTTTACAGAGGAGAAGGAGGCCCCAGGTTAAGGTACTGTACTGAAGCCATGACTAATGTAATTGAGGCATGGACACAGTTCGTGGAGACTCATATTGAGGATCCTAATGGGGAGACTTGGTCTCCATTTATACCCCTATGGCACAATAAGTGCCTTCGAGAGCTCCTTCTGCTGTCAAAGTTTGAATTTTGGCTGCAGAAAGGGGTTAAATATCTGACGCAACTCTTCCAAGGGGGGGTGTACCGCTCTTTTGAAAGTCTCCAGAGTGAGTTCAAAATACCTCGAACAGGGTTTTATAGTTACATCCAGCTGAGACATGCCTGTGAGTCTCAGTTCAAATCCTTATCTATAAAACTGAACAGTGGCCCCCTGCAGTCTATTGCCAGATGGGTGCGTCCACATAAACCAATTGCCTACTTTAATAAGGAAATTATGAAGTTGCAGGACTCTCCGCTCCAGCAATCGTTCGAGCGCTGGACTGATGATATCCCTGAGTTGGAAGCGTCTCATCTGGAGGAGTTGCGATCTGTATGGTGGTCATCTGTTATAAGTGCCCGTGACGTGACCAACTTATCCAAATCAAGTGGATACACAGAGTGTACCTGACCCCAGTGCGCCTGTACCACATGCGTCAAATATCGGATCCTTCATGCTCACGCTGTGGGGAGCTGAGAGGATCCCTATACCATATGATATGGATGTGCCCGGTTGTGCAGTCGTACTGGGGTGGGATATGTTGTTTCATTAACACCACATTGGGTCTCCCGGGGATATGTGCGCCTATGATTTGCTTGTTGGGTCTTGTATCCGAGGTGATCCCCACCAAAAACGGCAGGAAATTGCTCCGGCTGTTGATGTTTTACGGTAGGAAAACAATTCTATTGAATTTGAAACCTCCTAAATGCCCAACAATTGAAAAGTGGTCACAACTTATTAATAAGGATCTTCAGATGTATAAACTGAGATTTGGGGAGTGTGGATGCAAGCCCAGGGTACGGCTTGAGGATGAATCCAGGTGGAACAACGGATTTCTCAGAAGTATGAATGAGTGAGTGAGTGAGTGGGTGTCGTTCCTAGATGTCAATACCAATTATATGACATGGGGAGATTGCACACTGAATCATATGTGTACACGACTGTATTAATGGGTCTCACCTGTAGTAATGATATTTATGTGAAGTTTGTATCTGATTGACTTCTGGGTGATCGGCTTGCGTGCCGTCCTTGAATTGTTTCCCCTTGGGGATTGTTGTATTTTATATCTTAAGATAAATAAACACTATTAAAAAAAATTTGACCTCACAGTACCCTGCTGCCTTAACAGTAACCTCCACAGCAGTTGCCCTTTTAATAGTGTCCCCTGCCCCCTTAACAGTGACCTCCACAGTGTCCACCCCTTTAACAGTGACCTCCACAGCGGCCTGCCCGTTAATAGTAACATCCACAGTGAACGCCTCTTTAACAGTGACCTCCACAGTGCCCGCCCCTTTAACAGTGACCTCCACAGTGCCCGCACATTTAACAGTGACCTCCACAGTGCCCACCCCTTTAACAGTGACCTCCACAGCGCCTTGCCCCTTTAACAGTGACCTCCATAGTGCCCGCCTCTTTAACAGTGACCTTCACAGTGCCCGCCCCTTTATCAGTGACCTCCACAGCACCCTGCCCCTTTAATACTAGGGTTACACGATGACATGTGTCATGCGACATTTTGTCTCAACAATTTTTATAATGATAGACTATAGTGTCGCACTGCGACATGTGCCATGCTGCGACTGCGACAGTTGCAAAAAATCCATTCAAAATGTGAAAACCAAACACTGGAAAAAAAAATCACTTATTTTGGCAGGAATCTAATGATCATGGTCACAGGGAAGGAGTCCACAACTGGAGCTCAGAGGGGAAGGTGGGCTTAGTGTCACCCCAAACCCCAGCAAGCACCACTTTGAACTCTATCCACATGCCCAGGATGGAGATCAGTTAAAAGCTTTGGTGAAGCAGAGGGCCTCCCTTTACTGGTTCCTACAATACAGCAGATTGGGAGCACATGGAGGATGTTAGGAGGCGGAATGACATCACTGTATCGCAGATCATTCATAGCAATAGGGAGGAAATGGACAGATTATCAAGGGAACGGGGCTAGGTGAGTTTCAGTTTTTATTTTTATTTTATTTATTTTTATTGATGTTAAGGGACACATCTAATTAACTACCATATAGTGGTGCACAGAGAGATGTTACCATTATCGTGGGGGACACAGGGGGAACATTGCTGTTGTAAGGGGCATTAAGGGTACATTACCATTGTATGAGGTCACAAAGGGTGGCAATACTAGTGTATGTTGGTACAATGAGGGGACATTGCTATTGTATGGGGGCACAAAGAGGGGCATTGTTTTTGTATGAGTGCTCAAAGAAGATCATCACTGTTGTATGGGCGCACAAATGGGGACGATACTATTGTATGGGGCACAAAAAGGGAAATTACAGGGACATTACTACTTTATGGAGACACAAAGCGGGGCATTACTATTGTATGAGGGCAAAAGGGGTCATTCCTTTTGTATGGGGCACAAAGGGGGTATTCCTATTGTATGAACATTGCGGGGACATTCCTACTTTATGGGGATACTCCTACTTTATGGGGATACATACTGTTGCATGGTGCACAAGAGGGACATTACCACTGTACTGGGGCACAAAGGAGGGACATTCTTTTTGTATAGGGTTACAAAGTAGGTCATGACTTGAACGTTCCTACATTATGGGGACACATGAGAGGACATTACTGTTTTATGGGGAATCAAAAGGGGGGACATTGCTATTGTATGGGGACACAAAAGGAGACATTACTATTGTATAAGGCACAGATAGGAATATAATTACCGATTGTGGTGGACAAGTGACAAGCAAAAACCATCTTTGCATTACAGTCTGCAGACACCAGTTGACGATCTTGGCCAGATGAAGAAGAAAAGGGAAAATGAATGATTTGAATCAGAGAGGACATCACCTGTACGTCATTTTCTGTATTTTTCGCTTTATAAGAAGCATCTTTTCCCTCCAAAAGTGCATCCTATAAAGTGAATACTAGTAAGCGCATCCATTATGGAAACGCTCACTAGTATGCAGGAGGCGCGGGTGAGTGGTGACTGGTGAGTATAGTGCTGCTAGCACTGCCTGTATTCACTGCTCCCCGGTCATCCTCTGGGTGCTATGCTGCAGTGTCCTGGCTGCATGCAGCCTCAAGATATAGTGTGTGCACTATGATCTGAAGCTGTATGCAGTCAGGTCACAGTACAGCACAGGCCCAGAGAAGACCAGGGAGAGTAACTGCAGGAGAGACCACAGGATCTGCAGAGTAGCGGTGGAACAGAAGATAAGTTAATTTATTTTATCTCTGATGGGGGTCTGATCTGAGGTCTGATAAGGGGGTCTGATCTGAGGATCTGATATGGGGGTCTGATCTGAGATCTGATATGGGGATTAGTGATGAGCGGCAGGGGCAATATTCGAATTCGCAATATTTTGCGAATATTTGGGCGAATATTCGCCATATATCCGAGAATTCGCGAATTCGTAATCTCCATGCATTACTTTCTTGATTGCGAAAATTCGCATAAAATTCACATGAACTGGTATTCTAAAAAAAATCGAATATTCGCAATTACGAATATATTTTGCGATATTCTAAATATTCACGAATTCTCGAAGTGGCGATATTCACGATTAGAATTCACAATTCGAATATTCGTGATCAACACTAATGGGGATCTGATCTGAGGTCTTATATGGGGGGCATAATCTGAAGTCTGATATGGGGGTCTAATCTGAAGTCTGATATAGGGATCTGATCTGAGGTCTGATGAAATTTCTTTTATTTTTTTCTTATTTTCCTCCTCTAAAAGGTGTGTCTTATCATCAGGTACATCTTATAAAGTGAAAAATATGATATATAGCGCCTGTGTAGAATTGGTATCTTACACCATAAGGTAGCTATAGGGTTGTAATTTTGGTCTTAGTGCAGTGGTTTCTACTCAGTGTCAGTATGATGGTATTCACTCTCTATGTGGTGGTAATTTGTGTTCATGGTCTGGTGGTATAATTTGACAATGGTTATTATTGGTAATAGAGGTCTTGGTTTATTGGGTTTTATTGAGTAACAGTAGGGTCAGTGGCGTAACTAGAGTGTTATGGGCCCCAGTGCAAACTTTGGATCGGGGCCCCCCCATTTTTACAAAGAAGCGGCAGATTTTCTTACTAATGGCTCTTTCCCGTGCGGCTAGTCCGCTGCGTGAATGAGGGCCAAGCCCCATTCCGGACAGCAGAGACCCGGAGCAGTAACATGATTGATAACGCTCTTTGCCTCTGTGACCTTTTTACTACAAAATCACAGTGAGATACAGTTGTCGCCGTGATTTTGTAGCAAAACGATCATAGAGAGGCAAAGAGCATTATCAATCATGTTAATGCTTCGTGTCTGCTGTCCAGAGCGTGGCTTGGCTCTCTTTCACACAGCAGATTAGCCACACGGGATCCGCTCGTGTTAAAGAGCCCTAAGCCCAATGCATGGCTAGACTCACCCAGTCCTAATAAAATCTGGTCCTACCTCATCCAGGGTGTCGCTGGCATCGGCGGGATGTCCGCTGGATCCAGAACAAGGTCCCTGTGGTGATAGAGAAAAAAAAGAATAATCACATAATCATAATCACAAGGAAGGGATGGTGACTGCCCCTGTGAAACTATCAGCAGGGGGCGCTGTGCTGGCCTGGTAGACTGAGCTATGCCAATGTATAGCAGGGTAATTTAGGACATTTCCCCTAAGTGCAACCACACAGTACTAATGCCCACCTTGTGGTCCCTTCACAAAAGTTATGTCCTTCTTGTGGCCCCTCACAGCAGTTATGCCCACCTTTGTTCCTGTCACAGTAGTTATGCCCAGATATGTGCCCCTCACAGTAGTTATGCCAAATATGTGCCCCCTAACAGTAGTTATGCCAAATATGTGCCCCCTCACGGTATTTATGCCAGATATGTGCCCCCTCACAGTAGTTATGCCCAGATATGTGCCCCTCACAGTGGATATGCCCAGATATGTGCCCGCTCACAGTGGTTATGCCCAGATATGTGCCCGCTCACAGTAGTTATGCCAGATTATGTGCCCCTCACAGTAGTTATGACCAGATATGTGCCCCCTACAGTGGTTATGCCAGATTATGTGCCCCTCACATTAAATATGCCCACACATGTGCCCCTCACAGTGGTTATGCCAGATTATGTCCCCCCCCTCACAGTAGTTATGCCTTCATATGTGCCCTCTCATAGTTATGCCTTTATATGTGCCCCCCTCACAATAGTTATGCCAGATATGTGCCCCCCTACAGTGGTTATGGCAGATTATGTGCCCCTCACATTAGATATGCCCACACATGTGCCCCTCACAGTGGTTATGCCAGATTATGTGCCCCCCTCACAGTAGTTGATATATGTGCCCCCTCATAGTTATGCCTTTATATGTGCCCCCCTCACAGTAGTTATGGCAGATTAGGTGCCCCCTCAGTAGAGATGCACACTTTTGTGCCCCCTCACTCTAGTTGTGCCCATCAACCCCCCCTTCCCCTTTGCCCCCAGTCTGCAGTGTTAGGAAAAGAAAAAACAAACACATACTTACCCTCTTCCCTGATGTTGCGCTGCCACACTCACATTGCACTGCTGGCTGTACTGAAGGCAGTTTCCCGGGCCTTCAGAGCTCCTCCCACAGCCAGCAGCGCGATGTGCGGCCAGCAGAGGGAGCGCTAGATCTCCTGCTTCACTGATAAACTGCAGACAGCTCGGCAGTGACAAGAACTGCCGGGCCGAGTGTATGTGAGTGAGTGCGCGCGTCCCCCCTCTTCCTCCTCCCCCCCTCTGCACAAACCTCCCCACCTTGCCTCATATTAAACATTTAATGGAGCGCCCTGACGGGGCCCGGCATTGTCACTGTACTTCATGCCGGGCCCCGTCACAGCGCTTCATTACATGTTAGTATAGCGGGCCCCCTCCCCCCGCCGGGCCCAGTCGCAGTCGCACTCCCTGCGACCGCGATCGTTACGCCCCTGAGTAGAGTAATCTTTCTTAGTTGCACACTGTCAATATTTCTTAACTGTATGACTGTGTTATTATTTAAAAAAAAACAACATATCAAATTTTAATAATTTGGTATTGGTGTAATCATACTGAATCCCAGAGTAAAGTTATGATGTCACTTATACTGCACGGTGAATGCTATCAAAAAGCAAAACGTAAAAAAACAATGCTGAATTGATGTTTTTTCACGTGTTCACCCCGGAACATTTATAAAAGTAATACAATTAGATTCACCACAGGAATCTCTCCATTCTGTGAAATCTGCCAAAATACTCTATGTGACCTGGCCCTAATTCTACTATGATGATTTGTATTGTACCTTAATGCAACCAAATAGTCTAATTTAGGAAGTAAGCGACCATTAGCTGAACTCCAATATCAATTCTAATCACAGCTTTAATTTCTCAGTACTTTGAGCAATTTTCCCAACAAGTTTTCTGTTCTACCGCAGAATCCTGTGCCTCATTATAAGAATTAGCATATATAATCTTTAGCGGAGTCTCAGTGCCACTATGCAGAATTAGTCAATGTTGTTTTTACTCCTGGTCATGATTGTAACTATGCATGTGTGCATTGGAAACTCTCCAGTGGATGTAAATTAATGTTCAAGGTCCAGGTTCATATAGAAAGTTCAATAGAAAATGCTCATGCACCCATAAATTTAAAATCTTGTGAGGACCACCCTCACTATTGAATTTCTTGCTTAAAATAACACATATAAATATATCTGGCCCTTTGTACCGAAGCCGCTCTATGATGTTAGTGGGCTCAGGGCATAGTTCATAGTTTTCGGTCACCACTTTTTGTAACTGGAATTCATAATTTGAAAGCTGTCTTCAGTGCACAAGCTTGTCTCCCGCCATGTGGGAAGCAGGCTTAATAGTGAATAACAATATTAAACAACGATGATTTAGCGCCCAATTAATTTCAATTATGAAATTATGAATTCTAAGTTAACATCAATAGAAAAAATCCACTGCTAATCCTCGCACGATCTGCAAAATAATGAACATGCTCCAGATTTCAATATGGAATCCACAAGAATGAATTTGCACTAAATAGACTTGCATTTGCTGTAATTTTAGTCAGATTTGCAATGCAAGTTCCAAACCGTAAATCTGTGATGTGTGATCTTAGCATCTGGCATTTAAGGCTTTTGGTTGTACAGAGGATTCTCCCAGTAGTCAATTTCTGTGATCTCTCCCATCACTCTTACTATGTAGGCATACTTGATTGGATCAATGTATGTAGAGTTTGAAATATGTTGAAGTGTGTATGAACTTTTATCAGGTAGGTCAGGGTCTTCACCACTTCAGCCACACATCTCAGTGGTCTCCTAAATCAATCTGCCAGATCACAGAAAGAACTGTGGTTGTTCAGTAGCTGCACAGCCAATTCTATCCCATCCCATCATTATGATCAGTACAGAGAGAAAACAGGACAAAAGAGTCAGCGTTCAGTGTCACGTTACAGCCCGGACAACACTGGAGACTAAGGTGAGTAACCCAATTTCACCCTAGGTATGTAGCATTAACCTCTCCACTACCCTCAATCAAGGATCTTAAAATGAACAATTAGACTGCCCTAAACCACCAGGGATCTTTTCATTCATCAACTCACTGGCCTAAACTACCAGGGATCATTATGCTAACCCCTTTTTTTGCCCGAGACCAAGATGGATCCTTACATTAACCCTTCACTGTCCATGACCACCAGGGATATGGACATTTACTCTTTTACTGTCCTGGGCACACCAAAGCTTTTGACATTAACCCCTTCACATCCCTAGACTACTAGTGTTATCAACAATAACCCTTTACTCCCTTAGATCTGCAACTATACTGACCATAACCCTTTAACTGCCAAAGATCACCAGGGATGCTGACACACCTTCACTGCCTTTTACTACCAAGGATGCAAACAATAACCTTCAGTACACTATACCTAGATGCTGTTTAGCTGTGTTTTAGCATTGATTCAGCTTCCATGTGCCCCTCACAGCAGCACTCTCAGAAATAGACTGTGCAGGGAACTGGAGCATGGTCCCAGTGATCAGAAAGGGATGGACAATCCTAACAAAATGCCACCCCTTCTGTGAGGTGAAAATGTTTCAGTATCAATAATTAATATTTTACGTTAATGAATTTTAGTCTTAGCTTTGCAGAACTGCTTCCTTTAGAAACATTCGACAAATTCTGTAAACTGATCATTTCAAGTCTTATCAGCACATGTATATTGGTTCAGGACTATGACTAATTCAGCTAAAAACTTTTTTCCAGCTAAGTTTCAACTTGCTTTTGTGTTTGGGTGTCAATTGACAAGCAATTATTTCAGCTTCAGTATCCTCTAGGTTTTTTTACTTGCATCTATATCAGATAAGAATTAATCTGACTCTTGGATACCATAGGTGTCCACCTTGCTTTTCTTTCCAATTGTTGAATCATGAGCATCAACCTTAACTGAGACTAGTAGACCCAGGGCCGGAACAAGGTATTTTGGCTCCCTAGGCAGGGCTGATAGATTTAAAGTGACCCTAGTTTATAGTAAAGAGAATTTAACACATTTAAAAGAGGCAGTCACAGGTATAACACATCCAAGTCCAGTGACTCACAGGTGACTTCTCCACTGATTTGAGTTGTTTACTTTCCTTTTCTTCTCTATTTGGTCCAGACCATAATGTCAATTTCTCCTGAAGACTGTAGAGTTTACGGCACAGGCATCTTTGGACATGGGGGTGCTTTCCTATCTGCATACAATGACACCAGTATTAATAAATGGAACATTGTTGATGGGGTCTGTTACACCCCACCCAGCACTTTGGCTACCCCCAGTAAGATTCGGCCCGGATCAACTTTACAGCCACACTAACAACAAACAGTGTCAACCAGCACTAGCTGCCGCTGACACTTAAAACTACCGGCTTTTACCTCACCGAGGCCAGGAATCTCGATGACACATACCTTCCATCAATGACGGCCCCTTGCGCCTTCCTACATACCCCCCCCTTTGTTCAACCCTGAGAGGGTGAACACCCGCCAGAGAGTGTACTCGGGACAGGGCATCTGCGTTTCCCTGTAACCTACCTGCCTTATATTCCACGGAAAATTTAAAGTTTTGTAATGACAAGAACCACCTGGTGACCCGAGCATTCCTCTTTTTGGCCTGGCTCCTCCACTTGAGAGGGGAGTGGTCGGTCACCAGACGGAACTTTATCCCCAACAGATAATAGCGGAGCCATTTGATGGCCAGGCACTCTCTCTCCACTATACTATACCTAGTCTCGGCTGGGGTAAGCTTTCGGCTCAGGAAAACAACAGGATGTTCTTCCCCATGGATGTCCTGAGAGAGTACATCTCCGAGGCCTATTTCAGAGGCATCGGTCTGTATTACAAACTCTCTCTTGAAGTCCGGCGTCAGCAATACTGGGGATCCACACAGGGCAGACTTCAAAGTGGAGAAAGCTTTTCCGCCTGCTCATTCCACTGAACCGTCACTGACTTGCGTCCCTTCAAAAGGCCTGTCAATGGTGCGGCGACTGTAGCAAAATTGGGGACAAACCTCATATAGTACCCCACAATGCCTAGGAACGACATTACTTGCCGAGTAGTGACAGGTTGGAGCCAATGAATGAAAATTACATACGACCCACTAGCAGGTTGGAGCCAATTCCTAATTGCCTCAATTTTGTTCACCTGAAGTTTGATAATTCCACGCCCAGTTACATACCCCAGGTACTTGGTCTCTTCTAACCCTATCCCGCACTTTTTTGGGTTAGCGGTTAAGCCAGCCTTCCTAAGGGAGTCCACTACAGCCTGTACTTTAGGTAGGTAACTTTCCCAGTCGGTGCTGTGGATAACGATATCATCCAGGTATGCCAAAGCATACTGACAATGTGGACAGATTTCAATGTCCATTAGCCTTTGAAACGTCTCAGGAGCGCTATGTAGACCAAAGGGTAATACCTTGTACTGATACAGCCCCTCTGGTGTGATGAAAGCCGTTTTTTCCTTGGCAGCCTCCGTCAAGGGTACCTGCCAGTACCCTTTGGTGAGGTCCAACACAGAAAAATACCGGGCTTGGCCCAACTTCTCAATAAGCTCAACCACTCGGGGCATGGGATATGCTTCAAACTTGGACACCTCATTCAGTTTTCGGAAGTCGTTATAGAACCACAAAGTCTCGTCTGGCTTGGGTATTCACTTTTTGACTCCTCAATGACATCAAGCTGGAGCATTAGCTGTACTCTGCGATGGCTTGTCGCCGAGCCTTGGGTACCCGGTATGGTTTTAACCGGACTTTTGCCTGAGGCTCAGTGATAATGTCATGTCGGACTCTAGAAGTGCATCAAGGAAGGTCCGAGAACACATCCATGTTCCAACTAATGAACTCCCTGGCTTCCTGAGCCTGTTTAGAGGAGAGGTTGTCAGCAATTTTCACTGTGGCAGCCGCTTCCCTTGCTTCAGACAGAGGAGCCGAAACTGCTTCCCCTAGAAACCCTGGTCGTGGGCTGTCTTTAGTACCGGTTTCCCTATCTTTTCATGGTTTGAGCAGATTCATATGGTACACCTGCTCCAGCTTTCGCCTCCCTGGTTGATGTACCTTGTAATCTACCTCTCCAATTTTTTCAAGTACCTCGTAGGGCCCCTGCCACCTAGCTAGGAACTTACTGTCTACGGTTGGTACCAGAACTAACACCCGATCACCCGGGTTAAAGTACCGGACCCGCGCCTGCCGATTATATAGCCTACTCTGGGCTCGTTGCGCTGCCTCCATATGCTCCCTAAGAGGTAAAACTGTTTCTATCCATCCTTGCATCTGGGTGACGTACTCAACCACACTTTTGTGCAGTGTGGGTTGTTGTTCCCATGCCTCATTGGCCTGGGGCACCTCTCCCACTGCAAATATGAGATAGGGCAGAAGAAGGCCCCAGTCCCTCCCATCCTTAGACACCACTCTTTTTAACATATTTTTTAATGTTTGATTAAACCTCTTTACCAGGCCATCCGTTTGCGGATGATACACAGACGTCCGTAGCTGTTTTATGTGGAGCAACTTACAGAGTTCCCTCATGACCTTGGACATAAACGGGGTCCCTTGGTCAGTCAGAACCTCCTTAGGCAGTCCCACTTGAGAAAACATCTCCATTAACTCCTTAGCTATTAGTTTGGCTGATATGTGACGCAGTGGCACTGCTTCTGGGTACCAAATGGCGTAGTCGAGGACGACCAAGATGTGTTGGTGCCCTCTAGCGGACTTCGGTACCGGGCCTACGAGATCCATAGCTATTCGCTCTAACGGGACCTTGATAATCAGGAGGGGTACAAGGGGCCTACGGAAATGTGTCTGGGGGCTCGTTATCTGGCAGGTTGGGTAAGACTTACAGTATTCTTCTACCTCTCTGAACACAACGGGCCAGTAAAACCGTTGTAGTATCCGGTCCTGTGTTTTCTGCATTCCCAGAGAACATGCTGGTGGGCTAACTCTAACATGAGTTTGCGATAAGCCTGGGGCACCACCAACTGTTCAATAGATTCACCTCGCAGCTGGTTTTCCCCGAAACAACATATCTTGATGAACCACAAAACGGGGAAACACCGTCTCTCTCCCCGGTTGTTGTGGTTCCCCATCTATTATCTCAGGCTCTGGATATGGTTGGGTCCCGGTGTTGTGCAGTACCAAAATTATCCCCGGAGACATTGAGGTCGGCTAGCTCCGGACCTGGCGGCAAGTCCTCCATGTCTCCCACCATCACACTTAGCGAGGTTGTCTCCCCCTCTTACACCAAAGTGGCGGTCACCCCTACCGCTGGCCCTTCGGTCTCTGGTTCCCAGGGTTCTGGTCTGCCCCCTGAGCCGGGCCACTCTGCTAGGGTTACATCTGTCTCACGGGTATCGGTAACTTTCATATCCGGCCACAGTGCCGGCCACAGTGCCGGGAAGTCTCTCCCAATTATTACTTCCTACTGAAATTTTGTGGCGACGAACACCTCATGAGTCCACCTGCCAGCCACCGTTGATAGAGAGACCAGTGCGGTGGGATAGTCTTTTAAGTCCCCATGAATGCACACAACGCCGACCTTTCGGCCAGTATACTTGACGGGCCGCACCAGAGCAGCTCTTACCAGGGACACCAGACGCCCTGAATCCAGCAGTGCCACTGCCAGAGTGTCCCCCACTTCCACCTGGCACAGATGGCTATTGTCTACAGTCTCGGAGGTACATGTGGCGCACAGCTTCCTGGCATACAATGAGTGGCGGTAGCCATAGTTGGTATCCATGGTTTCACCCCGATGGGGACAGTCGGCCCATATGTGTCCAGGCTTGTGACACCACCAGCAAACCACCAGGGCTGGGTCTCCAGGGGGTACATCCCGGGCGGGTTTGGCTGGCACCAGCCGCCGGGTCTGGGTTGGAGATTTCCAGGGTTTGACTGGCCCCCTTCCAAAAGAACCCCCTGCCGATTTCTGGTGGCCTCATAGTGCTCCATCAGGTCGACCATCTCTATAGAATTACCAGGAGACACCTGGCCAATCCAGTGCTGGAGAGGGTACGGCAAAGCCCTCCAGAATACATCCATCAACAGACGGTCAGTATGTCAGGCTGTAGCCATTTTTGCACCCGGTGTAGCAGGTCATAATATTGTGGTCTGGCGGGTTCAGCCAGGTTAAATTCCCACTGATGCACCCGCTGGGCCCGGAACAATACATTCACCCCCTGCCAGGATCTCACCTTTTACGGTCAGGTAGTCGGCCGCTTGATCATCGGGGAGATCAAAAAACACTTGCTGGGGTCCAGACACCAAGAACGGAGCGACGCCCACTGGTCTCGGGATAACTTCTCCCTCACGGCCACCTTTTCGAATATCGTCAGATAGGTCTCGACGTCATCCAAGAGGGATGTCTTAGGGATTGCCGCATGGACAGCTTTCTGGGCATCGTGGACTTTCTGGGACGCTACCGCCGCTTGCAACTGCATTACATGTTGTAATAGCAGCTGGTTAGTTTTATGATGCTGCTTGTTAGCCTCCCACTGCTGCAAGTTAGCCTCCACGAGGGCTTTCATGACCGCCTCTACAGGGAGTGCAGAATTATTAGGCAAGTTGTATTTTTGAGGATTAATTTTATTATTGAACAACAACCATGTTCTCAATGAACCCAAAAAACTCATTAATATCAAAGCTGAATATTTTTGGAAGTAGTTTTTAGTTTGTTTTTAGTTTTAGCTATTTTAGGGGGATATCTGTGTGTGCAGGTGACTATTACTGTGCATAATTATTAGGCAACTTAACAAAAAACAAATATATACCCATTTCAATTATTTATTTTTACCAGTGAAACCAATATAACATCTCAACATTACCAAATATACAATTCTGACATTCAAAACAAAACAGTGACCAATGTAGCCACCTTTCTTTGCAAGGACACTCAAAAGCCTGCCATCCATGGATTCTGTCAGTGTTTTGATCTGTTCACCATCAACATTGCGTGCAGCAGCAACCACAGCCTCCCAGACACTGTTCAGAGAGGTGTACTGTTTTCCTCTCTGATGGACCACAGGTTCTCAATGGGGTTCAGATCAGGTGAACAAGGAGGCCATGTCATTAGATTTTCTTCTTTTATACCCTTCCTTGCCAGCCACGCTGTGGAGTACTTGGACGCGTGTGATGGAGCATTGTCCTGCATGAAAATCATGTTTTTCTTGAAGGATGCAGACTTCTTCCACTGCTTGAAGAAGGTGTCTTCCAGAAACTGGCAGTAGGACTGGGAGTTGAGCTTGACTCCATCCTCAACCCGAAAAGGCCCCACAAGCTCATCTTTGATGATACCAGCCCAAACCAGTACTCCACCTCCACCTTGCTGGCGTCTGAGTCGGACTGGAGCTCTCTGCCTTTTACCAATCCAGCCACTGGCCCATCCATCTGGCCCATCAAGACTCACTCTCATTTCATCAGTCCATAAAACCTTTGAAAAATCAGTCTTGAGATATTTCTTGGCCCAGTCTTGACGTTTCAGCTTGTGTGTCTTGTTCAGTGGTGGTCGTCTTTCAGCCTTTCTTACCTTGGCCATGTCTCTGAGTATTGCACACCTTGTGCTTTTGGGCACTCCAGTGATGTTGCAGCTCTGAAATATGGCCAAACTGGTGGCAAGTGGCATCTTGGCAGCTGCAGGCTTGACTTTTCCCAGTTCATGGGCAGTTATTTTGCGCCTTGGTTTTTCCACATGCTTCTTGCAACCCTGTTGACTATTTTGAATGAAACGCTTGATTGTTCGATGATCACGCTTCAGAAGCTTTGCAATTTTAAGAGTGCTGTATCCCTCTGCAAGATATCTCACTATTTTTGACTTTTCTGAGCCTGTCAAGTCCTTCTTTTGACCCATTTTGCCAAAGGAAAGGAAGTTGCCTAATAATTATGCACACCTAATATAGGGTGTTGATGTCATTAGACCACACTCCTTCTCATTACAGAGATGCACATCACCTAATATGCTTAATTGGTAGTAGGCTTTCGAGCCTATACAGCTTGGAGTAAGACAACATGCATAAAGAGGATGATGTGGTCAAAATATTCATTTGCCTAATAATTCTGCACTCCCTGTATTTCGTCAGGGGACACGGGTTGTAACCTTGCCGGCTTAATATAGGACATGCACTTGTGCCCGGGAAAAACAAAAAAACTTTTCGGCCTTCAGGCCTGCCTTACTGCGTTGGCCCGCATCCTCAACCAATTGTTGGGATTTGCTCTGGTAGACAGGCTAGCGGACGCAGTACAGAGGCAACCACAAAATCTTTAACTTAAACAGTTCAGTGTTTTATTCCCACAAAAGGAAAAACTAAAAGTAACGGTTTGCAGTCTTGGTGTTTGTTCAAACCATAAAAAGCCTACAGAACAAAAATCTTCACCTGGTCAGCAGTTTTTCCACCCTCAGTCCACAGCAGGCTTTAGGGCCTGTTTACCAGCAGGCGTCTCTCAGCCCTTTAGCACTGCACAAGTTCTCAGTTCCAGAAACACACAGAGGAGGCTTCAGATACAAAAAGCTCATAGATGAGGCACTCCAAGTTAGGAACCCTTGTATATGATGTTTATATGGCCTAAATAAATGACTTAACAAGGTAGTTATGGGTTAACCTTGTACTACTTCATTATACAATTTGCTCTAGTTCAACCAATACCTAACTTAGGTTCTTTATTAACTTAGCCACCCTGTATATGTTGCTGACAGCCTGGGAGAGGGGAGCAGAGGACGGGAGTGGTAGTTTTTGTCCAGAGTGTGTAGTAGTACTCACAGTAGCAATTATCCCCTCTGTCTCTCCCTGGGGGTGTGCAGTGACTGGAGGGCAAACCCTTTCTTCCTTTGTGACACACCCTGGTCTTGTGGCTCCTGCCTGGTGGTAACTGGGGTGCCCTCATTTTTTAGCAGGGTGCAAGACAGGAATGTGGATGAAGTGGCCGGCAGATGATGGAGAAGTAACCGGGCCAGTTTATACCAATAAATAAGCCTCTCTTTACTAACAGAATAGGAGTCGTAGTATATCCAACAGTAACAATGCACAGTTCCAAGAAGATCTAAGTACAATTCTTCTCTAATAGCGACATATGGACAGCAGCCATGATGGAGGTTGTAGTACTCGTCTATATCCAAAGTTTCTCTGCAGAAGCTTAGGTTGGCAATGAGGTTTTTTGTAAATGTTATTTTTTTTTAATTCCCGTGCTGAGGATTGCAGATTTAAGAAACAGCTGGCCAAACTGTCTCGAGTTGTGGAAGGGTGCTTTAGCAGTGTTCCCTCTCACAACAGAAAAGTCTCTCTCTGCAATAAACATGCACAATACATTGCTGTTTGACACCACTGCACAGCTCTGCGGATTCTGGACATTTTAACTTCCTCGCTCTAGAGCAACAAAGCTGCTTCCTTGGCTGTAAATTGTCTCAGAGAGCTAGCTCTAAGGAGCTTGCACAAGTAGGTCCTCAGAGTAGCACAGCTAGGCTCTCAGTACAAGTGGGTGGACTCAGGTCATGTTGTTAAAGGGATTCTGTCATGAGATTTCACCCCTATAGCCTAAACATATGCTAATGTCCGGAGTAATAAGAATAATCCAAAGCTGGCCTTATTAAACCTCACTGTGGCTCTATTTGCCCAAAAAACTGTTTTTTATAACCTGTCAATCACTCACTTAAGGTGCCCAAGGGGAGGTCTGTTAATACAGGGTGCCCGGCCACGCCCCTTGCCCTCCGGTTCCCAACGTCGCCTTCTCTGTCTTCTGCGCCGCCTTCTACAGCTCAGCGCCGCCTCCGCAATCCTACCCGTCCCTCTGCCAGATCCCGCGCCTGCGCACTAGGCTCAGCCTGATGCGCCGCGGACTCCTGGCAGCGGCTTCGTTGTGCGAAGTGCGCATGCGCATTAGGCTGAGCCTAGTGCGCAGGCGCGGGATCTGGCAGAGGGACGGGTAGGATTTCGGAGGCGGCGCTGAGCTGTAGAAGGCGGCGCAGAAGACAGCGAAGGCGGCGCTGGGCACCGGACGGCGAGGGGTGCGGCCGGGCACCCTGTATTAACAGACCTCACCTTGGGCACCTTAAGTGAGTGATTGACAGGTTATAAAAACCAGTTTTTTGGGCAAATAGAGCCACAGTGAAGTTTAATAAGGCCAGCTTAGGATTATTCTTATTACTTCGGACATGAGCATATGTTTAGGTTATAGGGGTAAAATCTCATGACTGAATCCCTTTAAACCTAAACTGTCCATACAGTGTTATTAGGTATACAAATACAGTAAAATACAGAATTTTACTTAGCAACATAACACTATAACAATTTACACTTTGCAGTTACCTTTGGGGTTTTTTCATCATGGGTTTGTTATCTTATGCGTTTCAACGTTATGTTGGCTCTGTATTTATTTGCCCACTCTGGACTTAAATAATAATTATTGTATACTTTGCCCTATATTGACATTATTATTCATTATTTTAACATTTCTTGTGTACGTTTCCCTATATAAACACTACTGCCTGTACAGGTTTGACATTATGCATGACTGGATAGTACTGCTGCAATTCAGCACTTCCGTTATTCCACCTCATGACTACACTGTTAATATTTAAAACTGGTTAGTAATACCTTCTCCCCCCAACATGTTTCACCACTACAGATGCAACAACCCAGGGTGAGTGTGGAGAGGATGAGATTTGTAGTAGACAGGGTGAAGGTGGCAGTTCTTGGTCTGGGTCTGATCTGGTCATGGTGTTCAAGGAGGCTAGTCCTCTCTCCACTAAACTTACCTCACTCCTAGGGTTGCTGTAGTGGTGCAATAATGAGGGGTTGTGTACTGTTTAAAACTTCTGAGCAGGTGACATGTTTAAACCCTGGACTTAAAAAGATTATCCAGGAATTGATAATGATGATCTATCCTCGGGATAAGTCCTGGAACCGCTGCCGATCAGCTGTTAAGGGAGCTGCCTCGCTCGCCTGAGCTCTAGTGCTCAGCCGACTCCCAGAAGATTTCCAAGCACAGAGGCGTACATTGTACAGCGGCTGTGCTTGGTATTGCAGCTCAGCCCCAATTACTTCAATGAAGCTGAGCTGCAACTAGGCCATGTGACCGATGTACGGTTAGTGATGGTAGGTTAGTGATGTCGCGTTCATCGGTCACATGGCCTAAGTGCAGCTCAGTGCCACTCAACTGAAAAGAGCTGAGCTGCAATCTGATGGACAGTGCTTTGCTTGGTAAACTGTGAGTAGGCTGTGGCACTCACAAATTAGACACCCTGCAAACCCTTTTAGCCCCTTAATGACCGAGCGATTTTCGTAACTTTTTTTTATTTTTCTGTCCTCATAGCCATGTCAGGGCATGTTTTTTGCTGGACAAGATCAGCTCTAAATATACTAAAAGTAATGTTATTTATACTAAACCCCAACAATTTATTCATAAAGTATATGACGTTGAATAATAATTTGTAGAACTACAACTCTCAGCAGTCACGGTTCAATAGAGTCCATCTAAATTATCACACTAATAATGTGTGTATTCACCGCATCATAGCCTCAGAAATGATAAGTTCACCTTGACTGTATCATAAATCATAAGGAATTTCTTATGTGAATCCAAATGATTCCCAATTTAGTGTAGAGGGGCTGTCTAATCCACAAGGAACACCACAGATGAATCCTCACTGTACGGGCTCATTAAGATGACCATATGTGTTTTGCGGTGTGCAAATTGCGGATTTGCAAAACATGGACACTGGCAAAATGCGGAATGGACATGGCCAGCCCTATGATAGAAATGCCTATTCTTGTCCACAATTGTAGACAATAATAGGACATGCTCTATCTTTTTTACAGAAGTACAGATGCAGACAGCACACTGTGTGGTGTGTGTATCTTTTGCACCCCATTGAAATGAATGGGTCCGCATTCCTTCCGTGAAATTGAAGAACGGATGCAGACAGATAAATACTGTCATGTGAATGATAGGCAGTCAGCCAGTCACCAAGGCAACTAACCAAACATCATCAAACAATCCACATCAAGATAGGTAGACTGTCATAGACTAGACTGGCACTCCTCAGGCAAACAAGTCTTCAGGAGCTTCAGTTGTAATCCTCCAATATAGGCCAATTTCACACAAGCATATTCAGTGCAAGAAATACACTCCTTAAGGACATTGACTATTGTGGAGTGAAAAAGTCTCAAATTATGGTACATCCCATATGTGTACCATAATTTGCAACTTTTTAAACTTCTGAAAAGTGCAGAGGAAAGGGGCAGGGATTAGTGGGAGGGGTAAGGCTTCTTGCTGCCCGTCGGATTTACTATAACTTTTGCCAGAAAATAATAATAAATAAATAATAAATTAGGCGCATCTCACTCCAGTGCAGGGAGATCAAGACTGGCGTATGGGTATGCCAGTCTTGATAAATGTCCCTATGTATGTCAGAGGTTTTTCCCACCCTGAATCCTGCTCCTATGTCATAGCATTATAATGATTTATAATGCTGCGTGTTCCACTATAAATCACTATAATGCCCTGTCATAGGGGCAGCATTCAGGACAGGAATTACCTCTGAAACACGGAGCATATATGTCGCACTGAATATTCTTGTGTGAATTTGGCCATTTAGAGTAAATAAATTCTCACAGTATTAATCCTTGGGTGAATAAATAAGCTTTCACGGACTACAATTGTATTCCTCAGGTAGAAAGGGCAATTAAAGGAAATGTGGCACCAAAAATATTATCTGCCAGTTAAAATCAGATAGCAACACATATCCTTTTTTCTAATCTGTTTTTATTTTCTGATTGCAGATTTATATATTTTATTTCCTGAACATTATCTTGCCTGAGCTGTCATGGCCACATGGTCCATAGACACAATGGTCAGGAGGGGACCTCATTGACTTCTATGGGAGAGTTTTCTAGTCATGCTCAGTGACCTGTGCAGAGGTCATTGTACAAGGAAAGAATAGATAAGCTTTGTTAATCACCTATTGTGAATGGTGGATCCTGTCTATACACACAGGTTTAGAATGATAGATACACACCAAGAAGTAGTGCCTATTATTAGGTTTAGTGGCCAGTGCGAAAACTGCAGGATTTTATGTGTTTTGTTTCAATATAGATATTGATATGAAAAATAAAAAATTACATCATCAAAATTTCTTTAAACATATGTTAACCTTACAAATGTGATTTAAACAATAGGTAATTTTCTGATGACACATTCCCTTTAAGTTCTCACAAGTGCCAATTAGTGATGAGCGGCAGGGGTCATATTCGAATTTGCGATATTTCGCAAATATTTCGTAGAATATTCGTAGAAGTCAAAGATATTGCAGCCTTCTCATTGGCACGCAAGCTAGAAGCAGGGAGGGATTATGTGTACTGATTTAAAAAAAATCTCGAATATTCGAAATTACGAATAAATATCTCTATATTCTAAATATTCGCAAATTCTCGAAGTGCCGATATTCGCGATAAAAATTTGCAATTTGAATATTCGTGATCAACACTACTGCCAATAACAATCCTTAGATAAATCTTATTATTAGCTTGTACGCAAGCTATGGTCTATAGCTCAGCTCCTAAGCCACAGTCAGCACATTATGTACTTTGACACTTCTCTTTGTGGGTGGGATTTCCTGTAGGCTGGTCCCCTTTTGGCCAGGGAGTCTTCCAGTGGGCTTAGCTTCCTTTCTCCAATGGCTCTGTAACGTTTATGACTGCTCCTGGCTCCCCTCAGGTATTCTGGATCTCCTCAGGTCTTCTGCCCTCTTCTGACCTCTAGTCTTCCTGCTGTCACGAACATTGCTGTGGCAGACCTCAGATCCTTCAGAGGGACTGAGGTTGCCACAACAACAGAATGGCTCCCTTGATCTCAGAATTTTACCATTCCGGGGTTTCATTGCTCACAATTGACCATGTCATCTGAGGGGTTAAATATCCATGATCAACATTACTGCCAAGCACATACATTGCCTCTGGGTGTCTACTGTTTAAAACTTCTGAGCAGGCACCATGTTTAAACCCTGGACTTCTGCCATACATGTACGGCGGTCGTCCTTTAAGGGATTATCTAGGAATTGATAATGATGACCTATCCTCAGGATAGGACGTCATTATCACATCAGCGGGAGTCTGGTCCTGGCACCCCTGCTGATCAGCTGTTAAGGCAGCTGCCTCACTCACTCAAGCTCTAGTGCTCAGCCAACTCCCGGCAGCTTTCCAAGCACAGCCCCATACATTGTACAGCGGCTGCGCTTGGTATTGCAGCTCAGCACCAATTACTTCAATGACGCTGAGCTGCAACTAGGTCATGTGACCGATGTGCGGTTATGTCACATGGCCTAGGAAGAGGTCTTGACTCTCCCGGAGCGCTGGCCACTTCTAACAGCTGATGGGCAGAGGATAGGTCATCATTCTAAATTCACCGTTAACCCCTTTAAAGGGTTAAGTTGGGTATCGGCCTCCTTAGGAAAAATTGTATTATGGTCAAATAGGGCATATGGAAAAGAGCTGTCTTAGTACGACAACCCATTTAATTCAAACACTGTCACATGTTTTATCAGGTTCTGTTCTCTCTCTTAAATTAGATTTTGGAAGGGGCAAATACTATTTCATTGTACCTATTGTATTTATATAAGCTGTCATGAACCAGGTAAGTTCTGGGGTGCACATGGGAATCTATTAGTGTTGACCACGAATATTCGAATTGCGAATATCGGCACTTCGGGAATTCACGAATATTTAGAATATAGTGATATATATTCGTAATTTCAAATATTCAGTCAGCTCCCTGCTTGCTTATGGGCCAATGAGAAGGCTGCAATGTCTTTGTCTGAGCTTAGCAACATCCCTAGCAACCAATAGGAAAGTTGCCTACCCCTTACTATATAAGAACCTCCCCAGCAGCCATTTTCTACCGTTTTTTAAAGTTCTGAGAGAGAACAGTGTCATTGTTGTGCTCTGTGCTTTCCACACTACATTAGATAGATAGTTAGATAGCTTATATATATATATATACAGATAGTTAGTGGGGGATAGTCAGTGTAGGTTATATCCTGATATTGTGTAGCTGTTGCAGTGCAGGGTGTTATGTAGTGTGATAGGTTCTGCTGTCCATGCATACATGCAGACCTGCTAAAATGTGAAGTTTCACGTATTGCGCCAAAATATTCGCATCGTTAGTGCCGATTTGCGCAATCGGGAATATATTGGAGAACGCTATCTGCATATAAAGCGATTTTTAATGTTCTGCCGTGCCAACCATTTTCTAAAGTCTCAGAGAACTTCTAGCAGCTTGGAAAATGTAGCAAAAGTGACCCACGCCTGTATTTCACGCGCATTACGCAAATATTACATTGCCAATTTTTCACGATCAAGAAAATAATCTCGAATTCGCGAATATATGACGAATATTCGGCCAAATATTCGTGAAATATCGCAAATTAAAATATAGCCCCTGCCGCTCATCACTAGAATCTTTCGATAGATACTTATTCATCTTCCTTACAGGTGAATTGAGGAAGTTACAATGACATCACTTTTTACCAGTACAATGCACAGTAAATCAAATGATGAAATTGCCTGGGGCCTGTATATTTTCAGAGCTATTCCCTGACATTTGCTGAGTTAAATGTCCTGTCAAAAAGTGTAGATAAGGTAAACTGGTATATGGAAGGACACAAGGCATAAAGGGATTATACAACCCCTATAATGACCACCTCCTCAATGCCCAGGCCCCTCGTATACATTATACTTACTTGCTCCCTGGCACCCGCTTTGCTCCGGATCCCTGCACATCCGCTGCTGCATCTCCCCTTCGTGCGAATCAAAACATCCGGCTACGGAGGGAGCAGTCAATAGCAGGCCGTGACGGGAACGAGCCTCCCTAACATCGCAAGTGATGCTAAGGAGGCTTGTTCCCGTCGCAGCCTGCTATTGGCAGGTCCTCCTGTCACCTGATGCAGCGGGGGCCGTGTAGAGTGCCGGGGCGCAGGTAAGTATAATGTATACGAGGGGCACGGGCATTGGGAGGAGTCATTATAGGGGTTGGATAACCCCTTTAAGCTCTTACAGGTTGATTTTCCATTTCTCCTGACAATAGTTTTTTTTATACATCCTGTTGTATATAAGGGGCTTAATTCCATTACACAATAATTAATACCAATAACTTCAGGGACTTGAAAATCACAATGCTATTTAGGTATCAGATTAGCGAACACAATTACATAGCTAATTGCCTGACTAACTGCTGAAGGATATGTTCCATTAGGATTTACTGCTCTATGGTTTTTCTTTTTCTTTTGGTCCCTGCAGAGATTATGTTTACTGACTTGTAATAGCTGGTGAAAGGCGGCTTGTCCAACATGGCAGCAAGCTATTTAGCTTGCATTCACTATTTGCTTTCAGCTGTAAAAGTAGTTGGGGACCTGTGCTGGGTAGTATATTAATTTATGAAATAATTATTTTCATTCCTGTGGAAACTATTCCTTTAAACATCAGTAACAACAGGATGTAAACCATATATTTATTAGCATCGTGTGGTAATTGATATTTCTAGTTGGCTTTGCAGGATTTACATAGAATGATTTACAATGACATAAAGGTAACTCAAGAGAGATTAAATGTTAGCTCAGATCAGCCTTTTTCAAGCTAGATTTAATAAGGAAAGCTATATATATATACTTTTTGTTTTTTTTACATAAAAAAGGGGTCGCTAGAAAATGCAGTTTATCACAAGTCATCTCCAAAATCTGAAGGGTCCTCAACGTATTCCTTATACCTCCAAGCCAGAAGGCCCTGCAAGGACCAGGAGCCAATGACCTATTCTCAATGAAGCCACCTACTGTATACTCTGGCATTGGCATAGGCTGCCAGTCATACATGTACTATAGATTAAAAGTGTACACTGATTGGCTAAAATACACTCTACAGAGTGAAATAAATGTAAGTACACCCTACTAATCAAGTTTGTTTACAACTCCCAAGTGATTTTTGGGTGTCCTAAAGGTCATCACTCTGCAGATACTTTACACCTAAGGCATTAAAACTACACTGCCTAATGGCATTGATTGTGACGCTTACCTCAGATATCCATTGGGTTAAATGTTTACATCCAAGGGAGTCTGTCAGCAGTTTTTCACATCATAATCTCCTGTCAGTACTAGGTAGGAGCTGGTGAGAGCATTAGCAAAATATCAATAGTAATAAGTCAGCAATTGGACTTTATTTTTTTAAAGATGGTTCGCTAGTCATCCAACTGGCTTTCTCAACTAATGGCTGGTGCCATAGAAAGTCCTTATATTGAAGCTTAGGAAAAAGTCTTGGATAAAATCTACTCAACACAGTGAAAAAAAAGTGTAAGTATTACACCCTACTAATCAGTCTGGTTTACTACAACAAAGTGATTTTTGGGTGCCCTAAGGGTCACTACTGTCAATTTTGGCTAAATTCATCTCTCTCAAGTGCACAGGAGGCAGAACTTTATTGTGAAGTGTTCTCTACTCTCTGAATTGAGCTGCTACACAGCCCTTCCCCTCTGCTATGAGTGACAACTAGAGTGGTCTCCTGTTTGGATGCTACAGCAGTCAGCTTTCAGAGCAAAGTGGAGGGGCTCAATGCAGAGAACAGAGAGCACTTCACAATGAAGTCCTGCCCTGGGCACTTGAGAGAGAAGAATCTGGAAAAATAAAGGTTTATATTCTCACTACTTCTGATGAAAAAAGCTCCACAAAATGTATGTTTCTACAGCTCTCCTCAGCCCCTACCTAGTGCTGTCAGCAGTTTAACCTAGTCAAAACTGCTAACAGACTCCCTTTAAAACACATTGTGCAGTAAGTTATTCTGTAAATTACCAATGATCCATCCTAATCGCTAAAAAGAACTGATATTTCTCTTGATCTTGGCTAAACGTCTGAGAGGCAGTGGATCACATACATTTATAACTGTTCTTTAACCCATTATATATCTCATACATGTAAACCAGTGGTTCCAGAGTTTTCTGATTATTACATTTTTTGAAATAATAAGATTAGCTCACTATTAGATCAGCTAAAATGGGAATCTGAAGATAAGGGACCACTCCCTGTAATTATGAGGCTGACATTGACTCAGATTCAGTTAAAATCAATAGAAGATGCACATTCTTTCCCAGACTATCCCAGATTTAAATAAATTTACTGGCTGTGATGAGCTGTTGACATGTGGTTTATGATGACATTCTCAGAACAGAAAATCTGTATCAGACTATTCTAATGATCAATAATTCTGATGCCATGGAATGTGTTTCTGGTTCTGCAAACATTCAGATAAAATTACTGAGCTAAATTTCTCCAGCAAATCAGTCAAGTCAATGCAAAGCAAGGCACCTCAATATGATGTGTCTTGTGTATATGAATGCTACAGGTTCAAAAAAGACCTAAAAGGTCAATCATGACCCAAAGCTTTATTATTATTCATTTCATATTGATTTCTATCTTGGACGAAAGGTATCTAGTTAGTGAAAAAATTGTCAGAAAGTACTAATAAACATGTATCTGACAGACAAAATAAAAAGTCACTATACACTTTAGATAGAAGTAGGCTGATGGTTGAACAACCGTTGACCGAATGATCATCTAGCGAGCAATCATTTCTCTGATGCAGCCATATACACTTGTCCATAGTGGCCTTTACAGTTGTTCAAACTGGCCAGGCAGTGCATTTTTATTGATACCATGTAAAGGAGGAATGATCTTTGTGGAAATGTTCTTTGTAAAGGAGATCTTTTTTAGAGAAACTATGTTTTTCCAAAATTATCTGATGAAGCACATCTAGCTTTTTTTCCAGACGACGGTGGCATGTCATCAGTCAGCTAAAATGATTGATGTTAAATTTCCCCTGACAAATATTTGTCATCCATTTTCATCAACTTTAGTCCAATTTGTATGGGCACCTTAGGTGATATCATAAAAATTCACACCAGATCAGTTAATAATTACAAGTAGGTGAAAGCATATGTTTTGGTTTACTCCCTCTGATTGAAATTATGGACCTTAACTAACAAGGCCGTAGATCCCAATATCCTACCTTTCTGACAGGGAGAAAACTATTTTATTTCGATTGATAGTTGTTCAGCCATCCAGATTTCCTTGTCTGGTTGCAAGCAGCTCACAGGAAGTGCTATGTACAGACCATTGGACCATCACAAATTAGGCAACCTCCCTTGGGCTATGAAGCATAAAGCACTGATATGCCTAGGACCAGGTGCTAGAACACTTCTAAAATATCACATAGGATTTTATAGCAATTAAACATCAAGGGTTATTGGGTTAATAATACATTTACCCACAAGTTAAAGTGACTGGATATATTTATGACACTGCAGGATTCTCAATGCACCAGAGCTTATACATATTGTACCCCTAATCATGAGGTATTGAGCTGGATGCTTAACATATAAAAACCACAAAACAATGTATGCAATATACACCTGGAAAACAGAATAACACATACAAAGCTTGATTTATTATAAAATGTATCAGACTATGATGCAAAAAGGGTCGGTGTACCAAGTAATCAGCTCTCACATCTCCCAGTATACTCATCTGGGAATTAACTCCTGGATTGTGACTCCAGTTTGACCCCAATTTGACTTTGGCCTTGTTCCTTGATTTGACCACAGCCTCACACTTGGGATTGTTCTACTCCTGGCTTTGATCCTTGGCTCTGTTCGTAACCATGCTCCTGTCTCTTGCTCTGGCCTTATTGTCTGTGGTAGCAAAATCCATAACGTAATTCTTAGATAACCCAAACCTTGTACGCCGAACTTGAAACCACAAGTTTGCTCAACACTAATTACTAGATTTTAAGTAAATGGAGACAGGCTTGGACTGGCCCACCGGGGAGGAGGGGGATTCCTCGGTGGGCCCCCAGTCTCCTGCGCCCGGAGATAAGACGGAGGAGTAATTATTTCTCTTGTTTCTCAGGAGAGATAGCTATTGTAGCCACTAGGTGGCAGTATTGCACAGCAATGCAGCCTCCTACTGGGGTAAATTGTACAGGAGGCCCCACAGTATCTTCAAAACTTCCAGGCTGCTGGCAATGTAGGAGGAGAGAACATGTCTGGCCATCCTCCTGCCCTCCCTGCTGTCAGAAAACTGGCTGGATAAAAGGACTCCTCTGCTGTGCTGGGCTGATTTTTCAGGTGTGTGACAATAGTGAGCTGTAGGAGACTGTAGGGTGGAAATAGGGGATTTGATTATAGCAGACACAGAACTATGAATGTGTGCTGCTCTCTGCAGAGTTCAGAGTGGCATTGGGGCATTGCCCTAGGTCCCCCCAATGCCTCTGCTTTAGGTGCAACCTCATAAGTGCCCCAGCTCCAGATGCCCTCCAAAGCCCCCACTCTAAATGCACCCCTAATATTGCAAATTTTCCAGTTGCCCCCCTAATATCTCTGCTCCAGGATCACCACTATTACCCTGCCTCAGGCGACCCTAATGCTTCTGCTTTAGGAGCACTCCCATTAGTGCCACAGCTCCAGATGCCCCCACTCTAAATGCACCGCTAATATTGCCTCTTCTCCAGTTACCCCTACTCCAGGATCCACACTACTACCCTGCCTAAGGTGACCCTAATGTCTCTGCTTCAGTTAAGACCCTCCGTTTGTGCCCTTTGCTCACATTGCTCCTCTAGCACCTTTGCTTGGGCTTTGTTAAAGGTTATGACCTGCAAAGGGGGTTGGACTTATGACTGAAAAATTCTGCACAGTGCTTCACATTCTACAGTATTGACATAAATGGTTTACATGGTGGTAGTGATGATATTCCATATTTACAGGCATCACTGCTGCCATGTAAAGAGATACTGGTGGTATGGTGGAGGATTTAAAGGAGTTGTCCAGGTTTTCAAGTTATCCTCTCCACACCATAGGGCATAACTATATGATTAGTGGGGTCCGATTCTGAGACCCCCCACTGATTCCAGCAACGGATTCTGTTCCCCCTTTTTTAAGGTGTGGCAGGCCACACATATGCCCTGCTGCTCCATTTATTCTCTTTGGAACCACTGGAAATAGCCAGCACTGTACTCTGCCATCTCCAGTGACCCCATAGAGAATGGATGGAGAGGCAGGGCATATGTTTGACCTGCCACTCAATCAAGAAGGGGGATCAGTGGGGGCTCCAGCGTTCAGACCCCCATGGATCACTTGGTTTTCCCCAATCCTGTGGATAGAGGATAACTAGAAAAGTGGACACAGGCCCTTTAATAGGCGAGCATTTAAATTTTAGTTTGACATATATTTTGGGCCAGATTTTTTATTTCAATTTTATTTTTTATTTTTTTACACCCAAAGAAAACCTTTAAAGAGGACCTTTCACCAGGATACATGTATTAGAATAGTTCTATTACCTTACAGTGCGGCCCCCAGTGATGTCTTTGCGCTTTTTATTTTTTTCAAAGGACCCCCCTTTTGTCAGCTGTAGTCCCTGTTTGTTTTGGCGCCTCATATGCTAATAAGGCGATTCGGTTCAACTAGGCGTAGACTTGAATTTGTCCTGGGCGCGGTTATCTTCTCCCTGGCTGCGAGCGCATCCAATCAGAGCGCCCCGCTCTTAGCCAGGGAGAAGGAGCTCAAGTTCTCGCGAGATTCGAGAGAACTTGAGTTTTTACACATCCCAAGCTGTGCTCCATCTTGGAGTCCCTTAGGGGGTGGTGGGAGGCAAATTTGTAAAACTAACATCATGCTCGTTTGCCTAGGGGGAGTATTAGTAAAGGTTGAACAAGTTGCTAGTTTTCTAGGGTTGTTTTTCATACTTATCCACAGGATGCTGCTGCTGCTGCCACCGCCTATGCCGTCGCCGCTGCGATGCTCTCTGCCGGGGACTACAAGATGGCGCACGGCTCGGGATGTGTAAAAGCTCAAGTTCTCGCGAATCTCGAGAGAACTTGAGCTTCTTCTTACTGGCTAAGAGTGGGGCGCTTTGATTGGATGCGCTCGCAGCCAAGGAGAAGATAACCGTGCACAGGACAAATTCAAGTCCCCGCCTAGTTGAACCGAATCGCCTCATTAGCATATGAGGCGTCAAAACAAACGGGGACCACAGCGGACGTAAGGGGGGGGTCCTTTGAAAAAAAAAAAAAAAGTGGAAAGACATCACTGGG
The DNA here is from genome assembly GCF_905171765.1 of Bufo bufo. Taxonomy (NCBI): domain Eukaryota; kingdom Metazoa; phylum Chordata; class Amphibia; order Anura; family Bufonidae; genus Bufo; species Bufo bufo. Next base: position 605,895,773 of record NC_053390.1, read on the forward strand.
GGTCACACTGTAAGGCAATATAACTATTTCAATACATGTATCCTGGTGAAAGGTCCTCTTTAAACATAGGGAATGTGAAAAGGTCCAACAGCTATGACACGACAGGTGATAAGTGTCTGAATGATGGGGGTCAGACTGCTGGGACCCCCATGATCAAGGGAACGTGGTCTAAAGACTCGTGTACATATATTGGTGGTAATGTAATTGAATGTCTCAGGACCCCTTTTTTCATGATCAGTGGGTGTTCCAGCAGTCAGACCCCAGTAATCTGATATTTATCACCTATCCTGTAGATAGGCGATAGGTCATTATGGTAGGACAACTCTTTTAAATATACTGTAGATTATGTGCAATCTGAGGAGGTTACGATTTGGTAAATTTCATGCCAGACATTTATGCTTAAAGTGGTTAAAGGGTTTGTCTCACTTCAGTAAATGGCATTTATCATGCAGTTAATACAAGGCACTTACTAATGTATTGTGATACTCCATATTGCCTCCTTTCCATCACATTATACACAGCACTTATCCGTGGTTATTACCACTGTGTAATCCAGCAGTGGTTTACATACCATAGGGAAAGGCTGGAAGTGCGCATAGGCCAACACCTTTACCTATAGTGTGCAAGCACGGCCTCCGCTGTTGGATTACACGGTGGTAATAACCACGGATACGAGCAGTGTATAATGTGATGGAAAGGAGGCAATATGGACAATCACAATACATTAGTAAGTGCCTTGTATTCACTTTCTCTACATGATAAATACCAATTGCTGAAGTGAGACAACAACCCCTTTAACCCCTTTAAGTGTGCTACACTTAATAAGGTTATGCATAAATGTCTTGGTGTGTGCATTGCTTGTTTCCTATGTGTGATTGGTGTGTGCTATATATGATCTATGAATAAGTGGTGTATGTGCAGCATGTGACATATGCATCAGTGGCATGTGAGCCATGTATAAGTGTCTTGTGTCCCACATCTGTCCAATGAGTGATTGGTGTGCGCTGCATGTGTCTTGTTTCTGACTTAAGTGCAGGATAACCATATATGTGCAAATTCTGCCACATGTATGTTGGGGCATTTTGCTGTGAGTGGAGTGTCTACGATCATACTTCATCTATAATATTTCTGTTATCACTGTAAGTGCTCATGAACACGACAGTTGGATGTTTTACAGTCCACAAATTGCAGATCTGCCAAACATGGATGCCGGGTGTGTGCATTCCACATTATGCGGAACAGAACAGCCGGCCTCTAATAGAACAGTCCTATCCTTGTCTGTAATGTGGACAATAAAAGGTTACGTTCTATCATTTTTCCGAACGGCCATGCGGACATACAGACACAGAATACACACGGAGTCTTTTTTTTTTTGCGGCCCATTGAAGTAAAAAGAACGGTACGGACATGGGAAAAAAATCTGTTACACTGGTGGGCCCTAAGTACCCCAGTTCGACACTGATTGGAGATGAGCTGCAGTGCCACGCAACCTGTAGACAGTTGTAGAACCTTTTTTTTTTTTTAGGAAAGCAGCCATGTTTTCCTAATTCTTGGCAACCTGTTTAATTTCACTGTACAAAATAAAAAAAAAAGGAAAATATTGAAATTATATTTTGGCTAATTTGAAGGCATTTTTTCCATTGTATTCAGTTAGCTGCAGAATACAAATGGAATAAATGCCCTCAAATTAGCTAAATGGTGGGTTAGTTATATCCCACATAAATCTTTACTACTTGTATAGGGTGACAATTAAATGATCCCTTAAATATTCAGTTTAAATCTTGTATTCCTCATTCTGATTAAATAATAGCTACTATAACTCATTGTAATCAGGATTAACATGGTAATGACCTCAGTTAGTCATTATGGAAATAGGACAATCAAGCAGTATTGTAAACTGCCAAACTGCAATGATTAGTCCTGAGAAAGTTCAATAAAGAACAGATCACATAAAAAAGTAATATATCCCTCCCCTTCCCCCAAAATTAAATACTAATGTACTTCAGTTTGACTATAAGCCAGGAACTTAATAGTAATGAAATAATCTGTTGTTTGCCATTTCAGTAGTGTAAAGGCTGTGAACACCTTTGGAAACATTTTTTTCAATTATTAGTTTACATGTAGTCCCCTTGCAGACGAGCATGTCCTGATTAGGTCCGGATGCGTTGCGGATCTGTTCAGTAAAAACTGCGCGATTTCACAAGCAAGTCCATTCAGTTTCGTTTGCGATCGCGTTCAGTTGTTCAGTTTTTATCGCGGGGCTGCAATGCGATTTAATACGTTTTGCACGCGCGTGATAAAAAACTGAATGTATACAAACAACATCTCTTAGCAACCATCCTTGAAAAACGCATCGCATCCGCACTTGCTTGCGGATGTGATTTTGCACGCAGCTCTATTCACTTCTATTGGGCCAGCGCTGCGTGAAAATCGCAGAATATAGAACATGCTGAGATTTTCACGCAACGCACAAGTGATGCATGAAAACCAACACTCATATACTGTACACAGACTCTTTGAAATGAATGGGTCCGAATTCTGTGCTGGCGCAATGCGTTTGCATCACGCATTGGACTCGCGCGGAATACTCCCTCGTGTGAAAGGGGCCGTACTTTGGGCTACACAATTTTAATCCAACATATAGAATGGCTACAAAGATGGTCTCTGGAGGATCTGCCATGTACAGTACTTGTATTAAAGGGGTTGGACACTTTATGTTGAGTCTTTACTAACATGTGGCAGACAGGACTATAGATAATTTACCAATATATAGTCATTAAACATTACATACCAGTCTTTATCTTGATCCAGAAATCCACTTCTCCTGGTTTTGAAATGGTTTTTCCCACTACAGCAGGCAAGTCTAGTCTATAAAAAGGCAGGAGATGGAGGTCATGGGATTCTACATGTCCATGAGTAGAGTTGAGCGGACACCTGGATGTTCGGGTTCGGCAGGTTCGGCTGAACTTGAAAAAAAAGTTCGGGTTCGGGACCCGAACTTGACACGAAATTGACCCCGAACCCGAACCCCATTGAAGTCAATGGGGACCCGAACTTTTGGGCACTAAAATGGCTCTAAAATAGTCCTGGGAAGGGCTAGAGGGCTGCAAAAGGCATCAAAATGTGCTTAAGAGCATGACAACTGTTCTGCAAACAAATGTGGATAGGGAAATGACAAAATACAGAAAAATTAAACATAACAATCTGGATCTAGGAGTAGGAGGTTGAGGAGGCGGTGGATGGGTGGATGTGGCGGTGTAGGTTGACGTGGCGGTCTAGGTGGAAGCGGCGGTGAAGGAGGAATAGCTAGCAAACACTGATTTGTGTTATTTATTTATTTTTAAATTGGGACATATAACAAAATAAAACAAAGAATAAGTGCACTTGAGTACAAGAATGGATGGTTGAGGCTGGTATAAATGTCTATTCTGCACAAGGTACGGACAAGTCCTGTGGGATCCATGCCTGGTTCATTTTAATAAACGTTAGCTTGTCCACATTGGCTGTGGCCTGTGATAATGCTCTCTGCCATGCTAAACACACGTTCACACTATACACTGGCTGCAGGGCAGGTCAGCACCTCCAAGGCTGACAAAGCTTTTCCACATTTTGGCCATGCTAACCTTGCCTTCTCAGGTGCTGGTGGTGCCCCAGCTGCGTTGGCGACCTCTTCCTCCTCCTCTGCCTTCGCCTTGTGCTTCCACTGTGCCCCCGCTGTCAGGTGGGAATGCCATCAGCAGCGTGCACTTGTAGTAGCGCATCTTCCGATCAGTAACAGATGTTTTCACTGAATTTAGTTCCCTGTCATCAATGCAGAGCAGGGGTTCATTCACGGCAAAAGGGGGTTCTTGTCACCCAGCAATACAACAGAGGATTTTGAGAGATTTAGGCCCCTGTCACCCAGGCACAGCAGGGGTTCATTCACGGCAAAAGGGGGTTCTTGTCACCCAGCAATACAACAGAGGATTTTGAGAGATTTAGGCCCCTGTCACCCAGGCACAGCAGGGGTTCATTCACGGCAAAAGGGGGTTCATGTCACCCAGCAATACAACAGACGATTTTGAGAGATTTAGGCCCCTGTCACCCAGGCACAGCAGGGGTTCATTCACGGCAAAAGGGGGTTCTTGTCACCCAGCAATACAACAGACGATTTTGAGAGATTTAGGCCCCTGTCACCCAGGCACAGCAGGGGTTCATTCACGGCAAAAGGGGGTTCTTGTCACCCAGCAATACAACAGACGATTTTGAGAGATTTAGGCCCCTGTCACCCAGGCACAGCAGGGGTTCATTCACGGCAAAAGGGGGTTCTTGTCACCCAGCAATACAACAGAGGATTTTGAGAGATTTAGGCCCCTGTCACCCAGGCACAGCAGGGGTTCATTCACGGCAAAAGGGGGTTCTTGTCACCCAGCAATACAACAGAGGATTTTGAGAGATTTAGGCCCCTGTCACCCAGGCACAGCAGGGGTTCATTCACGGCAAAAGGGGGTTCTTGTCACCCAGCAATACAACAGACGATTTTGAGAAATTTAGGCCCCTGTCACCCAGACACAGCAGGGGTTCATTCACGGCAAAAGGGGGTTCATGTCACCCAGCAATACAACAGAGGATTTTGAGAGATTTAGGCCCCTGTCACCCAGACACAGCAGGGGTTCATTCACGGCAAAAGGGGGTTCATGTCACCCAGCAATACAACAGAGGATTTTGAGAGATTTAGGCCCCTGTCACCCAGGCACAGCAGGGGTTCATTCACGGCAAAAGGGGGTTCATGTCACCCAGCAATACAACAGAGGATTTTGAGAAATTTAGGCCCCTGTCACCCAGGCACAGCAGGGGTTCATTCACGGCAAGAGGGGGTTCATGTCACCCAGCAATACAACAGACGATTTTGAGAGATTTAGGCCCCTGTCACCCAGGCACAGCAGGGGTTCATTCACGGCAAAAGGGGGTTCTTGTCACCCAGCAATACAACAGAGGATTTTGAGAAATTTAGGCCCCTGTCACCCAGGCACAGCAGGGGTTCATTCACGGCAAAAGGGGGTTCATGTCATCCAGCAATACAACAGAGGATTTTGAGAGATTTAGGCCCCTGTCACCCAGGCACAGCAGGGGTTCATTCACGGCAAAAGGGGGTTCTTGTCACCCAGTAATAGAACAGACAATTTTGAGAGATTTAGGCCCCTGTCACCCAGGCACAGCAGGGGTTCATTCACGGCAAAAGCGGGTTCTTGTCACCCAGCAATAGAACAGAGGATTTTGAGAGATTTAGGCCCGTGTCACCCAGGCACAGCAGGGGTTCATTCACAGCAAAAGGGGGTTCATGTCACCCAGCAATAGAACAGAGGATTTTGAGACATTTAGGCCCCTGTCACCCAGGCACAGCAGGAGTTTGTATACGCCATAAATGGTAAAATGTCACCCGACAATTGAAAATAAGAATTTTTTCAATTTAGGGCACTAAAATTGCCACTTTTTTTAAAATGGCTCTAAAATAGTCCTTGAAACGGCTAGAGGGATGTAAAAGGCAGTAAAATGTGCTTAAGAGCATAGCAACTGCTCTGCAAACAAATGTGGATAGGGAAATAACTTAAAATGAAATAAAATAACTAAAAATTACAAATTATTAACCTGCAACTCAGAGAAGGAGGTGGATATGGAGTCGGAGGTTGAGGAGGCGGTGAATGTGGTGTTGTAGGTGGAGGCAGCAATGGAGGAGGAGGAGGTAGCCAACAATGTTTTTTTATTTTTTTTATTGGGGTAGGTAGCCCCCAAAATATTGGGACAAATAAAAAAAGAAAACAAAGAATCATTGCACTTGACTTGAGTACAAGAATGTATGTTTGATGGTGGTATAAATGTCTATTCTGCACAAAGTACAGACAAGTCTTGTGGGATCCAAGTCTGGTTCATTTTAATGAACGTGAGCTTATCCACGTTGGCTGTGGACAGGCGGCTGCGTCTGTCTGTAATGACGCATCCTGCCGTGCTAAATACATGTTCAGAGAGTACACTGGCTGCAGGGCATGCCAGCACCTCCAAGGCATACAGGGCAAGCTTTGGCCATATGGACAATTTGGAGACCCAGAAGTTGAATGGGGCAGAACCATCAGTCAGTACGTGTAGGCGTGTGCACAGGTACTGTCCACCATGTTGTTCAAATGCTGCCTCCTGCTAACATGCTCCATATCAGCAGTTGGGGCCGGTTGTTGCGGCGAGGTGACAAAGCTTTTCCACATGTCGGCCATGGTAACCCTGCCTTCTGAGGTGCTGGCGCTGACACAGCTGCGTTGGCGACCTCTTCCTCCTCCCGTGCCTACGCCTTGTGCTTCCACTTGTCCCCCGACGTCAGTAGGGAATGCTTTCAGGAGCGCGTCTACCAGCGTGCGCCTGTAGTCGCGTATCTTCCGATCACGCTCCAGTGAGGGAATTAAAGACGGCACATTGTCTTTGTAACGGGGATCCAGCAGGGTGGCCACCCAGTAGTCAGCACACATTAAAATGTGGGCAACTCTGCAGACGTTGCGCAGGCACTGCAGCATGTAGTCGCTCATGTGTGCCAGGCTGCCCAGAGGTAAGGACAACCTGTCCTCTGTGGGAGGCGTATTGTCTGAGTCCTCTGTATCCCCCCAGCCACGCACCAGTGATGGCCCCGAGCTGCGTTGGATGCCACCCCGCTGTGAACATGCTTCATCCCCATCCTCCTCCTCCTCGTCCTCCAGTAGTGGGTCCTGGCTGGCCAAATTTGTACCTGGCCTCTGCTGTTGCAAAAATCCTCTTTCTGAGCCACTTCTAAAAGACTGGCCTGAAAGTGTTAGAAATGACCCCTCTTCCTCCTCCTCGTCCTGGGCCACATCCTCTTCCATCATCGCCCTAAGTGTTTTCTCAAGGAGACATAGAAGTCGTATTTTAACGCTGATAACGGCATCATCGCCACTGGCCATGTTGGTGGAGTACTCGAAACAGCGCAACAGGGCACACAGGTCTCGCATGGAGGCCCAGTCATTGGTGGTGAAGTGGTGCTGTTCCGCAGTGCGACTCACCCGTGCGTGCTGCAGCTGATACTCCACTATGGCCTGCTGCTGCTCGCACAGTCTCTCCAGCATGTGCAAGGTGGAGTTCCACCTGGTGGGCACGTCGCATATGAGGCTGTGAGCGGGAAGGTCGAAGTTACGCTGTAGAGCAGACAGCGGAGCGGCGGCAGGATGAGAACGCCGGAAGCGCGCACAGACAGCCCACACTTTATGCAGCAGCTCAGACATGTCGGGGTAGTTGTGAATGAATTTCTGCACCACCAAATTCAGCACATGCGCCAGGCAAGGGATGTGCGTCAAACTGGCTAGTCCTAGAGCTGCAACGAGATTTCGTGCGCTCCTGTGCGCTTTCTGCAGAAAACTGGGTGGGAGATAATGTGAACGTGCTGGATCCACTGTCGGCCACCCAATTGACTAGCGCCTGTACTTGCTCAGGCCTTACCATCCTTAGAACGGCATAAGGCCCAACCAAATATCGCTGTAGATTCTGCCGGCTACTGGGACCTTAGGTAGGACGTGTAGCTGTGGAAGAACGACCACGTCCTCTCCCTGCAACAGAGGCTCCACCAACACCACCACCACGACCATGACCGCGTCCCTTATTAGATGTTTTCCTCATAGTTAGCGTTTACAAAGCAAAGTAAAAAGTAGTTAAGTCTGTTAAAAATAATTAACCGCCAATAAAAACCCTGATGTAGGGTATTGCACTAAATTATTAATTTTTTTAACTCTATATGACAGCGGTATTTGTGGCCTAAATGTGACACTCACTTATGCACGTCTTATCCCAGATGTGCAGTATATCAGAGGCTTTTTTCACCCCAGTATGCCAAAGCCGTATTTATGGCCTAAATGTGACAGTCACTTGCGCACGCGTAATCCCAGATGTGCAATATATTAGAGGCTTTTTTCACCCTAACCAAAAAAGCTGTATTTCTGTCCTAAATGTGACAGTCACTTATGCTTGTCTAATCCCAGATGTGCAGTATATTAGAGGGTTTTTTCACCTTAACCAAAAAGCTGTATTTCTGTCCTAAATGTAGTCACTTATGCTTGTCTAGTCCCAGATGTGCAGTATATTAGAGGGTTTTTTCACCCTAACCAAAAAGCTGTATTTCTGTCCTAAATGTGACAGTCACTTATGCCTGTCTAATCCCAGATGTGCAATATATTAGAGGGTTTTTCACCCTAACCAAAAAGCTGTATTTCTGTCCTAAATGTGACAGTCACTTATGCACGTGTAATCCCAGATGTGCAGTATATGAGAGGCTTTTTTCACCCCAGTATGCCAAAGCCATATTTATGGCCTAAATGTGACAGTCACTTATACTTGTCTAATCCCAGATGTGCGTTATATTAGAGGGTTTTTTCACCCTAACCAAAAAGCTGTATTTCTGTCCTAAATGTGACAGTCACTTATACTTGTCTAATCCCAGATGTGCAGTATATTAGAGGGTTTTTTCACCCTAACCAAAAAGCTGTATTTCTGTCCTAAATGTGACAGTCACTTATGCACGTGTAATCCCAGATGTGCAGTATATGAGAGGCTTTTTTCACCCCAGTATGCCAAAACCGTATTTAAGGCCTAAATGTGACAGTCACTTATACTTGTCTAATCCCAGATGTGCATTATATTAGAGGGTTTTTTCACCCTAACCAAAAAGCGGCATTTCTGTCCTAAATGTGACAGTCACTTATGCTTGTCTAATCCCAGATGTGCAGTATATTAGAGGGTTTTTTCACCCTAACCAAAAAGCTGTATTTCTGTTCTAAATGTGACAGTCACTTATGCTTGTCTAATACCAGATGTGCAGTATATTAGAGGGTTTTTTCACCCTAACCAAAAAGCTGTATTTCTCTCCTAAATGTGACAGTCACTTATGCGTGTGTAATCCCAGATGTGCAGTATATGAGAGGCTTTTTTTCACCCTAACCAAAAAGCTGTATTTCTGTCCTAAATGTGACAGTCACTTATGCAAATGTAATCCCAGATGTGCAGTATATGAGAGGCTTTTTTCACCCTAACCAAAAAGCTGTATTTCTGTCCTAAATGTGACAGTCACTTATGCACGTGTAATCCCAGATGTGCAATATATGAGAGGCTTTTTTCACCCCAGTATGACAAAGCCGTATTTATGGCCTAAATGTGACAGTCACTTATGCTTGTCTAATCCCAGATGTGCAGTATATTAGAGGGTTTTTTCCACCCTAACCAAAAAGCTGTATTTCTGTCCTAAATGTGACAGTTACTTATGCTTGTCTAATCCCAGATATGCAGTATATTAGAGGGTTTTTTCACCTTAACCAAAAAGCTGTATTTCTCTCCTAAATGTGACAGTCACTTAAGCTTGTCTAATCCCAGATGTGCAGTATATTAGAGGGTTTTTTCACCCTAACCAAAAAGCTGTATTTCTGTCCTAAATGTGACAGTTACTTATGCTTGTCTAATCCCAGATGTGCAGTATATTAGAGGGTTTTTTCACCCTAACCAAAAAGCTGTATTTCTGTCCTAAATGTGACAGTCACTTAAGCTTGTCTAATCCCAGATGTGCAGTATATTAGAGGGTTTTTTCACCCTAACCAAAAAGCTGTATTTCTGTCCTAAATGTGACAATCACTTATGCTTGTCTAATCCCATATGTGCAGTATATTAGAGGGTTTTTTCACCCTAACCAAAAAGCTGTATTTCTCTCCTAAATGTGACAGTCACTTAAGCTTGTCTAATCCCAGATGTGTAGTATATTAGAGGGTTTTTTCACCCTAACCAAAAATCTGTATTTCTGTCCTATATGTGACAGTCACTTATGCACGTGTAATCCCAGATGTGCAGTATATGAGAGGCTTTTTTCACCCTAACCAAAAAGCTGTATTTCTGTCCTAAATATGACAGTCATTTATGCACGTGTAATCCCAGATGTGCAATATATTAGAGGCTTTTTTCACCCTAACCAAAAAGCTGTATTTCTGTCCTAAATGTGACAGTCACTTATGCTTGTCTAATCCCAGATGTGCAGTATATTAGAGGGTTTTTTCACCTTAACCAAAAAGCTGTATTTCTGTCCTAAATGTGACAGTCACTTATGCACATGTAATCCCAGATGTGCAGTATATGAGAGGCTTTTTTCACCCTAACCAAAAAGCTGTATTTCTGTCCTAAATGTGACAGTCACTTATGCACGTGTAATCCCAGATGTGCAATATATGAGAGGCTTTTTTCACCCCAGTATGACAAAGCCGTATTTATGGCCTAAATGTGACAGTCACTTATGCTTGTCTAATCCCAGATGTGCAGTATATTAGAGGGTTTTTTCCACCCTAACCAAAAAGCTGTATTTCTGTCCTAAATGTGACAGTTACTTATGCTTGTCTAATCCCAGATATGCAGTATATTAGAGGGTTTTTTCACCTTAACCAAAAAGCTGTATTTCTCTCCTAAATGTGACAGTCACTTAAGCTTGTCTAATCCCAGATGTGCAGTATATTAGAGGGTTTTTTCACCCTAACCAAAAAGCTGTATTTCTGTCCTAAATGTGACAGTTACTTATGCTTGTCTAATCCCAGATGTGCAGTATATTAGAGGGTTTTTTCACCCTAACCAAAAAGCTGTATTTCTGTCCTAAATGTGACAGTCACTTAAGCTTGTCTAATCCCAGATGTGCAGTATATTAGAGGTTTTTTTCACCCTAACCAAAAAGCTGTATTTCTGTCCTAAATGTGACAATCACTTATGCTTGTCTAATCCCATATATGCAGTATATTAGAGGGTTTTTTCACCCTAACCAAAAAGCTGTATTTCTCTCCTAAATGTGACAGTCACTTAAGCTTGTCTAATCCCAGATGTGTAGTATATTAGAGGGTTTTTTCACCCTAACCAAAAATCTGTATTTCTGTCCTATATGTGACAGTCACTTATGCACGTGTAATCCCAGATGTGCAGTATATGAGAGGCTTTTTTCACCCTAACCAAAAAGCTGTATTTCTGTCCTAAATATGACAGTCATTTATGCACGTGTAATCCCAGATGTGCAATATATTAGAGGCTTTTTTCACCCTAACCAAAAAGCTGTATTTCTGTCCTAAATGTGACAGTCACTTATGCTTGTCTAATCCCAGATGTGCAGTATATTAGAGGGTTTTTTCACCTTAACCAAAAAGCTGTATTTCTGTCCTAAATGTGACAGTCACTTATGCACATGTAATCCCAGATGTGCAGTATATGAGAGGCTTTTTTCACCCTAACCAAAAAGCTGTATTTCTGTCCTAAATGTGACAGTCACTTATGCACGTGTAATCCCAGATGTGCAATATATGAGAGGCTTTTTTCACCCCAGTATGACAAAGCCGTATTTATGGCCTAAATGTGACAGTCACTTATGCTTGTCTAATCCCAGATGTGCAGTATATTAGAGGGTTTTTTCCACCCTAACCAGAAAGCTGTATTTCTGTCCTAAATGTGACAGTTACTTATGCTTGTCTAATCCCAGATATGCAGTATATTAGAGGGTTTTTTCACCTTAACCAAAAAGCTGTATTTCTCTCCTAAATGTGACAGTCACTTAAGCTTGTCTAATCCCAGATGTGCAGTATATTAGAGGGTTTTTTCACCCTAACCAAAAAGCTGTATTTCTGTCCTAAATGTGACAGTTACTTATGCTTGTCTAATCCCAGATGTGCAGTATATTAGAGGGTTTTTTCACCCTAACCAAAAAGCTGTATTTCTGTCCTAAATGTGACAGTCACTTAAGCTTGTCTAATCCCAGATGTGCAGTATATTAGAGGTTTTTTTTCACCCTAACCAAAAAGCTGTATTTCTGTCTTAAATGTGACAATCACTTATGCTTGTCTAATCCCATATGTGCAGTATATTAGAGGGTTTTTTCACCCTAACCAAAAAGCTGTATTTCTCTCCTAAATGTGACAGTCACTTAAGCTTGTCTAATCCCAGATGTGTAGTATATTAGAGGGTTTTTTCACCCTAACCAAAAATCTGTATTTCTGTCCTATATGTGACAGTCACTTATGCACGTGTAATCCCAGATGTGCAGTATATGAGAGGCTTTTTTCACCCTAACCAAAAAGCTGTATTTCTGTCCTAAATATGACAGTCATTTATGCACGTGTAATCCCAGATGTGCAATATATTAGAGGCTTTTTTCACCCTAACCAAAAAGCTGTATTTCTGTCCTAAATGTGACAGTCACTTATGCTTGTCTAATCCCAGATGTGCAGTATATTAGAGGGTTTTTTCACCCTAACCAAAAAGCTGTATTTCTGTCCTAAAAGTGACAGTCACTTATGCTTGTCTAGTCCCAGATGTGCAATATATTAGAGGGTTTTTTCACCCTAACCAAAAAGCTGTATTTCTGTCCTAAATATGACAGTCACTTATGCTTGTCTAATCCCAGATGTGCAGTATATCAGAGGCTTTTTTCACCCCAGTATGCCAAAGCTGCATTTCTGGACTTGCAGATAGCCTGTGCTGGTGCACTATCGTTGCATAAAATGGCTGCCGATCATGTATTGATATTGAATAACTGAAGAAAAAAAAATTCGTTTTCAGCAGTCGTTGGCTCAGTGCAGGCTTAAAAAAATTGTGCACTGGACCCACAAAACACTTTTGCTGTAGATCGCTGAGTACAAAAAACTGTTTTTTATAAGATTTCTCCCTGATCTCTCCCTCACAGCAGCTGCAGCCTCTCCCTACACTAATCCGAGCAGAGGGACGGGCGGCGCTACGTGACTCCAGCTTAAATAGAGGCTGGGTCACATGCTGCAGTTGGCCAATCACAGCCATGCCAATAGTAGGCATGGCTGTGATGGCCTTTTGGGGCAAGTAGTATGACGCTTATTTATTGGCTGCTGTGCAGCCTTTCAAAAAGCGCCATACAGATCGCCAAACACCGAACCCAAACCCAAACTTTTACATAAATGTTCGGGTTTGGGTCCGGGTGCCAAAAACCCTAAAGTTGTCAACTCTATCCATGAGCAATCTGCTCGTGCCTTAGTTTTCTGAATGTCCAGGACCTGTGTCATGAATCACTATTACATGGGCCAAACTTAGATCTTAGTTACCTAATGCTATTATATTATTGTCGCTCCTACAGGGGCGGATTAGCCATAGACCTTACAGGGAAATTTCCCGGTGGGTTGATGCCCAGGGGGGCCGCCTGAGCCCTCCTCTCGGCCGGCCAGTGCAAGTTTTTGCGGATGTATTTTGTGCTGCTGGCAGTATTTTGTGATGGACTGTGGTATTTGGCTGTGTTGGGGTGGTATAATGTGCCACAATATGGTATTCCTGGCCCTGCCTTCCATCAGTTTGGACCCGACTACAAAACGGGGCCACTTTTAGTACTTTTGCCAGTCCGCCCCTGCGCTCCTAACTAACATATTGAGGAAGAAACAAATGGTCCCCAACCATTCTTCCCTAGCCAGGGATAGGGAAGTGATAGACTGGACCAGTGACTGCAGTTTTAACATAAGACTCAGCATAAAGTGACCAGCCCCTTTTAATTAATTTCAGTAAAAAAAAAATATTACTGAACAGTAGTAGAAATTTTGTCATAATTATAACAACAACCCATAGAAAAAGCATTAATTATACTACAAAGTGAACACTGTAAAGATGCTTAAAAATCTACAATATATATATTCTTTGTATCCTAGAATAGTGCCAGTAAAAGAACATCTAATACAAAATAAAATCAAGCTCTCATATAGCTACATTAATAGAAAAATAAAAAAATTATGGTTCTTGAAATATGGTTCCAAAAAAATGAAAAAAATTGCTGGTTCCTGGACACCCAAAAAGGTATAGGTTATCCAGGTTTTTAAAACAGATGGCATATCTTTAGTTCTCACCCTCAGCAACCCTGCTGATCAGCTGTTTTAAACTGCCATGATCCAAGTACTGCTGCCTTTTTATTTGCCGTACATTGCAAGATATCATACTTTTAGTCGTATTGCAGCTTTGTCTCTTTCACTTGCACGGCACAAAAGCCGAGCACAGATGCGACTAAAATAATTGTGTTGTGACGTACAGTACAAACCAAAAGTTTGGACACAGCTTTTCATTCAAAGAGTTTTCTTTATTATCATGACTATGAAGGCATCAAAACTATGAATTAACACATGTGGAATTATATACATAACAAACAAGTGTGAAACAACTGAAAATATGTCATATTCTAGGTTCTTCAAAGTAGCCACCTTTTGCTTTGATTACTGCTCTGCACACTCTTGGCATTCTCTTGATGAGCTTCAAGAGGTAGTCCCCTGAAATGGTCTTCCAACAGTCTTGAAGGAGTTCCCAGAGATGCTTAGCACTTGTTGGCCCTTTTGCCTTCACTCTGCAGTCCAGCTCACCCCAAACCATCTCGATTGGGTTCAGGTCCGGTGACTGTGGAGGCCAGGTCATCTGGCGCAGCACCCCATCACTCTCCTTCATGGTCAAATAGCCCTTACTTTCAAAGTTTTCCCAATTTTTTGGCTGACTGACTGACCTTCATTTCTTAAAGTAATGATGGCCACTCGTTTTTCTTTACTTAGCTGCTTTTTTCTTGCCATAATACAAATTCTAACAGTCTATTCAGTAGGACTATCAGCTGTGCATCCACCTGACTTCTCCTCAACGCAACTGATGGTCCCAACCCCATTTATAAGGCAAGAAATCCCACTTATTAAACCTGACAGGGCACACCTGTGCAGTGAAAACCATTTCAGGGGACTACCTCTTGAAGCTCATCAAGAGAATGCCAAGAGTGTGCAAAGCAGTAATCAAAGCAAAAGGTGGCTACTTTGAAGAACCTAGAATATGACATATTTTTAGTTGTTTCACACTTGTTTATGTATATAATTCCACATGTGTTAATTCATAGTTTTGATGCCTTCAGTGTTTTGATGCCTACAATTTTCATAGTCATGAAAATAAAGAAAACTCTTTGAATGAGAAGGTGTGTCCAAACTTTTGGTCTGTACTGTATGTCAACAATTTAGAAGCTTGTCTGCATGCCATAGTCCTTTCAAACAGCTTATCGACAGGGATGCTGAGAGTTGGCCCCCACTGATCTTATATTGCTGGCCTATACTAAGTATAGGTGATCAATTTAAAAAACCTGCATAAGGCCCCTTTCACACTGGCGAGTTTTCCGCACTGAATCCGGACCCATTCACTTCTATGGGGCTGTACATCACTTGTGCAATGCGTGAAAATTGCAGCAAGCTCTATTTTGTGCGTTTTTCACGCAACACAGGCCCCATAGAAGTGAATGGGGCTGCGCGAAAATCGCATGCAGTGCGATTTTCACGCACGGTTGCTAGGAGACGATCGGGATGGAGACCCGATCAATAATAGCAGCCCGGCTTCTCTTCTGCCTTCATCTGTGAGGATCATGTGACGGACCATGCTGGATCATGTGACGAACCATGTGATGAGCGCAGTGTCATCACCACAGGTCCTTTTCCTCACAGATGTAGGCAGAAGAGAAGCCGGGCTGCGCGAACAAGTGGATTAAGGTGAATTACATTATTTTTTCTCATTTTTTTAACCCCTACAGCCCTATTGTACTAAGCATTCTGTATTAAGAATGCTATTATTTTCCCATATAACCATGTTATAAGGGAAAATAATACAATCTACACAACACCTAATCCAAACTTCTGTGAAGGAGTTCGGGTTTGGGTACCAAACATGCCGATTTTTTTCACGCGCCTGCAAAACGCATTAAAATGTTTTGCACTCGCGCGGAAAAATCGCACATTTTCCCGCGACGCACCCGCATCTTATCCGGGCCAAAAACATGACGCCCGTGTGAAAGAGGCCTAACCCTTTTAAGAAGTTAATAAAGAATGCTAAACTATAAGGAACGAGCAATGCCATTCATCTAAAATTTTAACTCTCAATATGAACAGGCCACAGGAGCCGGCAGCCTGCCTCCCCTGCTGAAAGGATCACACTTACCTGCTCCCCCCCGCTGGTTCCCACATCTCCCTCTTCTTGTTCAGGGGTTTGTTTTCTTCCTCCCCGTCATGGGCAAGGTTACCTGTTGGCTGAAGAGGATCAGGTGACTAAGCCCATGCTAACGTGAAAGAAAAGAATCCCAGAAGATGGAGATAGGAGACAGTACAGCTAGTTTAAGGTCACACAGGGCCGGTTTTATCGAAGATATGGCTAGTTAGTTAGATTTAATTAATTGATAGACAAAGAGATGGAAAGAGATTTTAGCTAGGAACAGGACAGACTTGTAAGGCCTCATTCACACGTCAGTGTTTTCCATCAGTGATTGTAAGCCAAAACCAGGATTGGAGCCTCCACAGACATAAGGTGTAAGCATAAGGTGTAAGGGAAAGATCTGCACCTGTTCTGTGTTTATAGCCGCGCCTGGTTTTGGCTCAAAATCATTGATGAAAATCACTGACCAAAACACTGATGTGTGAATGAGACATAATGCGGTATACCGGATTGTGTCTCTAGGCTTCAGCCATTCAGTAAGGCTCTGTGTGCACTGCACACCAATACTTAAAGCTACAGAACTCAGTTGTTTCTTAATGTGTATGAGACAGCTATCAGCCCAATTTGCATGAAAAGAAAATCACAAACACAGAGAAATCTTTTACAGTATTAATACCTGTGCTGAAAGTGAACTGGCTGATGTATTTAAATTTTTAAAAGACTAATAAATCTGACGGTATCGGTATTTTGCAGATTTGCATTTTGAGGGCTGCAAAATGAATACAATTGTGTAAATCTACCCTGACACTTATTGCTAGAAGTAACTCCAATTAAAATGTAATAAATAGTATCTATCTATCTATCTATCTCTTATATATAGAGATGGCCTTGCGGTTCGCCCGGGGATCGTTTCGCGGCGAACTTTGCTCGTTCGTGATTTGCCGAACATATGGCGATATTCGCAAGCGCCATATTTTTTTGCATAGCGCCGAACGTTGACCCATGACACATCCATCAGGTGGGACAGGACAGCCAATTGAGACGTTTCAGCACATGGACACACACCCAACCCTATAACAGACCCCGATCTGGCAGCCATTTTACATTATGTGTTTTGCCAGCGTAGGGAGAGGTTGCATTTTGGAGCAGGGACAGTTAGGAACACCAAACGCTAGCTAAAAGGGCAACAAAAGTCCTTTTAACTGGTATAGGCGTGCTATTGATAGGTGTGATATAGAGGGGTGTGATATACTTATAATATACTTTCTAACATAGAAATTATATTATAGTGCATTTGTATTGTGCAGCAGTTGTTTGCGGTTCTGCTGTGATACCACAGCTAGATAGAGGGACAAACACTATTGGAGTTGCCCCCCAAAAAACTGGTTGAGGGCTGAAATATACCTTCTTCCACAAAATCCTGATTGAGGGGTGCTATATACCGTTTTCCGGCAAATGCTGATTGAGGGGTGCTATATACCAGTTTCCGCCAAATACTGATTGAGGGGTGCCATATACCTTCTTCCACAAAATACTGATTGAGGGGTGCTATTGCTATATACCTTCTTCCACCAAATACTGATTGAGGGCTGCGATACACCTGCTTCCACAAAATACTGATTGAGGGGTGCCATATAACTGTTTCCACCAAATATTGATTGAGGGGTGCTATATACCTTCTTCCACAAATACTGCTCTTCTCTACGGACTTAGGCAGAGGGTCATTTAGAAAATTACAGGCAGAGGAAGAGGCAGACCATTCCACAGGGATGGTAGGGGTCGGGCAGGTGCACCAGGCCGGAGCCTAAGTGGAAAGTTGGAGAAGGCGCGTGTGATAACTTCAAAGGGCGCACCAGAGTAGCCTTACGCACCATCCTCATCCTCTGTATCTGCACCCTCCTTACTCTCTGCTGTGTGCACCTCCAAAGACAACACCACCACCATAGCCCCTCCACTCGAGTCAGAGGAATTATTCCATCCATTCCCAGACCTTACCGATGCGCAGCCATTCTTGGCATCGGATGAGGAAGAGGAGGTAGCAACGGCCACCACCCAGCGACCTGACGACAGTACCCAGATCAGGGTGGTCCCCGCTGTTGCTGCCTACTCCGAGATCTCTAATGTCAGTGGTGGTGAAGGTGACGATGATGACGTGTCGATGGATGTCACGTAGGTGCCTCACAAGAGAGAAAGAGGAGGGGAGTTCAGAGGGAGAGACGGAGCAGCAGATAGGGGAGATAAAGAGAAGCAGGCAGAACTCGCAGTGCACAGGAGGCAAAAAGCATACTGCAAATGTATCTGGAGCGAGTCGTTCCATGCACAGTCACATCTTGTGCACCCAGGACGCCGACACATGGCTCCGCAGTGTTTTTTTTTTTTTACATGTCAGCTGCTGATAATAGTGTTGCCATCTACAGCTTGTGCAGTCAACGCATAAGTCGCGATAAGCCCAAAACTCACCTAGGGGCGACCTCCTTAAGAAAGCACCTGGCCTCCCATCACCGAGCCCAGTGGGAGCAATGCCGTAAGAACCCACAAAGCCACACTCCCGGCGCTCCACGTCCTGCCTCTTCTCCTTCTCCTCTCTCTTCCCATTTGTCCTCCACTCCACCTTCCACCGTGCCGTCGTCGCGTTCATCTGGCACAAGGCAGGCTTCCATGGCCCAAATGTTTGAGCGTAAAAAAATTATGACGCTGAATAATCCATTTGCCTAACAGCTGATCGCTGGCTTGTTGGAACTGCTAGCCCGTAAACTACGGCCATATAAATTGGTGGACTCGGAGGCCTTTAGAAAATTTGTGGCCATTGGCATACCGCAATGGAAGGTCCCCGGAAAGAAATATTTCTCCCAGAAGGGCATCCCTGAACTATACAGCCACGTTCAGCAGCAAGTTAATATATCTCTGGCACACAATGTCGGTGCAAAGATACATCTGACCACAGACACGTGGTCTAGCAAACAAGGGCAGGGAAGGCATATAACTTTTACTGCCCACTGGGTGAACCTTCTGACGGCCGTCAAGCATGTAACCTGTGGTACCCATGCACGGATTGCATGCAGGCCTGCCTCTTTTTCTCCTCCTACTCCATCCTCTTCTCCTCCTCGGCTGACTCCACCTTTTCCACTGCAACCGCCTCTTCCGCTTCAACCCCCAGGCTCCCCAGAACCTATTTGACGTGCCAGGTGAGACGTTGTCATGCTGTGCTGCGGCTGTTGTGCCTGGAAGCCAAGAACCACACCGGTCCTGCACTGCTCTCAGCTCTGCGGTCACAGGCCGATCAGTGGCTAACCCCTCTCAATTTGACAGTTGGTAAAGTGGTGTGCGACAACGGTGCCAATCTGCTGAGCGCGCTGAAACGGGGCAAAATGACACATTTGCCATGCATGGCACAGGTCCTGAACTTAGTCGTGCAGCGATTCATTGCCAAATAGCGCGGGGTCCAGGATGTCTTGTGGCAGGCTAGGAAAATCTCTGGCCATTTTAGAAGATCTTACACGGCCATGGCTCGCCTTGCTGACGTTCAGCGGCATCACCACTTGCCCGTCAGACGTCTGATTTGTGACTGCCAGACACGCTGGAACTCCACTTTGTATATGCTTTAAAGGCTGCTCCAGCAGAAACGTGCCGTTAATGACTACCTGTACAAACTCTGCAGCAAGACAGGTTCTGGGGAGCTTGGCTTCTTTTTACTGCGCCAGTGGCTGCTCATGCGCGACGCATGCAGACTTTTGTGGCCATTTGATGAGATCACCAAACTGGTCAGTCACAGCCAGGGCGCCATCAGTGACATCGTACCTTACCCCTTTTTTTTTTTAGCGTGCATTGCCTCGTGTCATTGATCAAGCCGTCAAGGAGCAGCACCTTGAAGATGAGGAAGTCGCAATGCTGAATGAATTCCCAGGGGGGCTACTCATCTGAGACAAGTCAGCAGGAGTCTGAAGAGGAGTCAGAGGAGGATGGTGGCTGGGGGGGAGGAGGAGGAGGAGCCACAAGAGCAGACTTTAAACCTTTTGGGGATCCCTGGTGTTGTCAGTGGCTGGGGTGAGGAGACCGAGGACGACATCCTCCTGGGCGATGAGCAGGAGCCAGGGTGCTCCACCGCTTCCAATTTAGCGCAAATGGGGGCCTTCCTGCTCCAGTGTTTGAAGAGGGACACCCGTAAAAAAAAGCATAAAGGTCAAGGACCTGTACTGGGCAACGTATTGAGACAAACAAAAAATGGCGGACATGTTACCAGCATCACAGAGGGCTGTCAGAATGCAGCATTTCCAGGCCTAGCTGCAAGAGATGATTCATTCTGCTGTTTTGGGCACTGACAGAGGAATTTCCACCCACAGTGAAACTGGTGCGGGTACCAATTCTACCGCGCCTGTAAGAAGAGGGCGGTTTTAAAATGTGTTGGTCACTTTGGATATGAGATCATTCTTGCAGCCTACCCATCGACAGCCGCCCTCCGGATCCAGCCTCAAGGAATGCCTAGATTTACAGGTGTCCGACTACATCGGGTTAACAGCCGATGTGGACGCTCTGAGAAGCGAGGAACCCCTTGACTACTGGGTGTGCAGGCTTGACCTGTGGCAAGAGCTGGCACAATTTGCCATGGAACTCTTGGTTTGTCACTCGTCGAGTGTCCTGTCTGAAAGGACGTTCAGCGCAGCTGGGGGGATCGTGACCGATAAGCCCACTTACCTAGCTCACAACAGTGTGGACTACCTCATATTTTTTTAAATGAATGAGGCAAGGATCTCGGAGGAATTCAACACCTGTGATGACCACGTGTAATTGAATTTCCTCATGCCAGCCCACACATATCCGCCATCACCCAGAACAAAGAATGGTCCTTGCCTTATGTATATACAGCGGCAAAAATGAATGAATGCCTAATTTTTGGGGCAAACAGTTACATATTTATCCTGTGGCCGCCTAATGCACCTCCAGCCACAGAATCCAAAGTTCTTTGCTGTCAGGTGAATGCCTATTGGCTAATTTTGTGGGCCTGTACTGGCCTACAGTTATATATTTATCCTGTGACCGCCTAATGTACCTCCAGCCACAGAATCCAAAGTTCTTTGCTGTCAGGTGAATGCCTATCGGCTAATTTTTGGGGCCTGTACTGGCGGCCTCCCCTCTCCGCCACACTGCTCCGCTGTGTACTGGTGCTTATTCTGACACTAGGGCTGGGTTCACATCCTATTTTTGCCATCCATTTAATGCATACCAAAAATGTATGCGTTAACAGATGCCTCAGACTGATGCCGTACAGTGGCCTCTGTTCACCATACAGTTCCATGGTAGAATTTTTTTTTTGTTGAGGTATGTATTTTTTTAATGGACTCTGCAGGATACAAACACGTGGAGTGCTGCACATTTGTATATATCAAACCGATAGGAAATAAAATGTTTCTAGGCTCCAGCAGGGCACATTTTTGAGAGTTTCCCTTTACATATTTTTTGTAGGAATTTTTGCCAATGATCCCCATCTGGTATGTCACTATCCATCTTGTGGGACTATTTGTGCACTCATAGTTTGTATTTGGTGGCTGCAAATATGACCTGAAAGTTTTTCAGGTTCGCCTGCTATTAAAGTAAATGGGCACGATGCGAACGCGCGGTTCGCGAACATTTGATCGTCCATCACTACTTATTGATGTTCGTCCATCACTACTTATATATTTGTGTATGAGGATCCCAACACAACATATCTGCTCTTTAGAGAAGGATAACAATTGTTGAACTTTTCAAAATGTCACTGTCTATTGACTTTTCATCTACGTTTTATAACAGTTAAGAACAGTAGACTCTGACCTCCATCCTGATTAGTAAATGTAGGAGTAAGGCTACTTTCACACTAGCGGCAAGGAACTCCGCAGGCTGTTCTGGTGGGTGAACAGCCTGTCGGATCCCTGCTGCCTCTAGTGCACGCGTGCCCCCGGACTACCGCTCCGGCCCTATTGACTATAATGGGGGCGGGCCGGAGTTCTGGCGGCAGCACGGCAAACATGCCGAGAGGCGGCCAGAATAAAACTACGACACGTCGTAGCTTTATTCCGGCCTCCTCTAGGCATTTTTGCCATGCTGCCGCCGAAATTCCGGCCCGCCCCCATTATTGTCAATGGGGCCGGAGCAATAGCACTAGCGGCAGCACGGATCCGACAGACTGTTCACCTGCCGCAACAGGCTGCCGAAGTTCCGTGCGGCTAGTGTGAAACTAGCCTAAGGGGTTGATCTCTGTATGAGGTAGTATAAAACTATACAATGGGAACAGCCGAGCAGTTCTATTACTGATTTTTATCCCTAGTAACATTGTGTGGCGGTCGCTGACCATGTGCAATGTAGAAGGAGATAAAGTAAATAAAGTATAAAAACTTACAGCTTCCCCCTGAAGCTAACATTGTGATGGCATGCTGTGTGGCCATATGTGACCAAACACAATCGTGCAACTGATTTTTTTCTACAGCATAAAACAACCCCATGGACACATACAATATTATTTTAACAATATAGGCTATATTTCAGAAATTCAACATTAAATTTATGAGATCACAACATGCATTGACTATATATTATGTTGCTTGTCTTTCTCCAAGTATATAAAACACATTTTGTAATTTAGTGGGCATTTGACTTAAATTGCTTTAAATTTCTCTTTAAGTGCTTCCCCACTAAGCAAATAACCCAGAAGGTCCTTATGTCAACTTCAAAGGTGATCATGGAATTTCAATGCTTTGTCTAAGAAAAAAAAAATTACCAGACATGGCATATAAAAAGTGAATATTTAGAGGGAGGAAAATAAATTCTAATCAATTATTCTGCTTTCTATTCCTTTTTACACCACATTAAAATGTAATAAATATGTGCTAACCCGCTTATTAATGCACAATCACATATTAACCCCTTTATGCTCTGTTCTGTACATTTTTATAGGAAGGTGGGCCTATACAAAAAGTGCCATATAAATGAAACACTAACCAATAGGCAACCAATCACACAGCACTCATAAAATAAAAAGCTGATAGGAAGTCAGGTCTGTAGGTATTTAAGATCATCTCTTTCACTGTAAATAAAAAAAAACATATCAAGTTGACTTATTCAAAAGCTGCAAAGTGGCTTTTTTACATTTTGAAACCCTCTTATTTAAAATAGTGTCCCAGCAGAACCAAATACCCCACTGCAGCTCAATATACTGCCCCAGCAACACATAATACCTCCTCAGAAGCTGCGTTTCTGTGGTGACCAGTGCCAACTACCATGTTCTGTCATTTTTCTCCTCCTCCACTTGTCTATAATTAAGATATGGAGCTGAGGAATGTGAAGATGAGACAAGGGCTACAGCAAAGAGCCTGCCCTGCCGTCAGCATCCTGCCTGGTCTTTCAGCTCTACCAAGCATACAGGAGAATATAGAGCTACATAACTATTACATCCAGTGACG
Organism: Bufo bufo; assembly: GCF_905171765.1. Taxonomy (NCBI): domain Eukaryota; kingdom Metazoa; phylum Chordata; class Amphibia; order Anura; family Bufonidae; genus Bufo; species Bufo bufo. The sequence continues at coordinate 605,919,184 of NC_053390.1, forward strand.
TCTCTGGACCAGACTGTCATGATGACTTCTTTCAGCCTTGTCTCTACAGAATTTGTCACACAAACATCTTACATTTCTCACTCTTCTATCATCCTCCCCCTCCTGGTGCTCAACAATGTCATCCGGCTGCCACCCCAATACTGCCACCCTCTGTGTTCCACAATGCTCTCAAATACTGTATTGCAGAACAAAAGTGACCCCAATAACAATAATGCCCCCTATATAGTGCCTCCAGCAATAATATTGTTCTCTATAGTCCCCCAAGTAATAATAATGCCTCCATTTGTGCCTCTGATAATGACCTCTATTGTGCCTCCAGTAATAATAATAACTCCTATAGTGCCACCAACAATAATAATGCCCCCTATTGTTCCCCTAGAAATAATAATGCCTCTTATTGTGCCTCCAGTAATATCCTCTATAGTGCCCCAGTTGTATCCCCTATAGTTTCCCCAGTGATGTCCCATATAGTGATCATAGTAATTGCTCCTATCCACAGTTGAATTAAGGAAGGGGAACTGTGGCTGCATGCAGGGTACATACAGTACATTGCCATAGCGAAACGCGTTGAGCCGGTGATCTTTTGTTTGGACACGGCTCTCTAGGCAGGGTGTGATTGTGTGCCAAGCAGCGCTACAGCTGACTTGGTTGCATACATATGGTCTGTGATCCTGACTTATACCTAATGGTTTAGGCAGGCTGATGGAGGTAGCTGAGTGAGCGTCCATATATATTGGCATCTGGTGGATGCTTTATCCCCAATGGGACTTAACTTCACTCGCTATCTACCTTACATCGCCCAGCCAGGTAGATCCACATATGATGCACCTGTGCCTGGCTTAATTATATGAACCGTGTCCTGTTTCCCTTGCCAGCATATATTAGCACTTACGTGCTAGCTGGATAGGGATCTAGTCCGGACTCTTAGGTTGTGGTGTGGATCTAATCCCACTCCTACACCACTTCACCTGAGTCTGGAAGCCTGATAGTCACAGATGTGATATTCAGTTTCCCGTTCTATTATATGAATTAATAAACTATTTATTATTTTCCTTTATACGTCTATTCAGGCAGATAATTTTATATATTTAGTGGACGTAAAACTCCTTTTCAACGTTTCTGAGAATTTACTTATAAAACAGTACAGACCAAAAGTTTGTTTACAAATGCCTTATTAGGCAGGAAACCTATCTTGACCCAGGTTTTAAAACTTCACTTTTATTGGTATAGTTCTAAAATGATATATATATATATTTTTTATTTTTTAATTATTTTTTATTTTTATATTGAAGATGGATGCAACATGCACCCTTTATTGAACTGAAAAAACCTAGGAATGAAAAATTAAAAATACAATGCACCTCAACCCTATTAGTGAAAATGCTGCACTAGATTGAAGGGGGAGAGATGTGCACTATCTCTCAATAGTTATCCCTTATAGACAAAGTGCTGCTGTGGCACACTGCCATCACACCGTCCACATTAATGCTTCACACTAAAAGTGATGTTTATCCAACCCACTGAGTAGGTGTGAGAACAATCCACAACCCACTATGTGTGTGTTGCATTGGTTGTGGACTTGGTTCACAAGCTAGATTTGCTGAACCGCACCAGGGATTCAGTGTCCAGCAACATGTGCCACAGTGCACTAAAAATTAGACCTGCACCAACACCATAGTGATTAGGTGTTGGTAACAAGAGGAGGTGCAGAGCAGTTAAAATCTAAGACTGCCCCCCGACATGTTTCGCCAGTTAACTGGCTTCTTCAGGGGCAAATGGGCAGCAACGAATGGCCCCAAACAACCACTGGTTTAAATAGTGTAGTAGTGCTGATTTACTCAAGGACCTGCCAAAACACACCCACTGCACATGTCTCAGCCAACCAATCCGGGTCAAAGACACTCCTCCACAAACGAATATATCACATTGGGGCGCCATCAGTCACGCCCACCGCACACGTCACAACGGATGTGCTGCATCAGAAGGCCATACAGGCCAAGGACACTCCCCCACATGGATCCCATTGGGACCCGTCGATCACGCCCACCAGACACGTCACAAAGGACGTGTTGCATCAGAGGGCCGCTGCGCGAACGCCGGAGCTGTGCTCATACCAGCATATGACCATCGCCCATTGGAATCGTAAGCGGAGAGAGTTAAAACTGCGCATGCTCACTAGATGTACCCACTGATTATGGGAACCTGCGCATGCGCTGCGCTACTAATACGTGCGCCTACACTCGGACATGGGGGAGAGATGAGGGGAAGGATAACCTGCGCAGGTAACTGGTGCGCCCAGACATGGAGCTGGAAAAATGAAATAAATAAATAAATACCAGCAGTAATAATGTAAATACATTATTACACACAAAAGAATATATGTGCCATGTTACACAAGATGATTGCTCATGCACTAACTGATGTGCAGGGCAGCACTATTATGGATGGATATATAGTGTAAAATTACTCATCAGCTCAGAATAATCCTCTAGTATAATAACTACAGGACAATCTAGAACCTGACGGTATGGGACAATAACGGGCACATTTTGGGTGGTAATGGGTTGGCCAGCCGCATTGATTTGCGAAACATCATTACGGCAATATTCAAGTAAACAGAAAATAATGATAGAACAAGTGACATGTATTCTGATAGTGTATAAATAGATTATACATAATAGTACAATCAGTGGTTGGGGACCAACGAATCATTCCTTGGCTAGATGTTAAAAGACAATATAGAAATAACATATGACACATCAAAGCAAAACAAAAACTGAAAATGAACAGAACAAAAACAGCAAACTACAAACCTCTCCTAATCAACCGAGAAATGCGGTAAAAGCAAATCCTTCATTGAGCCCTTTCGGACTCAGGCTGTCCAATCGATATATCCACCTAGTCTCTTCCTGTAAAAGAAGGGCATCAAGGTCTCCTCTCCTAGCGCCCAGGGTTTTCTTGCATATTCCCCAAAATTTGAGTACCTTATGATCACCTCCATGGTAGGCTCTAACATGCCTGGAGACCGAAGTATCAGCTTTGGTATTGATACTGCTGATATGCTGGCATATCCTTCTTCTGAACTCTTGGGATGTCTTCCCAACATAAATCTTGAGACAGGGAGACTGAATAGCATAAACAATTCCCTTGGTCTTACAGTTAATATATTGCTTTATCTGATATTCTTTTTGGTCTACAGGATTGATGAAGGATCGACATTTTGAGACCAGAGGACAGAAGACACAGTCCCCACAGGGGTAAGTACCAACTACATTAGACCTAAGCCAGGTGGCTTTTGATGGCGCGGGACTAAAAAAGCTGTGGACCAAAAGATCCTTCAAATTCCTACCTCTGCGGTAGGTAACACTCGGATTCTGCATAATGACTGACCTCAGGTCATTGTCCGCCCACAAAACATGCCAGTGTTTTTTTAGGATGCGAAAAATCTGGTTGTTTTGGGCATCAAAGGTGCCAATGCACCTAACTTGTGGTGTTTTGGGGTCCTGAGTTCTAGCCTTTAGCAGATCTCTCCTGTCAGTGTTCTTTGCTCTGGCATAGGCCTTATGTAGAACCTTTTTAGGGTATCCCCTAGCACGGAACCGGTCGTATAGAGTGTTACACTCTTTGACAAAAGTCACCTCGTCAGAGCAATTTCTGCGGGCCCTGATGTATTGCCCTACAGGGATTCCCATCTTAAGGGGTCTAGGATGATAGCTACCCCACTGCAAAAGATTATTCGTAGACGTAGGTTTACGATAGATCTCGGACTGGAAGACCAAAAGTTTGGACACACCTTCTCATTCAAAGAGTTTTCTTTATTTTCATGACTATGAGTGTCACTCTTTGAATGAGAAGGTGTGTCCACACTTTTGGTCTGTACTGTATGTATCTGGCATTCAAAGCATTAATTAATATTAGGAGTGTCATATCATTATGCACCTGGTCAGGGACTATGAGGAGAGCTCGGGTAGTCCCCCAGGCATCAGACTACCAGGAATCTTCCCAGTAGGGTCAATGGCTAGTTTTCCCCAGATTTGGAGCAGGGATTACAGAGAACTAAACATTACTGGCTTTTTTCATGTTCTATTTAGTGCCCTTCATAAGCTGTCTCATTCCATTTTTTTCTCATTGATATAGGTGTTTCTGGAAGACACATACAGTGAGGAACAGAAGTATTTGAAAGACTTAGAAATCATAGAGGGGTCTGAAATTCACATTGTTGCATTCCCACTCTGAGAGACAGAATACATTTTTTTCCCCAGGAAATCACATTGTATGATTTTTAATGAATTTATTTGCCTTGCACTGCTGAACATAAGTATTTAAACACCTGAGAAAATCAGTGTTAATATTTGGTACAGAAGCCTTTGTTTGCAATTACAGAGGTCAAACGTTCCCTGTAGCCCTTGACCAGGTTTGCACACACTGCAACGGGGATTTTGGCCCACTCCTCCACACAGATCTCCTCTAGATCTGTCAGGTTTCGGGGCTGTCGCTGAGCAACACAGAGTTTCAGCTCCTTCCAAAGATGTTCTATTGGATTTAGGTCTGGAAACTGGCTAGGCCTCTCCAGAACCTTGATATGTTTCTTACAGAGCCACTCCTTGGTTATCCTGGCTATGTGCTTCGGGTCGTTGTCATGTTGGAAGACCCAGCCACGACACATCTTCAATGCTCTGATTGAGGGAACGAGGTTGTTGCTCAAAATCTCATAATAAATGGCCCCATTCATCCTCTCCTTAATACAGTGCAGTCGTCCTGTTCCCTTTGCAGAAAAGCACCTCCAAAGCATGATGTTACCACCCCCATGCTTCACAGTAGGGATGGTGTTCTTGGGATACAACTGATCCTTCTTTTTCCTCCAAACATGACGAGTGAAGTTTAGACCAAAAAGTTCTACATTGGTCTCATCTGACCACATGACTTTCTCCCATGCCTCCTCTGGATCATCCAGATGGTCATTGGCAAACTTCAGATCGTCCTGGACATGTGATGACTTGAGCAGGGGAACCTTCCGTGCAATGCATGATTTGAAACCATGACAGCATAGTGTTCTACCGACAGTAACCTTTGAAACTGTGGTCCCAGCTCTCTTCATGTCATTGACCAGCTCCTCCCTTGTAGTTATGGGCTTATTCCTCACCTTTCTTATCAGTGATACCCCATGAGGTGAGATCTTGCATGGAGCCCCAGTCTGAGGGAGACTGACAGTCGTCTTTAGCCTCATCCATTTTCTAACAATTGCTCCAACAGTTGATCTATTTTCATCAAGCTGCTTGGCAATTGTCCCGTAGCCCTTTCCAGCCTTGTGGAGGTCCACAATTTTGTCTCTGGTGTCTTTTGACAGCTCTTTGGTCTTGCCCATGGTAGTAGTTGGCATCTGACTGACTGTGGGGTGGACAGGGGTCTTTAAAGAGCTCAGACAGGTGCTACTAAGTTAGATTAATGAGTGGAGTGGAGTAGAGGTGGACTTTTTAAAAGCACAGTAACAGGTCTTTGAGAGCAAGAATTCTTGCTGTTTCTCAGGTGTTCAATTGTTCAGCAGTGCAAGACAAATAGATTATTTAAAAATCATACAATGTGATTTCCTAAATTTATTTTTTTATTGTCTCTCAGAGTTGGAATGCACATACAATGTGAATTTCAGACCCCTCCATGATTTCTAGGTAGGAGAATTTGCAAAATCGCAGGGTGTTCAAATACTTCTATTCCTCACTGTCTGTACATATGTAGCTAATTATTTCATTAAAATAATCCCTCCCACAATAAACAAATAACAAGGCTGGGTTTATATGTTCACATTGTTTAATGTACGATAGTTTTTGAAGTTAACGCTAGGAACAGGTCATAAACAGTAGCCACATATAAAGTAAAGGCTAAATCTTATCCTTTTTGGAATCCAGTGCTGGATTTGGCTTCAAAAATTGCATCAAAGCCTGAATGTATAAACTCAGCCTAAGGATGGTATTATCAGTATTTAGGGTACTTCCTGTCAGTCTATTTTCGCTTAATGGGAAAAATGTTGCATCTGGGTCTTGTGATTGTAATAAAAAATGCTAAAAAGTAGAGGTGGGACGAATCCAATTTTTTTCAAATCCGAATCCGAATCTGAAAAGGTTCTCGAATATATTGAATCTTTCGAATCTCGAATCCTACGAATCCTGTACATAATTGTGTGAACGGTGTAAGAAACAAAGTCAGACCGCGTCAGTTTGTCTGAACCTCCGCCTCAACCACTGTCACGGTCGCACCCTCTATGACCGCGATCGTTACGCCCCTGCTCCTATCACTACAGAACATACAGGGTAATACAGCGCCACATACCTCTTACATCCAGTGACGTCTCCTTTGATGTAGATGTTCTCTTTCCTCATCTTCTCCTTTCAGACCTTTAGACCAGACCACCCTTTTTCAGCCATTTTTCGTCTCTGCAGTTTGACAAAAAAAAATAATCTTAGTTTACTACATTTCCATCATCCTCGCATCTTCTGGACAAATCATCTTACCACCCCCAATACTGTGCCACTGTGCTCCCCAATACTATACTGCAGAAACAGATAATACCCCTGATAATACTAGTACCACACAGAGCCCCCCATATAAAATACCCCTTCTTTGTGGCCTCAGTAGATGCCCCCATAGTGCCCCCCAATAATGTGCCAATAAGAAGTGGCCCCACAGTGCAACCCAATCATGTGCCAGTAAGTGTCCCCATTGATGCCCCCCTAATCATGTGCCAGTATCAAGTGCCTCTCTCCTCCCCCCCATGTGCCAGTATCAAGTGCGGAGTGCCTCTCTCCTCCCCCCCATGTGCCGTTATCATAGTGCCATCTCCCCCCCAAGGTGCCAGTATCATAAAGCCATCTCCCCCAATGTGCCAGTATCATAGTGCCATCTCCCCCCAATGTGCCAGTATCATAGTGCCATCTCTCCCCCCAATGCGCCAGTATCATAGTGCCAACTCCCCCCATAATGTGCCAGTATCATAGTGCCATCTCCCCCCATAATGTGCCAGTATCATAGTGCCATCTCCCCCCAATGTGCCAGTATCATAGTACCATCTCCCCCCATAATGTGCCAGTATTATAGTGCCACCTCCCCCCATAATGTGCCAGTATCATAGTGCCATCTCCCCCCATAATGTGCTAGTATTATAGTGCCACCTCCCCCCATAATGTTCCAGTATCATAGTGCCATCTCCCCCCATAATGTGCCAGTATTATAGTGCCACCTCCCCCCATAATGTGCCAGTATCATAGTGCCATCTCCCCCCATAATGTGCCAGTATCATAGTGCCATCTCCCCCCCATGTGCCAGTATTATAGTGCCATCTCCCCCATAATGTGCCAGTATTATAGTGCCACCTCCCCCATAATGTGCCAGTATCATAGTGCCATCTCCCCCCATAATGTGCCAGTATCATAGTGCCTCCCCCACAATGTGCCAGTAGTATCAATGCCATCTCCCCCATAATATGCCAGTATCATAGTGCCTTCCCCCCAATGTGCCAGTAGTAATTTTTTTAGTTACCTCCGCTGCGATGCAGGCCTCTTCTGGCCTGTGTCCCGCGCTGTACGGCTCAGGCGGTGCGATGACATCATCGCGCCGCCTGCACTGGCCTCTGATAGGCTGCGGGCCTTGTGCCGGCAGCCTATCAGAGGAACAGGGAAAGGAAACGCCTCTCCCTCCCCTGTCGCAGCAGCGAAGTGCTCATCTTCTGCTGTGCCCTGCCGCTGCCACCACCAGTCTGGGCCCCACCGGGATTCGTCGGATTCGTATCCGGTAAATTACGTCGGGATTCGAGTCCACGAATCCCACGAATCTAGCAAGATTCGAGGCATTCATTGATTCGACGAATCCCCCGTTCCATCTCTACTAAAAAGGGACCACATGGAACACATAAACGTGTCTAAATATGGATTTAGACAGTTATGGAGCAGCAGGGAGTAATTGGCTCCACTTTGGTAATCCACAGGGTACTTTAGGCCTTTTGTATAATGAGGGTTATGGCATAGGGCTCAAAGGAGTGCATTACTATTGAATTGGGCATAAAGGGGAACATTACAGTTTTATGGAGTGGCATTACTATTATATGGGGGCACAAGGGGAAAATTACTATTGTATGAAGGCACAAAGGGGACATTGATTATTGCAAGCAGCGCAAGGGATACTATTGTATAGGGCACACAAGGACATTACTATTGTATGGAATCACAAAGATGGACATTGCTACTGTATGGGTCAAGTAACACATTTATTGAGATTATTAATTTGATAAAATTTGTTATAGGTAATACTCTAAAATATGTATCTTAGAACTTTACAATCACTTTGCATACGACATATAAAATTATACACTATTTGCATAAACCATAACCATATAACCAATTACAAAAGGAGTAGGGAAATCGAATGGTAAAAAGAATCGAGTAAAAAATCGGATAAAATATCGCATAGGATTATTTTGATGAATTTTATTTGGGTAAAATTCAAATAAGATTTCAAGCATCCATTTATCATCCAAGATGTATTTTGTCTATATGTCCTTGTTAAAATTCCTGATAAGTCAATACAGAGTTCCTTACAAAAAGTGCGTAGTTGCAATGTTTATAATAAACCAAAAATTATATAGTCATTGAACGCTAATAGCTTTGGTTTGTACACTGATTTGTCTGTTATTTTCAATTGGGACACTCTGGCTGTGCAGTTGTGATCAATGAGTGTCTTTCGAATTAGCAATGCGATTTTTCCTATATAAGATTAAATAGTCAATTGTTTGTACTTGTATAAAATTCGATGGTGCTTACTGCAGAGACGTCCCTCTCGCAGTACAGCTACTCACCCAAACCCAGAACTTTTGTCTTTTTTTTTCATATGACGTTGTTATGGCGCTCCGCTGTTGGCGTCCCACGTGGTGGTATGTAGACACGTGTTTTTCTTCTATGAAAGAAATGCTGGAGAAAAGACGAAGTTGGGGGGTTTGTCTTTTATAGTTCCAACTTTTTCGAATGTGCACTTCTTGGTCCTGCAGGATATTTTCTATGGTAGTTTGGTTCCTTAAGCCCGCCAGACGCGTTTCGAGGTGACCTCACCTCTTCATCAGTGGCTTGATTTTCAAGCCACTGATGAAGAGGTGAGGTCACCTCGAAACGCGTTTGTGATCAGGTGCGGGCAGGGGTGGATTGGTCATAGACCCTACAGGGAAATTTCCCAGTGGGCCGATGCCCAGGGGGCCACCCAAGTCCTCCTCTCTGCCTCTGACCAGGTACATAATAAGCTCTCAACAGTAATTAACGCTGTGAGAATAAGTTACCCATGTACCAAGCCAGTGACCGCACAAGCCTGAATTCAACTGCCATGGCCCACACCTCACTTCCTAAGCCCCCTGCACCATAGACAACTGGAGGAGAAGGACAGAAGAGGGTAGCTACAGAGGGCCAGCTTTTGGGGCAGTATATTGTGCTGCACTGTGTCTTTTCGTTCTGATGGGATGGTAATTTGCACTATGGCATTGTTGACCCTGCCTACTTGCGTTGTTCCGCCTTCTGTTAATTTGGACCAGACTAAAAAATGGGGCCACTTTTATTTTATTTTTTTCCAGGGCCACTATAAGTTCCCAGACCACCCCTGGGGCGTGGATCCAAAGTGGTAGTGAGTCCAGAGATAGACGGTAGCAGAGGGCAGCTACAGAACTGAACCATTAACTAGTACTTTACTGAAAGTTTCTGTAGTATCTACACATTGATAAATGCAGGCACTGCTCTTGTTAACAGTTTCAACAAACTTCTGGCAGAGCGAAGAGAATTAACTCTACATGACACCTCCAGATACATTCTTTAAATGCCATTATGCTTCACTCTTACCAGCCTGCTGCTGCAATATTCCTACAAAATGTGGTTCTACAATGCCCGCTGCAGCATGAAGACCTTTCACAGACTTGTAATCTGTTTTATTATATGACTAGAGACCTAAGGCCTTTACACCAAGTCAAAATGCTATGAAGTCCACAATCCAAAATGCATGTGTTTCCTTCACAGGAAGTAGTCCTCACACCGACCAGTATGGCTGCTTAACCTTCAAGGGAGATGCCTTCTGTACTCTCACAGTGGAGATTTCTATTAGGCCCCAATCGCTTTTTTGCATTTCACATAGGTTCCTACACATTGGAAAACATAGCATATACCAAATTGCATGGTTATACTTAAAGAACAGTTAACTTTTTACAAAAGAACAGTTATCTTTTTTTAGCAGTAGTCTCTGGGTGACTGCAAAATTAAATCTATGACAACCTATGTGCTGGCATATGTTTACAATATACAGTAATTTCTGCCAATTTCTGCCATAAACAATAGTAAATCTGTCTGCCATAATGAGGTCCTCTTAAATGTTGCTCACTTTTCTAATCTCTTTCAAAAAGTTGCTCATAAATGGGTAAATCGCTTTTTTTTAAGCAAAAATGGGTGCATAGAGTTTGATAAATCCCTACCATAAGTAGGGGCACAGGCAAAAGAGTCTGCCTTGTGTCTTCTCTCTGCCCCGCTTGGCTTGACTGATAAGTCTATCCTTATTTGTCTATAGTGACAGACCAATTAACCAAGTCAAGTGGGGCGGGCAGAATTTGCATAGTGGACTCTTCTTCCCATGCCCAGACTGAAAAGTTGCAGTATTGAAGAACAGCCCATAGCTCTCTGTAAATAATTTAGCACCATGCATAGAAAGCATACTATACAGGGCTTAAGTCACACAAGGTCTAGCAATGTTGACCATAACTGGTCTTTGTCAGGCTTGACAAAGATCACACAAACAGGTACCGCTGCAGGTGCAGGTACGACAGTTATGGTCAAAAACATTGCTGTACCCTTTTGTGTGAACAAAGCCCCATATGCCTTCTATGTATAGAGTGCTGCAATTTTATCTGCTATAATCAAGATCCTGCTCTGCACCCACGCCTTCTGGATACCATGATTTGGGTTGTGCTTCTGGTCCTTGTTTATTTGGACAGTCAGCTCTCTGTAATGAAGTAGCCTAGCAAGAGTTCGTATTGCCTGTAATTTAGGTAACAAGAAACTGATGACAGGTTTCCTTTAAGTGAAAAAATCTGAATGGTAAAAATGAAAACTAAAATTTTATTCTTCAAGAGATTTATAACAAAAATAAGCAGTAAACACTGCATAGTATTAAACCCTTCCCGACATGAGGAGTGCATGTATGCTGGATGTCAGCTCTGGTGGCAGAGTGATCTGCTATTACTAATCAAGGTCGACTTTTAACCCCTCAGATGCTGTTGTTAATACTGCGCTGCAGGGAACCGAACGACTCCCCCGAGTAGAGTTCACGGGGCCGTTCCATTGCTATGGCAGCCTCAGGTGTTCTGAAACATCCATGGCCTGTCATAGGGAAGCACCTATACATCCCGGTTTGATAAAAAGGAATAATTCTCTGAGAGACTGCAATGTTAAACCATTGCAGGTATAAGCGATCAGACAATAACATGTTAAAGTGCAACAGGACTAAAAATCCATGTAAAACAGTTGAAAAAAAAGTTTTTTAAAATATACAAAAATATACAAATTTAAATCAGCCCCCTTTCTCCATTTTATGCCCTAACTATTAGAATATAAATGTATTCATACATTATGGTGAACAGCGTGATAGAAAAAAAAAGAAAATGGCCAATTCACATTTTTTTGTTGATTTATCTGTCCAAATTTTTTTTATAAAAAGTGATCAAAAAGTCATACACATCCCTATATGGTGTCAACAAAACTATAGATCCTCCCTCAAAGAATGCGCTCAGCTCTGTACATCGAAATATAAAAAAAATGCAAAGAAAAAATAGTTTTTTTTCAGTTATTTTTTAAGTATTAAAACACAATAAAAACTTAACAAATATGGTATTACTGTAATCATACTGACCCTTAGAATAAAGTTACAGTAACATGTCAGTTTTATCACATATGGAATGTTGTAAAAATGAAACCCCCAAAACTGTGACGGAATTGTGCTTGTTTTGTTTTTTCAATTTTATCCTATTTGGAATTTCTTCCAGCTTCTCACTAGATTGTTTGCAATATTGTATGGTGCCATTAGAAAGCACAACTTATCTTGCAAAAAACAAGTCCTCAGATGTTAAAAGAACAAATAAAAATGTATGGTTCCGGGAAGGCAGGGAGTGAAGATCACTGCGGCTGCAAGCGGCTAAAACCCAAGCTGGTGGAAGCTTTTAGCTGTGGGGGCACTTTCAATATATAGTAGCTGTACATCAAGAACATGGACAGTATAACTTGTGATGTACAATCTGCTGGTGCTTGATGTATTGGTTCACTATTCATGCCTGTCACCTACTGTCATGGTCTTACCTTCTTGCTGTTCTCCCTCGTTTGACATGTGCTGGCGGCCATCTTGGTTTCTGGGTTTCTTGTAGCCTTCCACCCCGCGGCTCCTCCTTCCCACTGGGAGGAGCTGGATGCCTAGCTCATATATATAGGAGGTCTGTGGCGTCAGTTCCTTGCTTGGTCCTCCTGTGTTCACATGCTTCTAAGACTGCTGCTGCTTCTGGTTCCTAATCCTGGCTTCGTCTGACTTCCCTGCTGGTTCCTAATCCTGGCTTCGTCTGACTACCCTGCTGGTTCCTGATCCTGGCTTCGTCTGACTACCCTTCCGGTTTCCTGACCTCTGGCTACGCAAAGACTCTGCTTCGGTTTCACCATCCGTTTGGACTTTTGCTTTATAGCTTGATTTGCAATAAAGCCTTCTTATTTTCACTTATCTCTTGTTGTACGTCTGGTTCATGGTTCCGTGACATTAGGACCAAGCCATGAATTCTGACGGTACAGGGCCATCCTCGCAACCCACGCTGGTTGCCAGACTTGATCAGCAGGATCACCTGTTGGGTCGGTTCGCTGTGGCGTTGCAAACCCTGCTTGAACGCACGGCTCATTTCGCTCCTACTGCCGCTCCGGTTGTTGCGCCAGAGTCTACCCCGACACCTGTTGTTGCGCCTGCGGTGTTTCGGGGTATGTCCGGTTCTGCCCCTCTTCCACAGCGCTTTGGGGGAGAGCCAACTCAGTGCCGAGGTTTCCTTAACCAGGTGGGCATTTATTTTGAGTTGCTGCCACATGCCTTTCCTACTGAGAGATCAAAGGTGGGCTTCTTGATCTCGCTGCTCGCAGACAAGGCCTTGGCCTGGGCCAGCCCTTTATGGGAGAACAACGATCCGGTGGTTGCCGAGTTTTCCGGTTTCATTGCTTCTCTTCGGAAGGTATTCGATGTGCCGGCTCGTGCTGCCTCTGCTGCGAAGCTCCTTATGTCCATCAGACAGGGTTCACGATCCGTAGCCGAATACGCCATTGAGTTTCGTACCCTGGCAGCAGAGGTGGGCTGGAATAATGAGGCTCTGGTCGCTGCTTTCTCTCATGGTCTCTCGGATGCCTTGAAGGATGAGGTTGCAGCTAAGGACCTACCAGTGGAGCTCGAGGCTCTTATTTCTTTCCTGATTTTGATTGACACCAGACTCAGGGAGAGACCTTCCTTTAAGGAGAGCCTGCGGAGGTCTTCTAACAGATTGGCGCCTACGTTTGCTATCCCACCCGTGCCTCCCTCTCCTCCCACGCCTCCTGGGGATGACTTGTCTGGGGGTGAACCCATGCAGCTGGGGTTTGCTCGCCTGTCCGAGGGGGAGAGGGCACTCCGGAGACGCGAGGGCCGATGCATGTACTGTGGTCTCGGTGGGCATTTTCGGTTGGCATGTCCGAACCGTCCGGGAAAACGCTCGTACCTGAGATCCTGTCGGGGGCAGATCTTGGGGGGAGTCTCCTCGTCCCCGGTTTCCCGTGTTGACAAACCACTGATCACTGTTGTCCTCTCCTGGGTCGGGGGCTCGGTGACGACCCAGGCGTTGGTGGACTCTGGTGCTGGTGGTTTGTTCATTGATAGTATGTTCGCTGCCGCCAATTCCATTCCTCTGCAAGCTCGAGGTTCCCCACTGGCTCTTGAGGCGATAGACGGCAGACCCCTTCTGCCGCCACACGTGACTCATGAGACCCTTCCACTGGGGATAGCCATTGGTGCCGTTCACAGAGAGTCGGTCTGCCTCCAGGTTATTTTGTCTCCACACTACTCGGTGGTCTTGGGGTACCCCTGGCTCCAGAAGCATAATCCGACTTTTGATTGGAGATCGGTCGAGATCCTCTCATGGTCACCGCAGTGTGGGGCTAGTTGCATCCATGGGCCTGCCAAGTTGCTGTGTACTTCCTCGGACTCTCTGTTGCCTCCTGAATACGAGGAGTACCGGGATGTATTCGATAAGGTGCGTGCGGTTGCCCTACCTCCGCACCGCCCATACGATTGTGCCATAGAGTTACAATCTGGTGCCGTTCCTCCTCGTGGCAAGGTCTATCCACTGTCGGTAGCGGAGAATGAGGCCATGGAGGAGTACGTGAGGGAGGCGCTTTCACGCGGACACATTCGCAAATCCTCGTCCCCGGCAGGGGCTGGATTTTTCTTTGTGAAAAAGAAGGGCGGTGAGTTGAGGCCTTGCATCGATTACAGGGGTCTCAATCGCATCACGATCAAGAACGCTTACCCTATACCCTTGATTTCCGAGCTGTTCGATCGCCTTAAAGGGGCCACGGTCTTTACCAAACTCGACCTGAGGGCGGCATATAACCTGGTAAGGATCAAGGCGGGCGATGAGTGGAAGACCGCGTTTAACACCAGGACCGGTCATTATGAATCCTTGGTTATGCCCTTTGGGTTGTGCAATGCGCCCGCAGTCTTTCAGGAATTCATCAACGATGTTTTCCGTGACCTGTTGCAGCAGTGTGTGGTGGTCTATTTGGATGACATCTTGGTATATTCTGAATCCATGGAGGCCCACATTCTGGATGTCAGACGAGTGTTGCAACGGTTACGAGAGAACAAGCTGTTCGGTAAGCTTGAGAAATGCGAATTTCACCGATCCCAGGTAACCTTCTTAGGGTACATCATTTCCGCTGAGGGGTTCTCCATGAATCCTGAGAAGGTTTCGGCTGTCTTACAGTGGCCCCAGCCCAGTGGTCTTCGTTCCCTGCAGCGCTTTTTGGGCTTCGCCAATTATTATCGGAAGTTCATCAGGGACTTTTCCATGCTGGCCAAGCCTCTCACGGATCTGACCAGGAAGGGCAGTAATTCCCAGGTCTGGCCGCTCGAGGCCATCCGAGCTTTTGAGACCCTAAAATCCGCCTTTGTGTCGGCTCCCATTCTGTCGCATCCCAACCCTGGGTTGCCCTTTGTCCTCGAGGTGGACGCGTCTGAGACGGGAGTAGGCGCCCTTCTGTCTCAGCGTAGAACACCAGAGGGTCCTCTGCTTCCTTGTGGGTTTTACTCCCGGAAACTGTCTCCCGCGGAGTGCAACTATCAGATTGGTGACAGGGAGTTATTGGCCATCGTGCAGGCCCTTAAAGAATGGAGGCACTTGCTCGAGGGTTCGGTGGTTCCGGTTCTCATCCTGACGGACCACAAGAATCTGACCTACCTTTCTGAGGCCAAGAGATTGACACCACGTCAGGCCAGATGGGCTCTGTTCTTGTCACGTTTTAATTACGTGGTCTCCTACCTACCTGGTTCCAAGAACATCAGGGCAGATGCCTTATCACGGCAGTACTCCGAGCTGTCCAGGGAGGAGTCGATTCCGACCTCGGTCATACCTCCGAATCAGATCTTGGCCGCCATTCGCACCAGCCTGACCTCTCCTCTGGGTGAGCAGATTTTGGCGGCTCAATCTGGTGCTCCCTCTGGGAGACCCAACGGCAGATGTTTTGTGCCTGAGGAGTTGCGCACTCGGTTGTTGCGAACCTACCATAACTCCAAGACCGCGGGGCATCCTGGAAAGAATCAGCTGTCCTGGGCTGTTTCACGTCTGTTCTGGTGGCCTTCCCTACGTTCCGACATCGCCGCATATGTAGCGGCATGCTCCGTTTGTGCCCAGAGTAAGTCCCCTCGGCACCTTCCGTTGGGGCTTCTGCAACCCATAGCTACCGGGGAGCGCCCATGGTCACACCTGGGGATGGATTTCATTGTGGACCTCCCTGCATCCCGAGGCCATACGGTCATTCTCATGATTGTGGATCGGTTTTCCAAAATGTGCCACTGTGTTCCTCTCAAGAAGTTACCCTCTGCACAAGAGTTGGCCACGATTTTTGCCAGGGAGGTCTTCCGGTTGCACGGTTTGCCCAAGGAGATTGTGTCGGATCGGGGGAGTCAGTTTGTGTCCAGGTTCTGGCGCGCCTTTTGCTCCCAGTTGGGGATTCATCTCTCCTTCTCCTCAGCCTACCACCCTCAGTCCAATGGGGCCGCAGAACGATCCAATCAGGCCTTGGAGCAATTCCTTCGTTGCTATGTCTCCGATCACCAAGACAATTGGGTTGACCTCCTGCCTTGGGCTGAGTTTGCCAGGAACACGGCGGTGAACTCTTCCTCTGGGACGTCTCCCTTCTTGGCCAATTATGGGTTCCAACCTGCCGTCTTACCGGAGGTATTCTCTCCCCAGGATATTCCTGCTGTGGAGGATCACCTTTCCGTCCTACGTGCTTCTTGGGTACAGATCCAGAAGTCCCTTGAGGTCTCTGCGCAGCGCCAGAAACTCCAGGCTGATCGCAGACGAGCGCCTGCTCCTTCCTACCAGGTCGGAGACCGTGTATGGTTGTCCACCCGCAACCTCAACCTTCGAGTGCCCACTCCCAAGCTGGCTCCTCGCTTTGTTGGTCCCTTCCGAGTGCTTCGCAGGGTAAACCCGGTAGCCTATGCCCTTGCGCTTCCTCCTGGCATGCGGATCTCCAACGTGTTTCATGTCTCCCTGTTGAAGCCACTGGTGTGTAATCGTTTCACTTCCTCGGTTCCTCGGCCTCGTCCGGTCCAAGTGGGCAATCGTGAGGAGTATGAGGTGAGCAATATCCTGGACTCACGCCTGGTCCGCGGTCGGGTGCAGTTTTTGGTCCATTGGCGTGGTTATGGTCCAGAGGAGCGTTCCTGGGTTCCCTCCGCAGATGTCCATGCTCCTGCCTTGCTCCGAGCCTTCCACGCACGCTTCCCTCAGAAACCGTTTTTTGCTCCGCGGAGGAGGGGCCCTTGAGGGGGAGGTACTGTCATGGTCTTACCTTCTTGCTGTTCTCCCTCGTTTGACATGTGCTGGCGGCCATCTTGGTTTCTGGGTTTCTTGTAGCCTTCCACCCCGCGGCTCCTCCTTCCCACTGGGAGGAGCTGGATGCCTAGCTCATATATATAGGAGGTCTGTGGCGTCAGTTCCTTGCTTGGTCCTCCTGTGTTCACATGCTTCTAAGACTGCTGCTGCTTCTGGTTCCTAATCCTGGCTTCGTCTGACTTCCCTGCTGGTTCCTAATCCTGGCTTCGTCTGACTACCCTGCTGGTTCCTGATCCTGGCTTCGTCTGACTACCCTTCCGGTTTCCTGACCTCTGGCTACGCAAAGACTCTGCTTCGGTTTCACCATCCGTTTGGACTTTTGCTTTATAGCTTGATTTGCAATAAAGCCTTCTTATTTTCACTTATCTCTTGTTGTACGTCTGGTTCATGGTTCCGTGACACCTACCTCTTCAACTGTTTGCATAGACTCAAAACTGTAGTGCACCCAATTAAAGTGCTGTTTTTCTTTTGTTGATCTGAGGCTCCATTCTCGAGTTATTATTTGTTTTTCTTAATATGCAAATTAGGTGTTTGGTGCAATGAGGGCGTCACCATTGCTCCTTTTGCCACCAAGCTCACCTCCCCGTGGATTGACAGAAGAAAGCAGTGGCAAAGCAACGAGGGTGGGAATGACCATAGAAAGGTCCAGAGCTTGGGTGCAACAACAGCAATGGTGACACCCACATTCCACCAAAGGCCGAATTTGCATAGTAAGAAAAGGTATCATAACTCAGGAACGGAGTCTTGGATCAACAAAAGAACAATAGGGTTTTTAATCAGGTGAACCGCAGCTATGTGCTATGTGCAAACAGTTGGACAAGGAGGTCCCTGGTGACAGATTCCCTTTAATAAAAGGAAAGATTTGTGGTGATAATATGCTTGTTGACTAAACTAGAACTAAAATATTATACCCATTTAATATTTGAACAATAACAGTTATGCCACATTGTATCTTCTTTCGTATGCTTTAGACAATACATGTTAGGTCCCTTGACAACAGGGGCGTACCTAGAGCATTTGGCACCCGGGGTGAACCCTTTGTTTGCCCCCCCCCCCCCCCCCCAAGAAAGTTAAGAAAACATGCACAAACTTTTTTCAATGTTTTCAATAAAAATATAACCCCTTAATAAAATAAACCTCTGCACACCCCCTTAACAAAATAAACCCATTAACCCCCCTTAATAAAACCCATTAACCACCCCTTAATAGACCCCTTAACCCTTCCTTAATAAAATAAAAATCTGCACCCCCTTAAAAAAATCACTTTCCATCTGCACCAAAAAGAAAAAAAATCCAAATCCCCATCAATAAAATGAACAAATCCTGCACCCCCCCTTAATTACACCCTCTCTTCTCCCCTTAATTACACCCCCTCCCTCCCCACCTTAATTACACCCCCTCCCTTAATAACACCCCCCCTTAATTACACCCCTCCCTCCCCACCTTAATTACACCCCCCCTTAATTACACACACCCCCCCCTTAATTACACCCCCTCTCTTCTCCCCTTAATTACACCTCCTCCCTTAATTACACCCCCCCTTAATTACACCCCCTCCCTCCCCACCTTAATTACACACCCCCTCCCTTAATTACACACCCCCCCTTAATTACACCCCCTCTCTTCTCCCCTTAATTACACCCCCTCCCTTAATTACACGTCACCTCCTCCCTTAATTACACCCCTCCCTCCCCACCTTAATTACACCCCCTCCCTTAATTACACCCCCCTTAATTACACACTCCCCCCCTTAATTACACCCCCTCCCTCCCCACCTTAATTACAAACCCCTCCCTTAATTACACACACACATCCCTTAATTACACCCCCCCTTAATTACAAACCCCCACTTAATTACACACACACACACCCCTTAATTACACAATTATTTACTCACATTTTGATGATGCCTCAGGCTCCGTCCGACCGCTGGTAATGGATCCTTCCGCTTCCGTCAGCGTCGTGACGTCATGTTGCGCGCCGCCGCAATAATCCTTCCATAGAAGCCGGCGCCTGGCGGAGTCGCGGTGCAGCAGTGGATGGAGGGGTGACTCCGTCATGGCACCCCCCTTGTGAGTGGCACCCGGGGCGGGCCGCCCCCCCCCCCCCCGCCCTCCCCTTGGTACGCCACTGCTTGACAATAAGCTGATGACAATGTATACTCTGCTGGAACCCCCAGAAATTAGCTGTCATCTGTGGTAAACCTGAGAGTAAGTGTTCACTTTCCCTGTAGTGTCACCACAGGTGAAATTAAAGGGGTTCTCCTGGAATGATTTAAAATGGTTGCCAGCATCCTGTCGTAGAATTTAGGCCGGACTGTTTGACTCCATTTGCAGAGCTGCCTAAGAGGGTGAGGGACCTCACTTCACACTATGCTCCAGCACCTCTATATACTACATATTGGTGAGTGTTCCTGTCAGGCAGCTCAGCCATAGTGACATTTCATAGGCAGGATCACATCATTACCATTTATTGTAGAGCAGTGTAATGTGTAGTGAGACTCCATCCCTAGGCAGCTCTGCAGGTGGAAGCAACTAGTCCTACTCACAATCTAAGGCAGGTTGCTGGCGGGTTTTTTAAATCATTCCCAGAGAACCCCTTTAAAAATGACACAGTGCACATTCAAAACAGTGGATTGAGATGAGGATCCTGAACAAATTACCCCCCTCTATTAACTCAGAATTTCCTAATTGGATAAATGAAAATGGGTTCTCCAAACTAGACAACCCCTTTTAACATTTTTTACATATGGATCTGGAGATGAATGTGAATATTTAACTGTATGCTAGATGTTTAGCTTTATTTCTATTTACAAAGCAAGTGTAGAGTAAACTGTTTACACCATTTTATGGTTTAGATTTAGGCTACTTTCACATTAGCGTTTTTCTTTTCCGGCATAGAGTTCCGTCACAGGGGCTCTATACCGGAAAATAACTGATCAGGCATATCCCCATGCATTCTGAATGGAGAGTAATCTAATGCATCAGGATGTCTTCAGTTCAGTCATTTTGACTGATCAGGCAAAAGAGAAAACCGTAGCATGCTACGGTTTTATCTCCGGCGAAAAAAACGGAAGACTTGCCTGAATGCCAGATCGGGCATTTTTTTCCATAGGAATGTATTAGTGCCAGATCCGGCATTCAAAATACCGGAATGCCGGATCCGTCCTTCCGGTCTGCGCATGCGCAGACCTTTAAAAATGATAAAAAAATTAATACCGGATCCGTTTTGCCTGATGACACCGGAAAAACAGATCCGGTATTGCAATGCATTTTTCTGACTGATCAGGCATTTTTCAGACTGATCAGGATCCTGATCAGTCTGAAAAATGCCTGATCAGTCAGAAAAATGACATGTGTTTGCATACAGTTTGCCAGGCAACGGAACTGCCTGCCGGAATCAAACAACGCAAGTGCGAAAGTACCCTAAGCTAAAATATATACCTATGTACTAAAGTCATATTACATATGTTATAACCTTTTTCATGACTTTGGTTGAGCAGTCCTTGAAGGCTTTATTTTACTACCTCTTTTAATGACTCAATGATTCAAACAGGAGAAATTCTCAAGCCAATTCTATCCAGTCCACATTCTTTTCCTTCACATCTTTGATATTAACGTAAGCAAGGAGAGATTAAGAAATCTAAATTAAAATCAGAAAAAAAAAAAACATACAAATTGCATGCTTGCCAAGATTAGGGATCTTGTGGTTTATCTCACATCTAGTCAGGGCTCCTAATATTGACAGAAAAACAATTTGTGAGATGCCCTCTTGCAGAAGTTACTAATTAGCTTTCCTCCGACAAGTGTTTCACAAACTCAATGACCTTTTCCAATGCTAATCTCTTTGGCCAAGTAATTTTAATTTTACTGCCAGACCTAATGTGTTCTCATAATAAACAATTTCTTAGCTGTCTATTCATGTCTTTTCTATGTTTCACAGGTGAAAGTGATTACATCTTCTCGGTGGGGCATGTGGTTGAGTGTCCACTATGATTTAAAGATTGACGTTGGTATATTTATTGGCCACATGTCATGATCTGAACTTTGTCATTTAATTCTACATACGGTAGGATAGAAATTTTGAAGTAGCCTTCTTTTCAAAGCCATAGATGTATGAATGCGAGCAGAGGTGAGCACTGCAAATTTAAGACTTGAAAATTAAACATTTGCTTTGAAGAAAATGTACACCTTTTTTTAATGAATTATGTTTCATTACTCCAATAAATTTAAAATAAAAAATGAAGCAAAGCGGTTGTTAGAGTTAATTTTTTTTTTTTTTAAAAGTTCAATGATTTCCTGCGACATTCTTAGATCCTCCACCCCGATGCAGCTGTGGTGACATCTTGTTGGCTGCAACAACTACTATATACTGTGATATAATAATAATCAACAGACAACCCTGGCATACCAACCTGACCAAAAAACTCAGACAAGCTTCCAGGGCTGCTGAGCGGCGATGGAAGGAGTCCCATTCTAAGGATCACTTTACGACATACAAGCAATCCCTCCTCATTTTCAAATCCTCACTCGCTGATGCAAAACAGGCCTACTTCTCATCTCTGATATCTTCCCTGTCCCACAGCCCTAAACAACTTTTTAACACTTTTAACTTCCTTCTCTGCCCCCCAGCGCCCCCACCCTCTCCTCTCATCTCAGCTGAGGACTTTGCCACATACTACAAACAAAAGATTGTCAACATCAGAGAAAGCTTTAGTGCACAGTCTCCACAGACCCTCTACACAACTGCTCAGTCCTCTTCTCCCAAAACCCGCTTCTCCACCACTACAGAAGAAAAACTCCACTCTAGTCTCCAGATCAAATCTCACCACCTGTGCACTTGACCCAATCCCATCCCACCTCATCCATAATTTCACCACAGTGTTTATCCCAGCCCTAACTCATCTCTTCAACCTATCACTAACCTCTGGTGTCTTCCCCTCTGGTTTTAAACATGCTACCATTACACCCATCCTCAAAAAGCCTTTACTTGACCCATCTTCTTTGTCTAGTTATCGCCCTATATCACTTCTTCCATATGCCTCAAAGCTACTTGAGCAACATGTCCATTCTGAACTGTCCTCTCACCTTTCCTCCTGCTCCCTCTTCGACCAGCTACAACCACTCAACTGAGACTGCCCTTACCAAAGTCACCAATGACCTACTAACAGCCAAAACAAAAAAAACATTACTCTGTCTTCCTTCTCCTTGACCTGTCCTCTGCCTTTGACACTGTCGACCACTCCCTTCTGTTACAAACTCTCTTATCTCTTGGCATTACTGACCTAGCCCTCTCCTGACATTTAGCGTCTCCCACTCCTCCTCCACACCACCTCCTCGTCTCATTCCCTCTCTGTAGGCTCTGTCCTAGGACCCCTGCTCTTCTTTATGTACACTTTCGGTCTGTGACAGCTCATAGAGTCCCATGGCTTTCAGTATCACTTTTATGCTGATGACACACAAATCTACCTCTCTGGTCCAGACATAACCACCTTACTGTCCATAATCCCAAAATTCCTATCTTCCATATCCTCCTTCTTCTCCTCTCGCTTTCTAAAACTTAACATGGATAAATCAGAATTCATCATCTTTCCCCCATCTTGCTCAACCCCCCCAACAGAGCTATCTATCACGATCAATGGCTGCACACTTTCCCCAGTCAACCAAGTACGCTGCCTTGGAGTGACCTTGGATTCTGCCCTCTCCTCCTGACCACACATTCAAGCCCTTTCCACCACCTGCCACCTCCAACTCAAAAACATCTCCCGCATCCTCACTTTCCTGAACTTTGAGTCTGCGAAAATGCTTGTACATGCCCTCATCATCTCCTGCCTAGACTACTGCAACATTCTCCTCTGTGGTCTTCCATTTAGCACTCTCGCACCCCTCCAATCTATCCTCAACTGTGCTGCCCTACTAATCCACCTTTCACCCTGTTACTCCTCTGCCTCTCCCCTCTGCCAATCCCTTCACTGGCTCCCCATTGTCCAGCAAATTCAGTTCAAAATACTAACAAATACATACAAGGCTGTCCACAACCTGTCCCCTCCCTACATCTCTACATCTCTGAGCTACTTTCCCGATACATCCCTACACATAATCTTCGATCCTCACAAGACCTCCTTCTCTCCTCTCCTCTTATCACCTCTTCCCACAATTGCCTCCAAGATTTCTCCTGTGCATCCCCCATACTCTGGAACTCGCTACCCCAACATATCAGACTTTCACCTACAGTGGAATCCTTTAAAAGAAACCTAATAACCCACCTCTTCAGACAAGCCTACAACCAGTGACCCTGCTGCTGCTATACCGTCATGACCAGCTTTACCTTTACCTACTGTGTCGTTCCTCCATACTTTGTTGATTGTAAGCCCTTGTGGGCAGGGCCCTCTCTCCTTCTGTACTAGTTTGTAACTCGTCTCGTTCATTCTTAGTGCAATTGTCTGTATTATAAACTAGGAGTTTGGAAGTAAAGTAGTCATGCAAGATATAGTTGCTTGCAAGATATCTCAGGGACAATAGTAGACCAAAGTGTGCAAGCAGTACCATCTGTGATACCACTATTTTCCCTGGTTCACACTCACAGTGTGTACCAATTAAAAAAAATATATAGCTGTGACAATTGCAAGATTAATAAAAATAAATATCAAAATACTTTACTTATTTTTTTATTTTTAAAAGAGCTCTCCTGGAATAATTTAAAATGGCCGCCAGCAATCTGTCCTAGAATGTAAGCAGGACTGGTGGTCAGCACTTGCAGATCTGCCTAGGGGCATGAGGGGACAGAACACTGCACATTACACTCTGACACTTTCATATACTTTATATTGGTGAGTGTCCCTGTCGGGCTTCTTAGCCATGATAACATGTCATAGACAGGATCACATCATTACCATCTATTGTAGAGCAGTGTAATATGTAGTGAGACCCTGCTTCCTCACTCCCCTAGGCAGCTCTGCATTTGGTGGCGACCAGCCCTCCACACATTCTAAGAAAAGGTTACTGGCGACCATTTAAAATTATTCCCAGAAAACCCCGTTAACTACAGGTCTGCACCTCAACACAAGATACCTTTTTGCAGAATGTTTTGATTGTTATGGTTATTAGGTTGTACAGGGGTTGTGTGAGATAAGGAAAATGGGTTTGCTTTCTTCCAAAATTAGCTCCACTCTAGCCTGTGGGTTACCAAATGACAGATGTTGCTAGCACCGATAAACCAAAAAACAGAACACAGCTTCAATCGTATTAGAAAAATACATCTTTAATAAATACGTATGATTAAAAGAACAGATACTGTACATGATATTGACAGTCAAAAACACAGAAGTGCTAAGGAGGCTAATGCAAAACAGGTGTTGGGGCGTCCCGTGAAGGTGCTCCTTTTTGGGTCTGTATACCTTGATGCAATAGTTTCTTATGGATGTACCACATTGTGGTGTTTACTTTTTGCATTTATCTTTCAGATATCACATTGCTTAATATCTGACCATTATTTTAGCACCTCCATGTGGTTTTGTCTGTCCATACCATGTACCTGTTCTTTTAATCATGCGTATTTAATAAATATGGATTTTTCTAATACGATATTGAAGCAGTGTGCTGTTTTTTGCTTTATCAGTGCTAGCTGTCTTAGGATTGCACCTGCATGTACTTGGGTTTCTATTGGGTCCTATTTTTATAGGTGTTTCAAACAACTGATATTGCAGTTCAGCTCAAGTAAATTAGGTGGAACTGCAATACAAATGGTCATATACAAAAGGGAGCTGACCCTTTTTTCTAAACCTGTACACCCCCTTATGATTGTTCCCTTTTTCCTTAGCAGCACCTGGACATTTGTAACAATGGCACCTCCTAAACTTTCTTTAATTGTGTTATATGTATACCGTTTAGTCCTCCTAGTGAAAGAGATATTGTCAAGTAGGACATCCCAAACTTTCTTAGCTGTATTTTATTATTTAGTATAATTAATTGTAATAATCATTCTTGCTTTTGTTTAGATGTAAAATGTGCTCTTTGTTTGGTTTTGTTACCCACGTGTGGCTGAAGTCTTTGTTGATCAGGAAAAGTTTCCTTGAGTAAAATAATGAAGTGTTCCACCAACTCATTGCAGTCATAACACGTTAGCACGGCACATGTTCCTCTAAGTGCTTACACTCTCTGCCACTAAATACAGTAGTGTAAGACATGACTAAGAGAAGATAGATATCATTGACAACCATGACATGTTTTCAGCTAAATGTGCATATTCCCTGAACTTCTGAAATGTTTTATAGACTCGCTAAAGCTAAACGGAAAACCAAATGATTTCCAGATTGGCTATTACTTCCAGGCAGCAACATGTGCAATGTTGCCATTACTTTTTACTTGGCTTCCTTTAATGAATGTTTGGCAGATGGTTGGAGGAGATATCCTTATTTTTAGGACCAGTGTTTCTTTATTTATTTTGATTTTAAAACCAGAACTTGATCCAAAAGGAAGGAAAAATATAAATAAAAGTCTGATTCTTCTCATCTCTTCTGTATTCACTTCTGTGTTTGGTTTAAAACAAAAACTGCATCCAAAATTGCAACTAAAACTGCATGTGTGATTCCTCTCTAATCTACTCCAGGCTGCTTCCTGTTTTTCTGTAGGTATCAGACTATTGCCAACCCATTATTTCTGCCCTTCCCTGCAGTGGGCTGGAGGTTACACACTGCCTGTGACATGCACGTTACTGCACAGGGTACACTCTGCAGTACCTTCTGTGCTTTTCTTGTGCCTTACACCCATATCTGTGGCTCTCCAGCTCCTGGTCACAATATATATTAATCTGTACAGTTTTATCATTGATAGTGTAAAAGTGTTATGGCCACTTTCCAGATGGGACGTCTGAGAAAAATCATGAGACCAGAAGGCTAGAAGATAAAGAAGGAGCTAGAACAGAGTTTCCAACCGTCCCAAAATTCCTGGACAGTCCATAAAAATAGGTGACTTTTTCTTAAGTCCGTATAAAAAAATAGATGTGTCAGTGATTTTTCTTTTTTGGATGGTGGTTCTTGAGTAGATTATTTTGGTGGTAATTATCATTATTTTACAGCTCACAGTAAATGCTGGTGATAAGTTCTTATCAGTATAGTGAGCTATAGACTTATAATCCTTATAATTTATTATGGTTATCAATTTGTCAGTTAAATGGGTTGTCCAGTTTCATGTCATTGATAATCTATCCAGAGGATAGGTCATCAATATCAGATGGTGGATAACTGACTCCCAGCAAATCAGCTCTTAAAGGGGTTGTCTCACTTGGTACAATGATACTTATGCTGAATATAACTCTATAATGAAGAACTTACTAATATATTCCATGTGGCAATACTGCCCCCTCTCCTGGATAATTGTCATTTTAAAGTTCCTTAGAGAATGCTCATTGTCAGGGGTTATGGCCACTGCCACAATCCAGCAGCAGTGGCCACGTCTGCTCACTGTACAGTAGTAAAGTGCTGGCCTGTTTGGTGGCCGGGATGGCAGGAGCTCACATTGCTGTACTTGTGCACTATCTCCCTCCCATCCCGGCCACCTCCTATATGATGTCTTCAGTTGCTCCCAGCAATGGCAGTAGTGTGGGAGCAGTTCAGGAGAAGAAACGGCAGCTACAAGAGAGTAAACCAACCTACTGTAGCTGAAGGCACGCGAAGGCTCGGCAGTGCGCACCAGCAGTGGTGGTCGTGTTTGTACGCTATAGGAAAAAGAGTCAGCCTCGCTGGTGGCCGGGACCATGGGGGCACATTTAGGCTAGTGTTTTTTCCTATATTGTGCAAGCACGACCACCACTGATGGATTGCAGAATGGTCTGTAACCATAGGAACTAGCAGTGTATAATGTGATGGAAAAATGAATCCAGCCAGCAAAGGAGGCAATATGGACAATCAAAATACATTAGTAAGTGGCTTGTATTAACTTCCTCTATATGATAAATGCCACTTATTGAAGTGAGACAACCCCTTTAAGTATTTTGAAGGAGACACGTTGCTTGTTTAAGGAGCGCCTGGAGTCATCTGATTGTCAGGAGTGCCTGGAGTCAGCTGATTGGCAGGAGTGCCTGGAGTCAGCTGATTGGCAGGAGTGCCTGGAATCAGCTGATTGTCAGGAGTGCCTGGAGTCAGCTGATTGTCAGGAGTGCCTGGGGTCAGCTGATTGTCAGGAGTGCCTGGAGTCAGCTGATTGGCAGGAGTGCCTGGAGTCAGCTGATTGGCAGGAGTGCCTGGAGTCAGCTGATTGGCAGGAGTGCCTGGAGTCAGCTGATTGTCAGGAGTGCCTGGAGTCAGCTGATTGTCAGGAGTGCCTGGGGTCAGCTGATTGTCAGGAGTGCCTGGAGTCAGCTGATTGTCAGGAGTGCCTGGGGTCAGCTGATTGTCAGGAGTGCCTGGAGTCAGCTGATTGGCAGGAGTGCCTGGAGTCAGCTGATTGGCAGGAGTGCCTGGAGTCAGCTGATTGTCAGGAGTGCCTGGGGTCAGCTGATTGTCAGGAGTGCCTGGAGTCAGCTGATTGTCAGGAGTGCCTGGAGTCAGCTGATTGTCAGGAGTGCCTGGAGTCAGACCCCCACTGATCTGATATTTATCAATGACCTATCCTGATGATAGGTCATCGATATCAGGAAACTGGACCACCCCTTTTAGAAGATAACATTATTATACAATCCATATGATAGATAAGAAGCTCTATTATAGATTTTGCATTAAAGCCAAGACTCTGGATCATGTAGTTACCATAGCCACTGTGTGAAGATGACAGAAACACAGAGGTAGTATGGGTAAAACAGAATGACAGCGTTATAATGTAGGCTAGGGTACGGGGTGGTAAGCATGTTTTCATATTTCAGTTGTTTTTTCAAGGGGGGATATGGTTGCAATATAGCAAAGCAATGCAGCACACTGAGGATATTGTGACACTCTAATTATTGTTATTATGATGAAGCGCTATTTGCTATATTGGTGTATAACAGTTATTAAAACCTCAGTACAGTATGTCACTGCTCCGAAAGCAAAATTAGAGCTTTATTATAAATCTTCTCTAACACATTACAAGCCTCTGACTGTGTGCCAATTCAAGAGCTGGCAACCAGCTATTTTATCGAGATAAGCAATGTTTTTGTGGCATATTTAACAACAGCTTTTATGGACTTGCCGAATAAAAACTGCACACAAAACTGGAACGCAGCAGTTATGTTCCATGTAACCTACTAATTTTCAGAATAAGGAGCAAACATCAAACCCTTGGCTTTTCAAAGAAATGTAACATAAACATCATTTAGGATAAATGATAGCTTACTATTTTGAGCAGATGTTGCCTGTTGCTTGTATATTTACTCTCATAATGTTCATGACTGTTAATATGCCATTGGGCGGCAATAGATCACATCATCCTGTGGCAACAGTGTTAGCACAGAAAAATTAAGATGAAATATAACTCAGGCTGACACCATTAATTCTTAAAACAATTGTCATGGCAGTGATGTAGAGTCAATACTGAATGTTTTTAGCATTTTTGTACTGTTATAAGAACTAAAAAATGCCATTTACTTGCTTTTTACATTTTTAAAAAAATGTATGAAATTTGAAAGTATAATAAGTAATATTTTTTGTGTTTTCTCTTATCACGCCCAGTGCTAAAAGTGCTGATTATTTCATATGAAATATATACATTTACCATAGGGGTTCCTATTCTCTTTTGCCCTCTGTATGATAATGGATCAGTCAAATTAGTCTTGGCTCCATTATAATTGGGAGATTGACCTAAAGGTCCTAATGAAAACTATCTAAAAAAAGAAAAGATGAAATATCCACACAATTATCTTATCAAAGTATTTTATCTGTTATACTGCTGAATCAAAAAATACACCACTTTGCAGGGAGAATTTAGGCTAGTTTCACGTCTTCTCTCCAGATCCAGCATTGCTGGATAGTGCCGTCTGCTTGCCAGACCCCATTGACTATAATAGGATCCGCTCCCCAACAAATATGCCAGGATTTGGCCAAACAAAAACTGCTGAATGCAACATTTTTTGTCCGCCCAATTCCCAGCATTCTCTCCCGGGACAGTCTGCCGGAGAGCACAGCCACAGATACAAAACTAGCCTTACATAAATATATTAATGGTCTGTATTACCTCTGTGCATTTTTTGTGTGTGTCAGGAACACAATGGATTCCAGCAGAGTCAAAAGGAGTTTTATATTTTATTATGATGGGATGAAAAAAAAAAAAACTGTGGAGCAGATTTACTAACCCTTTGTAATCTTTAGATAATGTAAAGTTATATTAGACTGTCTAAAGATGTGCCAAATTATTCACAGTGGTTCACGCTGTATGATAGATTAGCTGCATTTAGTTAGAAATAGAATCTGTGGGTTCACTCGCTTTTCAGAAAAAGTTTGCAACATGTCACATTTTAGCCATGCTCCTTCTTACTAATGCAGACCTGTTTGTCTTAAAGCGAGGTACAGAAATAGTCTAAAACACATGATAAATGTGGTACAAGTCAACAGACCACCTACAATTTAATTTCTAGGTACATGTGGCTAGTGATTGTTCATTCCTATGTTGTTTAAATGAGTATGTGATTGGCAGGGGTTGGACACCAGGGGACCTCCGCCAATCAGATGTTTGAGGAGACCGTGCCAGTGAGTGCTGAGGCCTCCTAACAGCTTACCAAGACAGTGCTGTACATTGTATAGTGGCTGTGCTTGGTATCGCAACTCAGCCCCATTTACGTGAATGGGACTGAGCTGCGCCTAGGCCACATGATTGATTAATGGTATGTCACTGGACTAGGGTGAGCTGCAAGAAGGAAGTGGAACTCACAGGAGTGCCCTGGCCTTCTCAGCTGATTGGCAGGGGTGATCGACCCCCACCAATTAGATACTGGTGACATATCCAGTGGATAGGTCTTCAGTATAAAAAAGTCAGAAAACCCCTTTAAATTACAAATTTACGAAATTCCACCAGGTATATTGGTATATTTTACATAATATTTCTATACATTCTCCTTTTAAGCAGGGCTTCACAAATTGTAAGGTAGGCCTCCAAGTTGAGTCACACCTGCTGTACCCCAGTTGTTGATAAAACAGCAAGGGCCTATGATGACTCTTGACATCACTTCTTCCCTTACTGTTTTATCAACAACTGGGTTAGGGCAGGTGTGACTCAACTTTGAGGCTTATCCTTACAGTTTGAGAAGCCCTGCTTAATTTTATCAATATGATAAATGCCACTTGCTGAAGTGAGGCAATCCGTTTAATGCTATACTGGGTCCAGGAGGCAAAATATTATTTTAAGCAATATTTATGGTATGATTCTTGAATATTGATGAAGTCTATGCATCCCACTGCTTTACAGATGAGGTTCTAGTAGAAAAAGTTTGAGATGCTCGACTTTAGAACATAGTCAAAACTCCATAAGAAGCAGTGGTGATTTCATATTATGTACAGTATGTATTTTCTTACTCACTTCTGCTGCTACAGAATATGTCTTGTCTGATTTCACCTGTTATTAAATTTTATTTACATAAAACATTTGACCACAGCATTGATAAAAGGTCTTGAAAACAAATTAGCTAACCCCTTCATCTACCTCCTCTTCACATGTCACAGATAATGTTCATCGAGCATGCTCGGCCGAACACCACAGCCAACAAACGTGAAGGTAAGTAATGCCCTCACTGTAATGCCATAGCCATGTTGGTTACTGGCATTACAGTGATTGGCTGGCCGGAACGCGTCATCGGGTGCTATATAGCACTCGATGACGCGCGTTCGGCTCAGTCTTAGTCAAGGAGAGCTGTGCTGAGGAAGGGACAGACAGTGTACGGAGTGATATACGAATATTTTTATTAGAAAAACTTTTCAGAGACCCAAAAGTCCTTTTAAGGACTATTGTGTGTGGCAGCAGCAATGTATATTTTTAGATAAACAAACAAAATGACCCAGGGTACCCCCGGGACGGGTAAGGAACAGTGCCCACCCAATACAGCCACAGGGGATACACCGAAAGTATAACTCGGTAAAAGCACCCGAGTGAAACAGCAGAAACAAATAGAAAGGGAGCTCATTGTACCAAAAATATATAAATTTTATTAGAGCATGATAAAAGATGACAAAAGATGAATAAAGCTAATACATAAGATGCCGTAAAACATGATGATGAGAGTGGAGAACAGAAAAGAGCGCCACCCTGGGAGGAAAAACACACGGATGAAAAAATTAAAAGGTATGGTATATAGTAGTATATAACATGGGAAAAGAAAGTGCTGAGTACAGTGCCCAACTCCTGTAATAAATGGATAAATGATAGAACCATAAAGTGCCAGGTAAAGCTAGGTCAACACATGCACCCCCAATGGCATAAAAATGCAAGCACATATAAGATGGAGGTATGTTGCATAAAAAGACCAAGTATAGGTGAACAACAAGATCATATAGCCAGAGGGGGGCAGCAGGAGACCAAAGCTCACTTGAACAAACCGTGTGCAAAGAGACCCAGGGTGGCGTTACCCCAACGCGCGTTTGGGCGTGCCTTCGTCACGCCGTTGGGGTAACGCCACCCTGGCGCCACGCTGGCGCGTTTCGGCGAACGAACGCCGAAACGCGCATTGGGGTAACGCCACCCTGGGTCTCTTTGCACACGGTTTGTTCAGGTGAGCTTTGGTCTCCTGCTGCCCCCCTCTGGCTATATGATCTTGTTGTTCATCTATACTTGGTCTTTTTATCTGTGACATACATTACCAGTGCGACATCTGCAGTGTAACGTGTGCGCTTAAAAAATGTATCTGTGACATACAGTCTACTTTTTCAATAGACTGTGTCTGCTTCTGACAGTGACCTTACCAGTGCCACATCTGCAGTGTAACGTGTGAGCATCCCAAAAATATCTGTGACATCCAGTGTACTTTTTCCGCAGACGGTGTCCACTTCAGACAGTGACATTAGCTGCGCCACATCTCCAATGTGAAGTGTGCTCATCCAAAAAATATCAGTGACACCCAGAGTAGTTTTTCCATAGATGGTGTCTGCTGTGGACAGTGACATTAACAGCGCCAAATCTGCAGTCTAACGTGTGCGCTTAAAAAATTTATCTGTGACATACAGTGTACTTTGTCAATAGACGGTGTCCGCTTCTGACAGTTACATTATTAGTGCCACATCTGCAGTGTAACGTGCGCTTAAAATTTATCTGTGACATCCAGTGTACTTTTTCTGCAGACGGTGTCCGCTGCGGACAGTGACATTAGCTGCGCCACATCTCCAATGTAAAGTGTGCTCATCCAAAAAATATCTGTTGCATCCAGAGTACTTTTTCCGTAGATGGTGTCTGCTGCGGACAGTGACATTAACAGCGCCAAATCTGCAGTCTAACGTGTGCGCTTAAAAAATGTATCTGTGACATACAGTGTACTTTTTCAATAGACGCTGAGGACAGTGACATTACCTTTGGTACCTCTCCTGTATAACTTTTTCTCATCCCAAAAACATGACATTCCCTGTAATTTTTTATTAACCGCTGGTGACAGCATTGACATTATCTGCGGGATATCTCCTGTGTGACGTTTCCACATCCCAAATAGCTTTTTACATTTTTTTGCGCATACACTTACAAATCCTATGCTACTGTACATGTGACAGACTTTCAAGCATAAAAAACAATTAATATGAAGAAGGCGAGTAGTAAGGGACGGGGAAGTGGCCGTGATGCTGATGCAATGCATCAAAGGCCGTGGCCCTGGGCGCGTTGAAACTGTGCCTGCTGCCAGAGCACAAGAAAAACAATCATCCACGATACCTAGCTTCATGTCCCAGTTTGCAGGGCGGCATAGGACACCACTCTTAAAGTCAGGCCAGGTGGTCGTTTGGATTGCAGCAGATAATGCTTCCAGTCAGTTAAGCACCACCCTATCTTCCACCAAGTCCAGTTCCAGTAGCCAAGAGTCTGCTCAACACAATCCTCACCCTGATTCTCCTTCCTCCCACCATGGAGAGTCTAGGCAAACAAGTGATCCCACACTCAGATATTCCGAGGACCTCTTTTCAGCGCCATTCCTTGATTTGGCCTTCTCGCCAAGCACGTTTGAAGAGGGACACATCTTGTGTCCTGATTCCCAGACTCTTGAGCATCCACAGTCACAAGAAGATGATGGTGAGGAATGACAATTACTGTTTAATGAGGTGGTTGATGATGAGTCACAGTTGCCAATAAGTCAACGGCAATTACTGTCTCAAGAGGTTGATGAAGAGGATGAGGCAATATGCGGACCGCAAAACACATATGGTCGTGTGAATGTAGCCTAAATGTGTAGCTTTCCAAATTACTGGCACTAGAAATGTTGCCATTTAGGCTTGTGGACACTGAAGCCTTCTGCAGCCTGATGTCGGCGGACGTCCCGCGGTACGAAGTCCCCAGCCGCCACTATTTTTCAAGGTGTGCAGTGCCCGCCTTACAACAAAATGGTGCCTGCGACGCCAAGGATTGTGGGCCCTACGTCGATCAGGGTTTCCGCCAGCACCTACGTTAGTGGCTCCAACCCCCACTTCTCCTCCTCCACCTCCTCCTCCACTTCCAGCTGAATTATCCATGTGCAGCACCAGTCAGCCATCAGTCGGTAGCTGGAAGCAGTGTAGCACTGAAGTGGAGAAGCAGCAACAGGCCGTGCTGAAGCTGATATGCTTAGGGGACACCGCCGCAGAGCTGTGGTAGGGGATAAGAGACCAGATTGAGCTGTGGCTCTCGCCACTAAACCTAGAACCAGGCATGGTAGTGTCTGATAATGGCCATAACTTGGTGGCGGCTTTGGAGCTCGGCAAGCTCAGACACATCCCATGCCTAGCCCACATCTTAAACTTAGTGGTTTTTCAAAACATACCCCAATTTGCCTGAGCTACTGGTAAAGGTGCGCCTCATGTGTGCACATTTCCGCAAGTCATTGACAGCTTCAGCTGGTCTGTCAACGCTGCAGCAGCGCTGGAATTTGCCAGCTCACCGGCTGTTGTGCGACGTGAACACGTGCTAAAAATCGATGTTCCGCATGTTGATCAGGCTTTGTGTGCAAGCGGAGGGCAGAAGTGGAATACCAGCTGCAACATGGTCGAAGCCTTTCCAGTCAGCTTCCGCTATTCACAAGCGAGGAGGGAGCATGGATGTCTGACCACTGTGAGGTTTTAAGAAACTTTGAGGAATCAACACAGATGGTGAGCGGCGATAACGCTATTATCAGCATAACCATCCCACGTCTGTGTCTACTCAAACGCTCGATGTTCACAATTAAGGACGACGCTTTGCATGTGGAAGAGGTGAAAATGGGGGAAGACATTACACAGCGTGATATCCAGACCACCCTCAGTTTGTCTTCTCAGTGCGAATTGGACGTTAATGAGGAGGAGGAGCAGGAGAAGGTTGCCTCCGCTACAGAGGGTAGTAGACATCGAAGTTTAATTCCGTCTGCTCTGCTTGGGTGGGCAGGAGAGGAGGAAGAGGATGAGGAGATTGAGAGTCATCCTCCTGATGACGACAGCGAAGTCTTGCCTGTTGGTACACATGGCTGACTTCATGTTAGGCTGCCTTTCTCATGACCCAAGCGTTCTACGCATTTTGGACAACATGGATTACTGTTTGTTCACCCTTCTCGACCCCCGCTACAAAGAGAACTCATCTCTCATTCCTCTGGTGGAGAGGACGAGCAAAACAGTGCAATACCAGAAGGTCCTTGTTGAAAAATTGCTCCAAAAATTTCCATCTGACAACGCTGGCGGCAGAGTCTGTAGTTCCTTGGGCAACTAAGGAGGGGAGACAAGGGGAACACACAGCAGTTCCAACAGAGGCAGGGCAACACTCTCCAATGCTTGGGACAGTTTCATGACACCCCACCAGCACCCTCACCCTGATGCATTTTGTCTGAGCGGGTATTTAGTGCTGCTGGTGGCCTTATAACAGATAAGCGTATCCGCCTGTCAACTGAAAATGCTGACAGATTGACTCTTCTAAAAATGAACAAGGCCTGGATTGACCCTGACTTCTCGACTCCACGAGAGGAAAGCTGATGAACATAAAGGCACTTTAAATGTGTTGTTTATAATGTACTGAATACACTGTATTCCCATGCACCCCTTCCACCACAAAAAAGGGTATATGGTTGAATCTCCCTTTTCTCATCCTCCTTCTACTCTTCCATCATATCAACATTCTTATTCATCGCATATAATGCCCTCTCATATATGCGCTCGCATATAATATTTTACAGGGTCAGCTCACCTGCAGGCCCTCACATACAATTTGTTAGAGGGTCAGCTCACCTGTAGGCATTTGCATATAATGTTTTATAGGTCAACTTAATTGTAGGCCCTCGCATTTAATGTTTTACAAGGTCAGCTCACCTGCAAGCCCTGACCGACAATCTTTAACAGGGTCAGCTCACCTGCAGGCCCTTACATACAATTTTT
Source organism: Bufo bufo (assembly GCF_905171765.1). NCBI lineage: Eukaryota > Metazoa > Chordata > Amphibia > Anura > Bufonidae > Bufo > Bufo bufo. The sequence goes on from NC_053390.1 coordinate 605,954,823, forward strand.
TTGAGGGTCAGCTCACCTGCAGGCACTTGCATATAATGTTTTGCAGGGTCAGTTCACCTACAGGCCCTCACCTGCAATCTTTTACAGGGTCAGCTCACCTGCAGGCCCTCGCATATAATGTTTTAGAAGGTCAGCTGACCTACAGTCCCTTGCATATAATGTTTTACATGGTCAGCTCAAATACAGGCCCTCGCATGTAATGTTTTACAGGGTCAGCTCACCTGCAGGCCCTCACCTACAAAATTTTATAGGGTCAGCTCACCTATAGGCCCTCGCATATAATGTTTTACAGGGTCAGCTCACCTGCAGGCCCTTGCACATAATGTTTTAAAGGGTTAGCTCACCTACAGGCCCTCACCTACAATCTTTTACAGGGTCAGCTCACCTGCAGGCCCTCACATACAATATTTTACAGGGTCAGCTCACCTACAGGCCCTCGCATATAATGTTTTAGAGATTCAGCTCACCTGCAGGACCTCGCATATAATTTTTTACAAGGTCAGCTCACCAGCAGGCCCTCGCATATAATGTTTTGCAGGGTCAGCTCACCTACAGTCCCTCACCCACTAGCTTTCTCAGGAAAAGCTCACCTACAGGCCCTCGCATATAGTGTTTTACAGGGTCAACTCACCTACAGGCCCTCGCATATAATGTTTTACAGGGTCAGCTCACCTACAGGCCCTCACCTACAATCTTTTACAGGGTCAGCTCACCTACAGGCCCTCACTTACATTTTTTTATAGGGTCAGCTCACCTGTAGGCCCTCGCATATAATTTTTTAAAGGTTCAGCTCTCCTGCAGGAACTCGAATATAATTTTTTACAGGGTCAGCTCACCAGCAGGTACTCGCATATAATGTTTTGCAGGATCAGCTCACCTATAGGCCCTCACCTACTAGCTTTCACAGGGAAAGCTCATCTACAGGCCCTCGCATATAATGTTTTACAGGGTCAGCTCACCTGCAAGCTCTCACCTACATTCTTTTACAGGGTCAGCTCACCTACAGTACCTCACCTACTAGCTTTCTCAGGAAAAGCTCACCTACAGGCCCTTGCATATAGTGTTTAAATGGTCAGCTCACCTGTAGCCCCTCACCTACCCTATTTTATAGGGTCAGCTCACCTGCAGGCCCTCGCATGTAAAGTTTTACAGGGTCATCTCACCTGCAGGCCCTCGCATATAATGTTTTAGAGATTCAGCTCACCTGCAGGACCTCGCATATAATTTTTTACAAGGTCAGCTCACCAGCAGGCCCTCGCATATAATGTTTTGCAGGGTCAGCTCATCTACAGTCCCTCACCCACTAGCTTTCTCAGGAAAAGCTCACCTACAGGCCCTCGCATATAGTGTTTTACAGGGTCAACTCACCTACAGGCCCTCGCATATAATGTTTTACAGGGTCAGCTCACCTGCAAGCTCTCACCTACAATCTTATACAGGGTCAGCTCACCTACAGGACCTCACCTACTAGCTTTCTCAGGAAAAGCTCACCTACAGGCCCTTGCATATAGTGTTTAAATGGTCAGCTCACCTGTAGCCCCTCACCTACCCTATTTTATAGGGTCAGTTCACCTGCAGGCCCTCGCATGTAAAGTTTTACAGGGTCATCTCACCTGCAGGCCCTCGCATATAATCTTTTACAGGGTTAGCTCACCTACAGGCCCTCACCTACAATATTTTACAGGGTCAGCTCACCTGCAGGCATTCACTTACATTTTTTTTACAGGGTCAGCTCACCTGCAAGCCCTCACATACAATATTTTACAGGGTAAGCTCACCTACAGGCCCTCGCATATAATGTTTTAGAGGTTCAGCTCTCCTGCAGGACCTTGCATATAATTTTTTACAGGGTCAGCTCACCAGCAGGCCCTCGCATATAATGTTTTGCAGGGTCAGCTGACCTACAGGCCCTCACCTACTATCTTTCTCAGGGAAAACTCACCTACAGGCGCTCGCATATAGTGTTTTACAGGGTCAGCTCACCTACAGGCCCTCACCTACTAGCTTTCTCAGGGAAAGCTCACCTGCAGGCCATCACATATAGTGTTTTACAGGGTCAGCTCACCTACAGGCCCTCGCATATAATGTTTAAAGGGTCAGCTCACCTGTAGGCCCTCACCTACCCTATTTTACAGGGTCAGCTCACCTACAGGCCCTCGCATATAATGTTTTACAGGGTCAGCTCTCCTACAGGCCCTCACCTACAATATTTTACAGGGTCAGCTCACCTGCAGGCCCTCACTTACATTTTTTTATAGGGTCAGCTCACCTGCAGGCACTCACATACAATATTTTACAGGGTCAGCTCACCTACAAGCCCTCGCATATAATGTTTTAGAGATTCAGCTCACCTGCAGGACCTCGCATATAATTTTTTACAAGGTCAGCTCACCAGCAGGCCCTCGCATAAAATGTTTTGCAGGGTCAGCTCACCTACAGTCCCTCACCCACTAGCTTTCTCAGGAAAAGCTCACCTACAGGCCCTCGCATATAGTGTTTTACAGGGTCAACTCACCTACAGGCCCTCGCATATAATGTTTTACAGGGTCAGCTCACCTACAGGCCCTCACCTACAATCTTTTACAGGGTCAGCTCACCTACAGGCCCTCACTTACATTTTTTTATAGGGTCAGCTCACCTGTAGGCCCTCGCATATAATTTTTTAAAGGTTCAGCTCTCCTGCAGGAACTCGAATATAATTTTTTACAGGGTCAGCTCACCAGCAGGTACTCGCATATAATGTTTTGCAGGATCAGCTCACCTATAGGCCCTCACCTACTAGCTTTCACAGGGAAAGCTCATCTACAGGCCCTCGCATATAATGTTTTACAGGGTCAGCTCACCTGCAAGCTCTCACCTACATTCTTTTACAGGGTCAGCTCACCTACAGTACCTCACCTACTAGCTTTCTCAGGAAAAGCTCACCTACAGGCCCTTGCATATAGTGTTTAAATGGTCAGCTCACCTGTAGCCCCTCACCTACCCTATTTTATAGGGTCAGCTCACCTGCAGGCCCTCGCATGTAAAGTTTTACAGGGTCATCTCACCTGCAGGCCCTCGCATATAATGTTTTAGAGATTCAGCTCACCTGCAGGACCTCGCATATAATTTTTTACAAGGTCAGCTCACCAGCAGGCCCTCGCATATAATGTTTTGCAGGGTCAGCTCATCTACAGTCCCTCACCCACTAGCTTTCTCAGGAAAAGCTCACCTACAGGCCCTCGCATATAGTGTTTTACAGGGTCAACTCACCTACAGGCCCTCGCATATAATGTTTTACAGGGTCAGCTCACCTGCAAGCTCTCACCTACAATCTTATACAGGGTCAGCTCACCTACAGGACCTCACCTACTAGCTTTCTCAGGAAAAGCTCACCTACAGGCCCTTGCATATAGTGTTTAAATGGTCAGCTCACCTGTAGCCCCTCACCTACCCTATTTTATAGGGTCAGTTCACCTGCAGGCCCTCGCATGTAAAGTTTTACAGGGTCATCTCACCTGCAGGCCCTCGCATATAATCTTTTACAGGGTTAGCTCACCTACAGGCCCTCACCTACAATATTTTACAGGGTCAGCTCACCTGCAGGCATTCACTTACATTTTTTTTACAGGGTCAGCTCACCTGCAAGCCCTCACATACAATATTTTACAGGGTAAGCTCACCTACAGGCCCTCGCATATAATGTTTTAGAGGTTCAGCTCTCCTGCAGGACCTTGCATATAATTTTTTACAGGGTCAGCTCACCAGCAGGCCCTCGCATATAATGTTTTGCAGGGTCAGCTGACCTACAGGCCCTCACCTACTATCTTTCTCAGGGAAAACTCACCTACAGGCGCTTGCATATAGTGTTTTACAGGGTCAGCTCACCTACAGGCCCTCACCTACTAGCTTTCTCAGGGAAAGCTCACCTGCAGGCCATCACATATAGTGTTTTACAGGGTCAGCTCACCTACAGGCCCTCGCATATAATGTTTAAAGGGTCAGCTCACCTGTAGGCCCTCACCTACCCTATTTTACAGGGTCAGCTCACCTACAGGCCCTCGCATATAATGTTTTACAGGGTCAGCTCTCCTACAGGCCCTCACCTACAATATTTTACAGGGTCAGCTCACCTGCAGGCCCTCACTTACATTTTTTTATAGGGTCAGCTCACCTGCAGGCACTCACATACAATATTTTACAGGGTCAGCTCACCTACAAGCCCTCGCATATAATGTTTTAGAGGTTCAGCTCTCCTGAAGGAACTCGCATATAATTTTTTACAGGGTCAGCTCACCAGCAGGCCCTCGCATATAATGTTTTGCAGGGTCAGCTCACCTACAGGTCCTCACCTACTAGCTTTCACAGGGAAAGCTCACCTATAGGCACTCGCATATAATGTTTTACAGGATCAGCTCACCTGCAGGCCCTCACCTACAAACTTTTACAGGGTCAGCTCACCAACAGGCCCTTGTGTATACTCTTTTACAGGATCAGCTCACCTGCAGGCCTTCACATATAATGTTTTACAGGGTCATCTTTACTGTATGCCCTCACATATAATGTTTTATAGAGTAAGCTCAGCTGCAGGCCCTCACCTGCAATCTTTTACATGGTCAGCTCACCTGAGGAGGGTTGGAACACACAGCAGTTCCAACAGAGGCAGGGCAACACTCTCTAAAGCTTGGGACAGTTTCATGGCACCCCACCAGCACCCTCACCATGATGCATTTTGTCTGAGTGGGTATTTAGTGCTGCTGGTGGCCTTATAACAGATATGCGTATCTCACCCTGAAAAACATTGTAGTTGGGGGCCTGCAGGTATGCTGAACCTGTAAAACATTAAATGCGAGGGCCTGCAGATGAGCTGTCCCTGTAAAACATTATATGCGAGGGGCCTGCTGGTGAGCTGATCCTGTAAAAGATTGTAGGTGAGGGCCTGCAGGTGAGCTGACCCTATAAAACATTACATGCGAGGGCCTATAGGTGAGCTGACCCTGTAAAAGATTATAGGTGAGGGCCTATAGGTGAGCTGACCCTGTAAAACATTGTATGCGAGGGCCTGCAGATGTGCTGACCCTGTAAAAAATTGTAGGTGAGGGCTTGCAGTTGAGGTGACCCTGTGAAACATTATATGCTTGGGCCTGCAGGTGATCTGACCCTGTAAAAGATTGTAGGTGAGGGCCTATAGGTGAGCTGACCCTGTAAAACATTGTATGCGAGGGCCTGCAGATGTGCTGACCCTGTAAAAGATTGTAGATGAGGGCCTGCAGGTGAGCTGACTGTGTAAAACATTATATGTGAGGGTCTGTAGGTGAGCTGACCCTGTAAAACATTATATGCGAGGGCCTGCTGGTGAGCTGACCCTCTAAAAAATTATTTGCGAGGGCTTGTAAGTGAGCTGACCCTGTAAAAGATTGTAGGCGAGGGCCTGGAGGTGAGCTGACCCTGTAAAACATTATATGCCAGGGCCAGCATATGAGCTGACCCTGTAAAACATTATATGCAAGGGCATAAATGTGAGGATATTATATGCGATGAATAAGAATGTTGATATAATGGAAGAGGAGGAGGAGGAGGAGAAAAGGAAGATTCAACCATATACCCTTTTTTGTGGTGGAAGGGGAGCCTGGGAATACAGTGTATTCAGAACATTATAAACAACACATTTAAAGTGCCTTTATGTTCATCAGCTTTCCTCTTGTGGAGTCGAGAAGTCAGGGTCAATCCAGGGCTCGTTAATTTTTAGAGTCAACTTGTCAGCATTTTTAGTTGACAGGCGGATACGCTTATCTGTTATAATGCCACCAGCAGCACTAAATACCCGCTCAGACAAAACGCTGGCGGCAGGGCAAGCCAGCACCTCCAAGGCGTTGAGCGTCAGTTCATGTCACATGTCCAGCTTGGACACAGTAGTTGTAAAGCACTGAGGAATCATTGAGGACGCTGACACAGTCTGCTATGTACTCCTTCACCATCTTTCAAAATTTTTCCCTCCTTGTGAAAGTAGGCCACGCATCAGGGTGAGGGTGCCGGCGGGGTGTCATGAAACTGTCCCAAGCTTTGGAGAGTGTTGCCCTGCCTCTGTTGGAACTGCTGTGTGTTCCCATTGTCTCCCCCTCAGTTACCCAAGGAACTACGGACTCTGCCGCCAGCGTTGTCAGATGGAAATTTTTGGAGCAATTTTTCAACAAGTACCTTCTGGTATTGCACCATTTTGCTCGTCGTCTCCACCAGAGGAATGAGAGATGAGAAGTTCTCTTTGTAGCAGGGGTTGAGAAGGGTGAACAACCAGTAATCCGTGTTGTCCAAAATGCGTAGAATCGCAGGAAAGGCAGCCTAACATGAAGTCAGCCATGTGTGCCAGAGTACCAACAGGCAAGACTTTGCTGTCGTCATCAGGAGGACGACTCTCAATCTCCTCATCCTCTTCCTTCTCTTCTGCTCACTCACGTAGAACAATGGAAATAAACTTCCACAGGTACTACCCTTTGTAGCGTAGGCAACCGTCTCCTGATCCTCCTCCTCCTCTTCATCGTCCAATTCGCGTTGAGAAGACGAACTGAGGGTGGTCTGGCTATCACCCTGTGTAATGTCTTCCCCCATTTCCACCTCTTCCACATGCAAAGCGTCATCCCTAATTGTGAGCAGTGAGCATTTGAGTAGACACAGAAGTGGGATGGTTACGCTGATAATAGCGTTATCGCTGCTCACCATCTGTGTTGATTCCTCAAAGTTTCTTGAAACCTCACAGAGGTCAGACATCCATGCCCACTCCTCGCTTGTGAATAGCAGAAGCTGACTGGAAAGGTGAACGGCTGAAGCGGTCGATGACTTGCGGAAATGTGCACACACGCTTCGCACCTTCACCAGTAGCTCAGGCAAATTGTGGTAGGTTTTGAGAAACTGCTGAACCACTAAGTTTAAGACGAGGGCTAGGCATTGGATGTGTGTGAGCTTGCCAAGCTCCAAAGCCGCCACCAAGTTATGGCGATTATCAGACACAACCATGCCTGGTTCTAGGTTGAGTGGCGAGAGCCACAGCTCAGTCTGGTCTCTTATCCCCTGCCACAGCTCTGCGGCGGTGTGCTGTTTGTCCCCTAGGCATATCAGCTTCAGCGTGGCCTGTTGCCGCTTCCCCACTGCACTGCTTCCAGCTATCGACTGATGGCTGACTGGTGCTGCAAGAGGATAATTCGGAAAAGAAAGTGGAGGAGGAGGCGGAGGTGGAGAAGTGGGGGTTGGAGCCACTAACGTAGGTGCTGGCGGAAACCCTGATCAACGTAGAGCCCACAATCCTTGGCGTCGGTAGCACCTGTGCCATCCCAGGGTACAACTTGCTCCCAGCCTCCACAATACTCACCCAGTGTGCAATCAGGGAAATGTAGCATCCCCTGGCCGAATGCACTTGTCCATGTGTCCGTCGTTAAGGGGACCTTCCCAGTAACTGCGTTGGTCAGGGCACGTGTAATGTTACGGGACACATGTTGGTGTAAGGCGGGCACGGCACACCTTGAAAAATAGTGGCGGTTGGGGACTGCGCAATGCAAGACAGCCGCCGACATCAGGCTGCGGAAGGCCTCAGTGTCCACAAGCCTAAATGGCAATATTTTCAGGGCCAGTAATTTGGAAAGCTGCACATTTAGTGCTATGGCCTGTGGGTGGGTGGCTGGGTATTTGCACTTGCATTCAAAGGCCTGGGGTAAGGACATTTTGACGCTGCGCTGGGACACGGAAGTGGATGTGGTCGCTGATGGTGCTCGGGAAGGTCCAGGTGCAGGGCAGGAGGCATCCGGGCCTGCGCCTTCGAGAGGGGATTGGCCATCACGTAACACAGTGGAAGAGGAGGCAGTGGTGGACCCTCAGACACAGATTGTGGACCAAGGCGTTCGTCCCTTTACCTCTGTACTGCTGTCCTTGCTCGGCTTGCCACCTTCCCAGGTTGGGTCAGTGACTTCATTGTCCACCACCTCCTCTTCCACTTCCTCACTCTGCTCATCCTCCTGACTTGTTGACCTAACCACAACCTCAGTGATTGACAACTGTGTCTCATCCTCTTAATCAACCTCTTGAGACAGTAATTGCCGTTGACTTATCAGCAACTGTGCTTCATCATCATCCACCTCATTAAACAGTAAGTTTCGTTCCCCACCATCATCTTCTTGTGACTGTGGATGCTCAATAATTTGGGAATCAGGGCACAATATCTGTCCCTCTTCAAGCATGCTTGGCGAGAGGGCCAAATCAAGGAATGGCGGTGAAAAGAGGTCCTAGGAATATCCGAGTGTAGGATCACTTATTTGCCCAGACTATCCATGGTGGGAGGAAGGAGGGTCAGGGTGAGGATTGTGTTGAGCAGACTCTTGGCTACTGCGACTGGACTTGGTGGGAGACAGGGTGTTGCTTAATCGACTGAAAGCATTATCTTCTGCAATCCAATCGACCACCTGCTCGCACTGGTCTGACTTTAAGAGTAGTGTCCTATGCCACCCTGCAAACTGGGACATGAAGCTAGGTATCGTGAATTAATGTTTTTCTTGTGCTCTGGCAGCAGGCACAGTTTCAACGCGCCCAGGGCCACGGCCTTTGCATGCACCATCAGCATCACGGCCACTTTCCCATCCCTTACTGCTAGGCTTCTTCATATTAAGTGTTATATATGCCTGAAAGTATGTCACACGTACAGTAGCAGAGGATTTGGTAGTGTATGCGCAAACAAATTTAAAAAGGTATTTATGATGTGTAAACGTCACACAGGAGATATCCTGCAGATAATGTCAATGCTGTCACCAGCGGCTAATAAAAAATTATAGGGAATGTCACAGGAGAGGTATCACCGGTAATGTCACTGTCCGCAGCGTCTATTGAAAAAGTGCACTGTATGTCACAGATAACATTTTTATGCGCACACGTTACACTGGAGATGTGGCCCTGGTAATGTCACTGTCAGAAGCGGACACCGTCTTTTGAAAAAGTACACTGGATGTCACAGCTATGGTCAATGCTGAAATACTAGGTAACCACACTGATTAACTATCTCATATTGGAAAAGGATACCTTAATATATAACTTTTATTTGTTTACTAATAAAATTACCCTAAAAATCTATGAATCACACTACATGCGCCAATAGTAACCTTGGGCTAGGGGTGTCCAGGTGGCTAATACTGGGTCTCTTACAACTATCTGACCCTACAATATATCGATCCCTGCAGTTAGGGGCAATGCACACCCAAAAAAGGACCCTCTAGACCTTGTTACCTAAGAGTCCCTCCTTGTCCCTGCGACACAATGGAGACTGCCCAGCTTCGTCAAGCTACAGTGGGGGACTTTGGTCTGGGCATGTGCCCGCTATGTGCCAAGCATCGAGATGCTCGAGCCGAACTGGTGTTCGGTCGAGCATGCTTGATCAACACTACACAGTATGTGTCTTGTCTGATCTCTTATTAATTATTTTTACATGAAACATATTTTTAAAAATAATTCGGTGTTTGTTCTTATAATTTTCCATGTCATGTAAATTAAGGATACACCATAAAAGATATTGAAAACAAATTAGCTATCCCCTCCATCTTACTCCTCTTCACATGTCACAGAGCATGCCCATTTTTCCAGTCAATGAAAGCATTTCTGACTGATGTCTGTTTTGTCCTCTATAATTGTATAAACAAAGTAGAAAAAAATATAATCTGAAAATAAATAATTAAATAAAAATAATATATTCCCTTAAGTTGTTCCAGTAGTGACATCAATGATTTACCAATAATGAAGAAGAATTTCCATCTCCGCCATTACACATCAACCCCGTCATGGCATTGAAATGATACTGAATACAAAAGTTAATTAAGTGCAATGTTTGAGAAACATCTTTTGTGGTTTGTCATTATTTTCATTGTGAAACAGCAATAAGCTTCCAAAATACAGATTGGAGCAATATTGTTCACTCCAATAAAAAATAGAATAGCCAAGAGTTCATAAAGACGTTAACAAACAGATTCAATCAACTCATTCATTGTGTAATTGTCAAGAATTTTGTGGCAGCTTTGTTGACCTATGGTTTTCAATTAAAGCTAGCAGGAAGGGTAACAATATTGTTCTGTCTTATAAAACAATAACTGGAACTGTCTAACTTTGCTTTCAAAGAAATGTATGTACTTTTGTTATTGGTATAAATCTCTTAGTGACTAAATGCAAAGAGCAGGAAGTGAAAGGACAGAATGTAAGATGGCCTTTTGTAAAACACCAATTAATCAGAAAAGTATCTGACAAGTATTCTCATTAAACCATGTTTACAGAAATCTCAGTCCGCTACTATTGAGATGTTTAGAAATGACAATAATGGGCTTTTCAGAAGTCTGTACAATGAAAATAAATGTAATCATTGTTGGGTTAGATGGTGCCCTAACTTCAGCCTAAATGTTGTACTATTCATCCATTGAACTTTTAAGTGAAATGACAACAGTCCAGTTCTAACTCTTGGTGGTCTTTCAATGACAGTGAATATTTCATCTGAATTTCAATTTAGAGGTTCAATACTTTTACATGTAGTTTGATGGATGAGGTAATAGTACAGTTAGCAAACTCTTGTTAGGAACAGCTGTTAACAGGCTTCATTCTTCTCAAACATAAGGCAGACAGTGTTTCAATGTAAGTCTGGATTTTTCATTTGTAACCAAATCATTTCTTTGCTTTAGAATATTGCCCTAGTCAAATGCTCCGAAAACATAAAAGGAAGCAACATTGCCAATAAAATGAATTGAAATATCCTACCGTTTTGTGTATGCAGCTGCTATGTGTCTCCATGATAACAGACTGCATACTAATCCCGTGTAGTCTGACTAAGCAGTCATACTGCCTTTCATCTGTCCCCTACGTCTTGCTAACCTACAGAATGTACGTAAGATAAAAGGGGGTGTGACTACCGGAGCTGACTTCACAGGGTGGTCTGTAAGCTAGGTGACCGCATTGGAGATGCAACTATTTGCAAAATTAATTTTTATTTATTTATTTAGATACATACCTTTTAAATGGTTTCTTTACTCTGATAGTTGTATCTAAATGTCAGTGCCAAAACTTTATTGGTAAATGTATTTAGATTCTTATACACTGGACCATATAATCCATATACAAATAAAGTGCATAGTTCAGTTTCCTGCTTGTCACCCGGGTTACATGTTTTATGACTGCCTGAATATATTGCCTGAATATATTCTTGACATGGTGCTCTAAATATAAGAACTGAATAGCATTACCAGTATTTCATGCACTAGAAAAACATTATCTGCGAATATTGTAGTAGAGGCCATAATGATAGTTTATGGGGGACATTTACTAGGCTATTTACACCACTTTTTGTGGCATGAGAAAATTACTTTCACATGCTATTTTTGCAACTTTTACCCTTTCATGCCACTTTTCTGAAGTGACAAGGAGTGACAAAAATGGGTGTGGCTATGGTCGAACAGCAGGCCTGGCACATTTACAGAAATCTACAGCATTTAGAAGGCTGCTGTAGATTTAAAGTGGTGGTCTCACAAGTGGCATTTATCATGTAGAGCAGGGGTGCACAACCCGCATGCGGTCCCTGGCTATTATTGAGAGTGGGGGAGCCGAGGAGAAGGCATACGCAGTTTATCAGCGCTTCTACCTTCTCCTTAAAGGGGTTGTCCGGGTTCAGAGCTGAACCCGGACATACCTCCATTTTCACTCAGGCAGCCCCCCTGACTTGAGCATCGGAGCAGTTCATGTTCCGATGCTCTCCTTTGCCCTACGCTAAATCGCGCAGGGCAAAGGTATTTTCCGGAGGTTTGGTACTGTACCGGGCTCTCCATGGGGCTGCCAGGAAGCCCAGTGACGTCACCGGCACTGATGGGTGGGCTTTAGCGCTGCCCTAGTCTGTAAAACGGCTAGGGCAGCTCTAAGCCAGCCCATCAGAGATGGTAATGTCACCGAACACACTGCTTGGTGGAAGTGTGTTATTGTAAACAAAAGAGCCCTTTACCTGCGCAACCTAGCGCAGGGCAAGGGAGCGCATCGGAGCATCTAAAATCAGGGGGGCTGCCTGGGTGAAATTATGGGTATGTCCGGGTTCAGCTCTGATCCTGGACAACCCCTTTAAGGAGCGCTCTGCAGTTTAAACCCAGCTATCACGTGAGGAATGCAGAGCTGCAGGGTCAGTAGACTCTGATCGGCTCTGCCCTGTACAAAGCCCCCCTTCCCCACCCAGCAGGTTGGTTTCCTCTGTAATTGGGTCTCTTTTGGATGCTCCAGTTACAGTGCAAATAGTACAAAAAAGTCTGTGTCCCCCAAGGTCTTTCATGAACCTTTTGGGGACAAATTATGTGGCAAATATATATATATATATATATATATACAGAGTACAGACCAAAATTGTAACCACAATAAAGAAAAAAATACAAATAAAAGGAAAAAAGGAACAAAGTGTAAAAGACCTCTTGGGGGACATACATTGTTTATATATATATATATTTAAAAAAATAATTTGAACAAAAAATGTAACAAAATAAAATACAATAAAAAGGAAAAAGTGCAAAATAAAATTGTTCACTGCCCCCAATGGCTTTTTTATGACCTATTGGGGGATATATGTGGCAAAAATATATTTATTTTATAATCACTTTATTACTTATTTTTAAACATTAAAATTACAAAAAATAAATAAAATACAAATAATAGGAAAAAAAGGAAAACGAGCAAAATAAAAAAGTCAGTGTCCCCCAAAGGTCTTTTTGTATCAGAAAACTATTTAAAAATAAGTAAAAAAAAAAAGTATAAAATACATAAAAGAAAAAAAAAATGCCCACATCAATCAAAACCATCACCTTTATCACCCCATTTACATGAAACTATACATATTATAAAATAAAACGATTCAACGCAAAATAGGGAACTAATTATAATTAGCATATTTAAAGAATGAGGTATAGTTTGAATAAAAATTACTTTAAAAAAAAATTTGTACAGTTTCCTCCTAATAAAACTAAAAAAATATATGAAAAAGCCCTGTGTCATATAATAAAAAAACAAGTGTTTGAACCCCGTGCGCTAAACTACAAAAAAAGTGACTGGTCATTAAGGCCTTTTCAGGCCTGGTCATTAAACGGTTAACTAATAGTAGGGCCCCATAAACACGACCGTGCTGTGTTTTGTGGTCCGCAAAACATGGATAGCAGTCTTGTGTGTTCTGCATTTTGCATGGAGCAAAAATTATGGCTCGGATGTAGACCAAAACAATGGCCATGTGCGTGAACCCTCAGGTAAAAGTGCTCACTGGTTATTGTAGGGCACCTACAGTATATCTAGGGGTGCAGGAGGCGGTAATAACCAGTGAGCGCCATCCTCTGCAGTAAAGGAAGGTTCTTACTGGTTATGGTTGGGCCCCTATAACTGGGGGCAGGAGGTGTTAATAACCAGTGAGCACCATCCTCTGCAGTGAAGGAAAGTGCTTACTGGTTTTTGCAAGACCCCTATAATTGGGGGCAGGAGGCAGTAATAACCAGTGAGCGCTGTCCTCTGCGGGGAAAGAAAGTGCTTACTGGTTATGGCAGGACCCCTGTAACTGTGGGCAGGAGGTTGTAATAACCAGTGAGCACCATCCACTGCGGTGAAAGAAAGTGATTACTGGTTATGGCAGGACCCCTGTAACTAGGGGCAGGAGGTGGTAATAACCAGTGAGTTCTGTCCTCTGTGGTTAAAGAAAGTGCTTACTGGTTATTGCAGGATCCCTATAACTGGGGGCAGGAGGTGGTAATAACCAGTGAGTGCCGTCCTCTGCGGTAAAAGAAAGTGCTTATGCAGCGTCCCACTAGTGTACATGGGCACTGCAAAATCTTGTTATGTCATATGTTATATCATGCTGTATTTCATACTTGTGTAGAATCCCTGTTACCAGGCTGTTGGATGCATTTCACACCTTTCACCAATAGATGGGGATAGCACCACAGTATAGATAGCTGAGTTCAGGCCTAATTAGGGAGTTTAGAGTGTGGGAGTTGAAGGAGATGGAGTGAAGAGCAAGGGGGAAGGAGAGGACCCCTCTCCTCTCAGCTCTCTCTTGGGCTCCACGGCCCAGAGTAGCCAATTTATATCTCAGTGTCAAGCCAGGAAAATAGGCAGAGGTGAAGTCTGTATTCTACCGTCTACTCTTCCGGAGTGTCAAGTGGATTTTACTAAGTTTATTGTGGAAAAGACAAAGGAAGGACAAAGCCATTATTCTAGGCTCTAGGCACCTTTGTATCAAGGTGAAGGATTTATTAGCTTCCGGCAGCCTCATCGTTATTTCAAGGACAGATAGGATATCTGTTGCATCACTTGTGTGTAGAAGATAAAGACTTGAACTACTTTTACTGAGACTGAAGCAAGGCAAAGAGCTGAATATCAGTGAGTACATAACTAACTACTATAGCCTGAGACATAACTACATGTACATTGGATTGTATTAACATTCTCTGCATAATAAATGCTATTTGCTAAAGTGAAACAACTCCTGTTGCAGTCTGTTGCATAGCCAGTGGAAGGAGGCGACAAAACTATAAGAGGTGTGCACCTCTACATAACTTTGGCGCATCCTCCGGCTGTACATGGGAATCAAGACCGTCAAAAAAAATTGCTAGACTTGATAAATGTTATGTTTTTTACACTTAAGGCTGCGCTCCTGTGTATCCACTGTCTATAACTACTTTATGTTGGCTGCAGAAATAGTGCTTAGTGGTTTGTAGTTAACAACATATCAAATGTTCTAATTGGGCAAATACATACGGAAATACACCCGCCACCTGTGTGAATGGCTAAAAGAACATATTAGTAATCAGAAAAGCTGTTCTTTTATGGGATTAGAAGGAAGACATTTGTCTTTAACAAGTCCTTTACCCCAGCCTCACTTCTTTATCATGTCACACTGTAGATAATCTCTAGATAAGATTTGTGGGTGGAAAATCCTCTCAAATGAGCTGTTTCGTCTGTTTTATCATGAGCACATGACTACAGGGTGAAGTTTTCTCACTTTGTATTATGTCAATTTTTCCTAGTAACTGACATGAGCAATGCTGGTAAGTTCTAAGAAAGCAATTTGTCAAAAATATAAGACTATAAAGAGTTTCAGGAGCGTGAGTGTGCTTTATCTCAGTTATGGTTTTCACATTTTTGTTGCAAGCACATTGCAAAATGACTTGACTAACATCTAACATATAAAGCTGAGTGTATGTGGGTATGTATGTATGTATGTCCGCTAAAGGAATCTGCACCGTCGCCTTTACAAACACAAAATTCGGCACACAGGTACATCAGGTATCTGGGAAGGTTTTAGACCGGGTCTCTAGCATGTACCGTTCCTGAGATATTCCCAAAGAATGCAAATATGGCACATCACATGACCTACATTAGCCAAAAGAAGCCTGCAGGTAGTTCTCGTCATATCCCAACTACCATGCAGACGGTCACATGTCCCTTATCAGCCAATAGAAGCTCTCAGGTCCTTAGTCTCCACATACACACAGTTTTACACCAGGTTTCCTTAACAACCCGGCCATTTTTCTTCACTGCTGTAGGTCAGCTTTGAAGGGGCAGGGCGCTGTGGATGACAGTGTAAAAGAGAACCTGTCACCTCGAAAACACATATAAAACCGACATCATTACCTTACAGTAGCCCCCAGTGTGTTCATAATCATGTGTTTCATTCCTCCATCGGTTTCTGCATACTTTATAAAAACGCTGTTTTAGTCTCCATTTGCGTTATCTTCAGAGCCAGCTTGAAGTCAAGGGGGCAGCGGCCTCCTTGCTTCAAGTTAAGCTAAGCCCGCCCCTTACTCCTTGTTACTGCGCAATCCCGTCTCCCGCAGTCAGCCGGCTGCAATCATCTCACTGCGCATGCGTCGGCCATTTCAATTGTGCGCGCGCGCCTGAACCAATGGAGGAATGAAACACATGATTATGAACACACTGGGGGCTACTGTAAGGTAATGATGTCGGTTTTTTTCTATGTGTTTTGGAGGTTACAGTACAGGTTTTGGAGGTTACAGTAGGGTGGCCACCCTCAAAAGAAGGACTTTAAAACCCCCAGCCAAAGGTCCAGCTAAGCCACGCCCCCGTTCCAGTTAGGCCACGCCTCCTCTCCCTCTGCAGCCTACGGGAATTGAAAAAATGAAGGTAAAAATCAACTTCTGTCAGCTGCAGGGAAGGGAGGGAGGGTGACTTTCTCCCTGTAGCTCACGCTCAGACAGCACAGTGCTGCTGTCTGTGAGTTAGCTGTTCAAAAGGACATCCCTGTTCCCGTCCAGACCCTGTGATGGACAGAGGACAAGGAGTCTGAAAGCTGGACTGTCCGGCCTAAAACCAGACCTCTGGCCACCCTAGGGGCAGGCTGCTGTCGAGATCACAGTTAAGGGGACAGTCCGCTATGGAGATCAGTGTTAAGGGGCAGATTGCTATAGAGGCCACTGTTAAGGGGACTGGGTGTTGTGGAAATGACTGTTAAGGAGATGGAGTACTGTGGAGATCACTAATAAAGGGGCGGCCTCTGTGGAGGTCACTGTTAAAGTGGTGGGCTGCTGTGGAGGTCACTGTTAAGGGAGCAAAATGCTGTGGAGGTGCTGTGGAAGTCACTGTTAAAGGGGCGGGCTGCTGTGGAGGTCACTGTTAAGGGGCGGAATGCTGTGGAAGTCACTGTTAAAAGGGCGGGCGCTGTGGAGTTCTCTGTTAAGGGGACATGAAACGGTGGAGGTCACAGTTAAGGGGAATGGTCCGCTATGAAGGTCAGTGTTAAGGGACGGAGTGCTGTAAAGGTCACTGTTAAGGGGGCGGGGTGTTGTGGAGGTCACATTTTAAGGGATCGGAGCTCTGTGGAGATCACTGTTAAGAGGGCGAGTTATTGTGGAAATTACTGTTAACGAGACAGGGTATTGTGGAGGTCACTAATAAAGGGACGGCCGCTGTACAGGTCACTGTTAAAGGGAAGGGCGCTGTGGATGTTACTGTTAAGGGGCAGACCGCTGGGGAGGTCACTGTTAAAGGGGCAGGGTACTGTAGATGTCACTGTTATAGTTGATACTGTCGATATCTTTTAACGACTCACACAAACATTAAATGAAATTGATGAAATATACCCGTGCAAAGCCGGGTCCTTCTGCTAGTTTTATATATAGTTGAGTAACAGGGAAAGTCAGAAGAGAAAAGAAGAAAATACACTCATGTGAATGAGAAGTCTTCTGCAAAGGGGTATTCTTGCCATAAAAGTATGTTGGGTGGGTGGGTCTGGTGGGTTCCAAGCACAGTTATTGCAAATAAGAGGCCACACTTTGTTGGCAACTGGGACAAAGAATACCCATTCTCGGGATTGTGGTGGTCCTAATTAGAGATGAGCGAATTGATTCTAAAATTCAGAAATTCTGATTCTACCAAACTAGAATTTGGTGTCCGCATCTTTCGCAGCCCTATTGAAATGAATGGGTCCGCACCAGTTCCACAAAATTGCTGAACTGATTCAGACCCATAAATAAGGTTGTGTGAATGGACCCTTAAACTGGCTGACCTGTTACATGTGCACTTGGCAGCTGAAGGCATCTGTGTTGTTCCCATATTCATATGTGCCTGCATTGCTGAGAAAAATGATGATTTAATATATGCAAATGAGCCTCTAGGAGCAATGGGGGTGTTACCGTTACACCTAGAGGCTCTGCTTTCTCAGCAACTGACGCAAACTATGAACTTTGATTGATAGAGCCAGGCTATGTAACTGTGATCATTCCTGTCTGGCCCTGTCAATCAAAGTGCCCTATCGATGAGAATATGTCATCGTGAACATCCAGCTCCTCCTCTCTCAGCATCTTGCTGACTTTTCTAGGAAGTAAATCCATAAAAAGATAAGGATGGTCCTCATTAAGACCTGGCCCCCCTAAGGGGTGCAGACTGGATTGTATTGGTTGGCACGCTAGGCACTGGAATAATAAAGGCTTCCATCCTATTGGTATTGAATTACATATCTTAATTTACAGCTGATGTAGGAATAAGTAAATTTAGGAATAAATAAATAAAATTGATGCAGCATAAGTCTCCCTGCATTCTCCCTGAAGTCTCCCTGTAGTCTCCTCCACTCTCCCTTCAGTCTCCCTCTCCAATATTCTTCTCTCAGTCATTTTCAGAAACACTGTCCCTAGCACATGAGCGCTTGCCATGTCTCTCCCTATGCTCAGCTCACAGGACAATGGCGGAGACCGCGTGGGATGAGGAATTTATAGGGCTGGGAGATCACAGGGGATGGATATCTGCAGATTCACTGGCTGTACGACATTATGGGTGATCTTGCATTCCCACGCTTTTCTCCTCTACACTTAGTTTCGCTTTGTAACACGTGCAGCCACCAATTAGGAAAACCTGATTTGTTACCACAAAGTGCAAGGAAATTCAGATTTATTGTGAATAAAAGTTTTCCTAAACTTCGGACTAAATTCCGCTTCGAATGCCTCAACACTAGTCATTAATATGAGAAAACCTGACAATTCTTTTAACTCTGGGTCCTCTTCATGAAAGATTTGATTTTTCAGCAAGCCCCGTTTTCTTTATGATTACACCTAATGATTTATCTACAATATTACATTTGATAGTTTTCTCCTAATGCTTTTTTCTAGATGAAATTAAATAGGTTAAAGTCTATGGGGCATGTACAGCTGTTATAAAGATTTTGTGCAAAAAGGCGTTCCTTGTCAGACTATGAAAACCTTTTGCAAACACCTAGGGGGTTCAGGCATGAGTACTGTGGTCCCATCATTCTGAGAACTGGTAGGTGGCTCAGACATTTATCAATATTGTCTCTATATTATTATATGTTATCATCAAATTTTACTTACTGATTGTTGAATTTGTAGGACCCGCATGTTGAGGTCCTGGTACACTGGTTCTTCATCTTCTTCTAGAAGCACAAATATTATTTTGTTTCATAATTCAGAGTTACTTAGAATGAAACAGATAAACAGATGGTACATGATAGCATTCAGCTTTTGTTCCCCCCCCCCCTAAATAACATAGAAGAGTTTTTCTCACCACTTCATAAATCTACATAGAAAGCCCCCAGCATCTGGAACACAGGTGCACTCTGTACATGATATGGTTAAGGGTACTATAATATCATAAACTCAATAAAAGTACTAATTTGAGTGAAAATGTATTCTACCTTGTTGCACAAATAAATATTAATGAAAAAGACCCTGAACTCCCCTACTGTATCCATAATTTTATTATTAAGGGTACATCCACCTGGGACAGATATTTGGGGGATTTTCCATCCAGATTTGCGGACAGAAAATCCACAGAGAAATGCATATGAGATATGAACAAATTTCTACATGCTGCAAAAATGTTCCATGCAGAACTTGACCAGAGGTGCAAATTTTTGAATTGGCAGCATGTCAGTTTATGTTGCAAATTGGTTGGATTTTTTGAGGATTTTCTTTATTGAGCTATAGGAAGTCAAATTAGGCAACAAAACCCAAGTGATTACCCACAGATCAGAAGCAAAATCCACAAGTTCAAATAAGTGTAAAATTTAAAGAAAAAAACTAAATGATTGTGATTGGCCAGAGCAGCATGTGACCCAGGCTCTATATAAGCTTGAGTCACATAGCGCTGCACGTCACTCTGCTGTTACAAATGTAGGGAGAGGATGCTGCTGGACTTGTGATTTCAGGGAGAGAATAGGAGAGAATCTACAGAGCAATAGTTGTGTGGGTGCAGGGCACAATCGTTTCACCCTGCCCTGAGGCCATTGACCAAAAAAACCAAAAACTTTTAGAATTCTGTTAGTTAGGTGGGTGGCGGCGGCGGCCATTTTATGCAAGCTCAGTGCACCAGCACTGCATCTGAGCTTTTGGGACATTGCAAATCACCATTTTTTGGGGGCAAACTACAACATCTGTATTAGTCAGTGTGCAATTTAAGGTAGAAATACACCCATCATTTTCTGGGGTTTTAAAAACACAATTTTTAAAAAAAAAACTGTATTTTCCAGATCTGCAAGTGTTCAATTCAAGTTTAATATATACAGCTTTCATATTCTGTTAGCAAAAAAAGGCTTTTTTGCCAATATGCATCATCTGTATTAGTCAGTGTGCAATTTAAGGTAGAAATACACCCATAATTTTCTGGGGTTTGAAAAACACACCTTTTTTTTTTTCAAAAAACTGTATTTTCCAGATCTGCAAGTGTTAAATTCAAGTTTAATATATACAGCTTTCATATTCTGTTAGCAAAAAAAATACTTTTTTGGCAATCTACAAAATCTGTATTAGTCAGTGTGCAATTTAAGGTAGAAATACACCCATCATTTTCTGGGGTTTGAAAAACACACTTTTTTTTCCAAAAAACTGTATTTTCCAGATCCGCAAGTGTTAAATTCAAGTTTAATATATACAACTTTCATATTCTGTTAGCAAAAAAATACTTTTTTGGCAATCTACAACATCTGTATTAGTCAGTGTGCAATTTAAGGTAGAAATACACCCATAATTTTCTGGGGTTTGAAAAACACACTCTTTTGACAAAAAACACTATTTTCAGGCCTTGCAGCATCAGCACGTGTGAAATTACAGGCTTATATACTGCTGTCAAATTCAGTTTTTAAACAAACACTCATTTGGGCACAAAAAATTTAGTTGGCAGCCTTTGATGCAGATGTCATTGTGAGATACACCCTTAATACATTTGGGTTACATTTAGAGATTTTAAATACCGCCATTTGGTGCACCAATATTGAATTCAGGCCTACACTGGTTCAGGCCCTGTGAGATGCCCCTTATACATACAGGGGTTTGGATTAGGCATTTGAAATACAGCCATTTGAAATACAGATATTTGAAATACAGCCATTTTGTGCAAAGATATATTTACTTCAGGCCTACACTGGTTCAGACCGTGTGAGATACCCCCTCTACATACAGGGGTTTGAATCAGGCATTTGAAAATACAGCCATTTGAAATACAGCCATTTTGTGCAAAGATATATTTACTTCAGGCCTACACTGGTTCAGACCGTGTGAGATACCTCCCTACATACAGGGGTTTGAATCAGGCATTTGAAATACAGCCATTTGAAATACAGCCATTTTGTGCAAAGATATATTTACTTCACGCCTACACAGGTTCAGACCGTGTGAGATACCTCCCAACATACAGAAGTTTGAATCAGGCATTTGAAATACAGCCATTTGAAATACAGCCATTTTGTGCAAAGATATATTTACTTCAGGCCTACACTGGTTCCGGGCGTGTGTGATCCCCCCTATACCTACAGGGGTTTGAATTAGGCATTTGAAATACAGCCATTTGAAATACAGCCATTTTGCGCAAAGATATATTTACTTCAGGCCTACACTGGTTCCGGGCGTGTGTGATCCCCCCTATACATACAGTGGTTTGAATTAGGCATTTGAAATACAGCCATTTGAAATACAGCCATTTAGTGCAAAGATATATTTGCTTCAGGCCCACACTGATTCAGGGTGTGTGTGATTCCCCCCTATACATACAGGGGTTTGAATTAGGCATTTGAAATACAGCCATTTTGTGCAAAGATATATTTACTGCAGGCCTACACTGATTCAGGGTGTGTGTGATCCCCCCTATACATACAGGGGTTTGAATTAGGCATTTGAAATACAGCCATTTGAAATACAGCCATTTTGTGCAAAGATATATTTACTTCAGGCCTACAGAGGTTCAGGCCCTTTGAGATACCACCTCTACATACAGGGGTTTGAATTAGGCATTTGAAATACAGCCATTTGAAATACAGCCATTTAGTGCAAAGATATATTTACTTCAGGCCCACACTGATTCAGGGCCTGTGTGATTCCCCCCTATACATACAGGGGTTTGAATTAGGCATTTGAAACACAGCCATTTGAAATACAGCCATTTTGTGCAAAGATATATTTACTGCAGGCCTACACTGATTCAGGGTGTGTGTGATCCCCCCTACATACAGGGGTTTGAATTAGGCATTTGAAATACAGCCATTTGAAATACAGCCATTTTGTGCAAAGATATATTTACTTCAGGCCTACACAGGTTCAGGCCCTCTGAGATACCACCTCTACATACAGGGGTTTGAATTAGGCATTTGAAATACAGCCATTTGAAATACAGCCATTTTGTGCAAAGATATATTTACTTCAGGCCTACACTGGTTCAGGGCGTGTGTGATCCCCCCTATACATACAGGGGTTTGAATTAGGCATTTGAAATACAGCCATTTGAAATACAGCCATTTTGTGCAAAGATATATTTACTTCAGGCCTACAGAGGTTCAGGCCCTCTGAGATACCACCTCTACATACAGGGGTTTGAATTAGGCATTTGAAATACAGCCATTTGAAATACAGCCATTTTGTGCAAAGATATATTTACTTCAGGCCTACACTGGTTCAGGGCGTGTGGGATCCCCCCTATACATACAGGGGTTTGAATTAGGCATTTGAAATACAGCCATTTGAAATACAGCCATTTTGTGCAAAGATATATTTACTTTAGGCCTACACAGGTTCAGGCCCTCTGAGATACCACCTCTACATACAGGGGTTTGAATTAGGCATTTGAAATACAGCCATTTGAAATACAGCCATTTTGTGCAAAGATATATTTACCTCAGGCCTACACTGGTTCAGGGCGTGTGTGATCCCCCCTATACATACAGGGATTTGAATTAGGCATTTGAAATACAGCTATTTGAAATACAGCCATTTGAAATATAGCCATTTTGTGCAAAGATATATTTACTGCAGGCCTACACTGGTTCAGACCGTGTGAGACACCCCCCTACATTCAGGGGTTTGAATCAGGCATTTGAAATACAGCCATTTGAAATAAAGCCATTTTGTGCTAAGAAATCTTTAATTGAGGCCTAGTCTGGTTCAGGCCGTGTAAGATACACCCTTTACATACTGTCGTTCTTTTCTACTATTAATTAAACACCTATTTAGGGCAAGATCCTGTATTAAAAAAAATATGAGGAGAGCGTCAAATAAGGGACGTGGCCCAGGTCATGGTGCTGCTGGTGGAGCTCCTGTTGCAGGGAGAGGACGTGGTCGATCTGTGCCAGCTACACGCACAAGTGAAACCCCTTCCTCAGGTGCGAGTAGGCGACAAAACCTGCAACGGTGAACAAGTACAGGCGATAGTAGATTGGGTTGCTGACAGTGGATCCAGTTCCTTCACATTGTCTCCCACCCTGTCTCCTTCTGAAAGACCACAGTTGGCACCTGCAGCCGATGTCCATCAGTCTTTCACCTCCCCCTCTTGCAAATCAGCCAAGCAGTCTGAGCCCCAAGTCATGCCGCAGTCTCTTCTGCTTTTTGATGACTCTATTAGCAGGGTTTCCCAGGGCCATCCACCTAGCCCTGCCCCAGAAGTGGAAGAGATTGAGTGCACCGATGCCCAACCACTTATTTTTCAAGATGAGTACATGGGAGGACCATCGCAGAACGTCTCGGATGATGACGAAACACAGGTGCAAACTGCTGGGGCTTTCGAAAGTGTGTAGACCGACAAGGAAGTCAGGGGTGAAGACTGGGTGGAAGATGATATGGAGGACGTTGGGGTCCTCGACCCCACATGGAATCAAGGTCATGCGAGTGACCGATATAGTTCGGAGGAAGAGGTGGTGGTCGCACAGAGCCACCAGCACAGCAGAAGAGGGAGCAGGGTGCAAAAGCGGAGCGGCCGTCCTCTAGACAGTACGCTTCCTACTGCCCACCGCAGCAAGGGACTGAGCACACCAAAGCCAGCTCCAAGGAGTTCCCTGGCGTGGCAGTTCTTCAGACAATGTGCTGACGACAAGACACGAGTGGTTTGCACGCTGTGCAATCAGAGCCTGAAGCGAGGCATAAACGTTCTCAACCTGAGCACAACTTGCATGACCAGGCATTTAAGTGCAAAGCACGAGCTGCAGTGGAGTAGACACCTCAAAAACCAAGAAAGGTTTCTGGCTCCTCCTGCTTCCTCTTCTGCTGCAGTCACGGCCTCTTCATCCACCTCTGGAGTGACAGTGCCACCTGGCACCCCACAAACAGAGGATCTGCCAGCAACACCAACTCCTTGGTCACCAAGCATCTCCACAATGTCCCACTGAAGCGTTCAGCTCTCCATATCCCAAACACTTTAGAGGAAGAGGAAGTACCCCCCTACCCACCCGCGATCCCTAGCCCTGAATGCCAGCATTTCTAAACTACTTGCCTTTGAAATGCTGTCATTCCGTCTGGTGGAGACGGATAGTTTTAAAGGCCTTATGGAGCTGGCTGTCCCACACAGTACGTCGTGCCCAGCCGCCACTACTTTTCAAGGAGAGCCATCCCTTCCCTTCACAACCAAGTAGGGGACAAAGTCAGGTGTGCACTGCGCAACGCCGTCTGTGGCAAGGTGCACCTGACTACAAATATGTGGACCAGTAAGCACGCTCAGGGCCGTTATATCTCCATAACAGCACACTGGGTAAATGCAGTGGCGGCTGGGCCTGAGGCGGATAGCAGTTTGGCGCATGTACTTCCACCACCGAGGATTGCAGGGCGCTTCAGTTTGCCTCCTGTTGTTTCCTCCTCCTACTCTGCTTCCTCACCCTTTACCAGCTCCTCATCCGGTCAGAGTAACACCTTCACCACCAACTTCAGCACAGCCAGGGGTAAACGACAGCAAGCAGTTTTAAAACTTACAGTTGTTTTTAAAATTTATCAAACCCCCCCTGAAATTGAGTGTTTTGGCCAGTTTCACATTGATTTTGATCATTTCAGTCATCTTGTTTACAATTAAATCAAAGAGGCACTTGTAAGTCAGACAAATTTAACATAACATTCATAATGAAATAACCACTAATGTCTTTTCTGTGCTCACATCATTATCAGTTATTCAACCCCCAAGTGACATTTAATCTTAGTACTTAGTACAACATCCTTTTCCAGTTATAACAGCTTTTAAACGTGAAGCATAGCTTGACACAAGTGTCTTGCAGCGATCTACGGGTATCTTCGCCCATTCTTCATGGGCAATAACCTCCAGTTCAGTCACATTCTTAGGCTTGCACGCTGCAACTGCTTTCTTTAAGTCCCACCAGAGGTTCTCAATCGGATTTAAGTCTGGTGACTGCGATGGCCACTTCAAAATGTTCCAGCCTTTAATCTGTAACCATGCTCTAGTGGACTTGGAGGTATGCTTGGGATCATTGTCCTGTTGAAAGGTTCAACGTCTCCCAAGCCTTAGGTTTGTGACGGACTGCATCACATTTTCATCCAATATCTCCTGGTACTGAAGAGAATTCATGGTACCTTGCACACGCTGAAGCTTCCCTGTACCTGTAGAAGAAAAACAGCCCCAAAGCATGATTGACCCCCCACCATGCTTCACAGTAGGCAAGGTGTTCTTTTCTTCATAGGCCTTGTTCTTCCTCCTCCAAACATAGCGTTGATCCATGGGCCCAAACAGTTTTAATTTTGTTTCATCAGTCCACCGAACACTATCCCAAAACTTTTGTGGTTTGTCCACATGACTTTTGGCATACTGCAGTCGACTCTTCTTATTCTTTGGAGACAGCAAGGGGGTGTGCCTGGGAGTTCTGGCATGGAGTCCTTCATTATGCAGTGTGTGCCTTATTGTCTGAGCTGAAACTTCAGTACCCACATCTGACAAATCTTTTTTCAGTTCCTCAGCAGTCACACGGGGACTTTTCTCCACTTTGCGCTTCAGGTAGCGCACAGCAGTCGAAGTCAGCATCTTCTTTCTGCCACGACCAGGTATCGTTTCAACAGTGCCCTTTGCCTTGAATTTGCGAATGATGCTTCCTATGGTGTCTCTTGGTATGTTTAACATCTTTGCAATCTTCTTATAGCCATTGCCCTTCCTGTGAAGAGAAATCACCTCTTCTCTTGTCTTCCTGGACCATTCTCTTGTGGACCATGTTTTGTAAACACACCAGTAAATGTCTAGAAGGAGCTGAGTATCACAGTCCTTTTAAATCTGCCTAATTGGTGCTTATTATGCTTGATTGCTGCTCCTTGACATCCACAGGTGTTTTCAATACCTGATCGAAAACACTTGAATGAACCTCTGTTCTTAAGAGTGGTAGTTTTTAAGGGGTTGAATAATTGTGTCAATGAAGAAATCACAAAAAAAACATTTAATACTGTATTACAAAAACAATTGATGTCATTTTAGTTGCATTTGGTTCTTTAAAAAGTCCTTGTAAGATTTCATTCTGAACACAATTACAAATGTACACTAAATTCACTAAAACCCTTTACAGCATTGGGGGTTGAATAATTTGGAACACAACTGTATCTGTTTGGGGGACAAACCCCACACCGCGCAGGAGCTGTGGACGGGCCTTGAACAACAGACCGATGAGTGGTTTGTGCCAGTCAGCCTCAAGCCCAGCCTGGTGGTGTGCGATAATGGGCTAAATCTCGTAGCAGCTCTGGGACTAGCCGGTTTGACGCACATCTCTTGCCTGGCGCATGTGCTGAATTTGGTGGTGCAGAGATTCCTTAAAAATTACCCCGATATGTCAGAGCTGCTGCATAAAGTGGCTTCCTGCTGCTGCTCGCCTATCAGCGCTGCAGTGTAACTTCGGCCTTCCTGCTCACCGCCTCATATGCGATGTGCCCACAAGGTGGAACTTTACCTTACACATGCTGGCCAGACTGTGCGAGCAGCAGCAGGCGATAGTGGAGTTTCAGCTGCAGCACGCACGGGTGAGTCGCTCGGCGGAACAGCACCACTTCACCACCAATGCCTGGGCCTCCATGTGAGACCTGTGTTCCTTGTTGCGCTGTTTCGAGTACTCCACCAACATGGCCAGTACCGATAACGCCGTTCTCAGCGTTACTATCCAACTTCTATGCCTCCTTGAAAAAACGCTCCTGGCGATGATGAAAAAGGATGTGGCACAGGAGGAGGAGGAGGAAGAGGGTTCATTTCGTAGGGTTTCCGGCCAGTCATTCCCAAGTGGCTCCGAAGGTGGGTTCCTGCACCCACAAACCCAAGGTACACAATTGTCCAGCCAGGCCACAGTTCTGGAGGATGACGAGGTGGAGGATGAGGAGGAGGAGATAGAGGAGGAGGAACCATGTTCACAGCAGGGTGGCACCCAGACCAGCTCATGGCCATCACTGGTGCGTGGATGGGGGGATACAGAGGACACAGACGATACACCTCCCACAGAGGACAGCTTTTCGTTGCCTCTGGGCAGCCTGGCACACATGAGTGATTACATGCTGCAGTGTCTCTGCAACGACCTCCGAGTTGCCCACATTCTAACTTGTGCTGATTACTGGGTGGCCATGCTGCTGGATCCCCGTTACAAGGACAACGTACCATCCTTAATTCCGTCACTGGAGCGTGATCGTAAGATGCGCGAGTACAAGCGCACGCTGGTAGATGCGCTGCTGATGGCATTCCCACCTGACAGCGGGGGCACAGTGGAAGCACAAGACGAAGGCAGAGGATGAGGAAGAGGTCGCCAACGCAGCTGGGGCACCTCCAGCACCTCAGAAGGCAGGGTTAGCATGGCCGACATGTGGAAAAGCTTTGTCAGCACGCCACAACAACCAGCACCACCAGCTGATATGGAACGTCTTAGCAGGAGGCAGCATTTCACCAACATGGTGGAGCAGTATGTGTTCACACGCCTACACGTACTGAATGATGGGTCTGCCCCCTTTAACTTCTAGGTTTCCAAATTGGGCACATGGCCTGAGCTTGCCCTTTACGCCTTGGAGGTGCTGGCCTGCCCTGCAGCCAGTGTATTATCGGAACTTGTGTTTAGCACGGCAGGGGGCGTCATCACAGACAAGCGCAGCCGCCTGTCCACAGCCAATGTGGACAAGCTCACGTTCATTAAATTGAACCAGGCATGGATTCCTCAGGACTTTTCCGTACCTTGTGCAGAATAGACATGTATACCGGCACTAAGCAGCCATTGTTATACTGCCGTGCAATTGCTCATGTTTGTATTTTGGATATTTCACACTCTTTTGGAGTGTACCTTAATTTTACAAAATTAAATTAAAACCAAAAACCTGTGTTGGCTATCTCGTCCTCCTCCACCGCCGCTTCCACCTATTCCACTACGTTCACCGCCTCCTCAAACTTCTACTCCATATGGAACTCCACCTCATAAATCCATTTTATTTTTTTGTATGTGTTTTATTTTATATCATTTCACTAC
The DNA here is from genome assembly GCF_905171765.1 of Bufo bufo. Lineage (NCBI taxonomy): Eukaryota > Metazoa > Chordata > Amphibia > Anura > Bufonidae > Bufo > Bufo bufo. The sequence continues at coordinate 605,983,018 of NC_053390.1, forward strand.
TTTGTCATTTACATTGTGAAATTCACAAATTTTTGGGTGTATAGTACCACTGCTATACCTAGTAGACAGGTAAAAAAATAAAAATAATTGTCAGTTACTTTTTATGATGAAATTAACTAATTTTTGGGTGTATAGTATTGCTATACCTAGTAGACCAGTAAAAAATAAAAATTGTCAGTTACATTTTATGGTGAAATTAACAAATTTTTGGGTGTATAGTACCACTGCTATACCTAGTAGACAGGTTAAACAAAAAAAAAATTGTAATTTACTTTTTCAGGTTAAATTAACCAATTTTTGGGTGTATAGTACCACTGCTATACCTAGTAGGCCGGTTAAAAAATAAATAAATTGTAATTTACATTTTAGGGTGAAATTCACCAATTTTGTTGTGTATAGTACTATACCTAGTGGAACAGTAAAAAAAATTAAAAAAATTGTCAGTTACATTTTCTGGCGAAATAAACTAATTTTTGGGTGTATATTACCACTGCTATACCTAGTAGACAGGTTAAAAAAAATTTGGCAGTAATATATTCTGGTGAAATTCATCAATTTTTGGGTGTGATGTATCCCTCCTCTACCTAGTTGACAGCTTAATAAATTTCAATAATTTTTCTGTTACATTCTTGGGTTGACATACAATTTTAGACGTGAATAAACACCTGCTATGCACAGGTGACAGGGAATAAAATTTAATAAATTATTCAGTAATTAATGCGCACCACATCCTTTCATTCAATGCTTAAACTTTGAAAAGTTGTCACACTTTTATGCTTTAATAATTTCTCCCATATTTGAACTCTAATTTTTAATTTGATAAAATGAATCCTCCCTTGGATATGGTCTCTGTTTCTCACGCTCCCTCTGGCCTGGAACACTGATTCCCCACCACCCGTGATCACCATGGTAGGCGCATAAAACATCAAAAGGTGATAGAGCAGATAAAAGTCTGCTTATATAGAACCTACCAGTAGCCATTTGGCTCCAGGAGAAGTATATGGTGGGCTCAGCGTGCATGTTGGTACTTGCATCCCTGAATCCGATGAAAGCTGTAATGGCACCAGACGGGGTTAAAAGCAGAGTGTGCTTGGCGTGTATGCTGACCTGCATTCCCTGGACTTTGTGTGGCTGTCATGGCCCATGAACAGGTAGGAACTAGTGTTAGGGACCACTCATTAGAGGCGACCTTGACGTGGTGAGTGGCTTATTACGCTTTGGCCAAAATGTACACCAATGCCTCATCCAGCATGGAGGCAGGGCAGAATGCTGGATGTAGAGTGCTATCACATTTGTATTTTCCGTTAGATATCAAATTGGATCGTGAACATCACGGGGACGTGCGACATGTTGGGGCAGTAAGTGTGCACATGCTTACATGAAATGACTGACAGGGGTCAGCCCCTGCAACTTCTGGGTCTCCAAATTGGGCACATGGCCTGAGCTTGCCCTTTACCCCTTGGAGGTGCTGGCCTGCTCTGCAGCCAGTGTATTGTCTGAACGTGTGTTTAGCATGACTGGAGGGGGTTATCACAGGTTTTATTTCCCAATGTATTGGGGTGTACCCTAATTTTAAAAATAAAATTTAAAACCAAAAAGCAGTGTAGGCTACCTCCACCTCCAACGCCGCTTCCACCAACACATCCACCGCCTCCTCAACCTCCTACTCCATATGGACCTGGTCCTCCTAGATCAAGATTATTATTTTTTATTTTTACGTATTTTATGTTATTTAAAGTCATTTCCCTATCCACATTTGTTTGCAGAGCACTTGCCATGCTTTTAACCACATTTTGACGCCATTTGCAGCCCTCTAGCATTTCCATGACATTTTTACAGCCATTTTAGTGCTCAAAAGTTCGGGTCCCCATTGACTTCAATGGGGTTCGGGTTCGGGGTCAAGTTCAGGTGTCCGCTCAGCTCTAGTGATGACATGTCATCTTTGGAGGTGGGAAGAACAGAAACCAGTGGGGGAACGGAGAAGCATTGTTGTGGGAGCTCCAGAGGAGATAAGAATAGTGAGGGTTTTTTGTTGTTGTTTTAGCTGCCTACCTGTTTTCTTAATTACAATTATCAAAATTATTTAGTGTGGATTTTCCACTGTAGATTTCCCTACTGCTTCCACTGAATTTCCTGCAGGAAATTTTCATGGCAAATCTGCCACATATGGACGTACCGTTAAAGTGGCAGCATGGTGGCTCAGTGGTTATCACTGGGGTCCTAGGTTCGAATCCGACCAAGGACAACATCTGCATGGAGTTTGTATGTTCTCCCTGTGTTTGCGTGGGTTTCCTCTGGGTATTCTGGTTTCCACCCACACTCCAAAGACATACTGATAGGGACCTTAGATTATGAGCCCCATTGGGGAGAGCTTGATGCTAATGTCTGTAAAGTGCTGTCAAATATGTCAGCCAGGGCCGGCGTCAGCACCCGGCATACCAGGGCAAGTGTCGGGGCCTACTGCTCCTGGGGGGGCCCACTGCGCTGCTATGAGCGCTTACATTAATACAGATGGAGGCGCTCATTGCTGGAATGCAGGGAGCTGCAATTCTTTCACTTACGCAGCTTCAGACTGGAGCAAGGGAGCATCCTCTGGTGGGCCCTCTGATAGTCACATGAGGCCAGCTGCTGCTGTTCTCCTTACAAGCTCCTGTGCTGCGGAGCTTCAGACATGCCCCCTATTCACTCTAGCAGAGAAGACATGCTGCCTTACCAGCTTCATACACGCCCCCTCTACACAGGACGTGCTGCGTGAGGAGGAGAGAGACCCCAGCGGCTGGAGCAGAAGTGTGAAGACAGTCTGTCAGTGAATCTCCACCGTGACTATCTTTTCTCTGTGGGACAGGAGGGGTGGGGGTCAGGGAACTCTTCAAGCTGCTGCTGGATGCTGTAGTAAACCAGCAGCTTCAATGCTATTTAGTTGTTTTACTGCCTCATTAAGCAGTTTGCCTCCATTACACCTGCCCCCCCTGTCCTATCACATCCTCATGGAGCCCCTGCTGTCTCCTTTCTTCCCTCATGTATCCAGAGCTCCTGTTCCACCCTCCTATCTCCTACTGCTGCCCTGCACATACCTCCTGCAACTATTTCTTGTATAAATCCCCCTCAGAGCCCCTTCCACCTACTTGCTGTGTCCACCCCTCTTGTCCATCCAGGGCCCCTGTCTCACCCCTCTGCCTCTCATTACAGTGGTGTCTAAACCACATTCACCATAAGGATCTTCTAACATTTCAGGGTCATGTGACTGTGCCTCCACCCTGTATTATGCCCCCTTATACCCTGCATTGTGCCCTTTTAACATACCCTGTACAGTGCCCCTAGTCATTCCCTGTATTGTGCCCTCTTATACCCTTTTATCCGGTCACTGTATGGTGGTGCTATCCAGTCACTGTATGGCAGTGTTATCCAGTCACTGTATAGAGGTGTTATCCGGTGACTGTATGGCGGTGGTATCCAATAACTGTATGGCAATAACTGTATCCACTTCCCTGCCAACGCCACCTTTTTTAGACCTGACATGAGTGGGGAAAAGTTGCATATTGCGGTGCTAAGGAACTTTGCGCCACAATCTGTGTCAGAAATACACCTAATATAGGCATATTTCTGTTTAATAAATGACCCCTAATGGTATTATTAATTCAGGGTAGGGCTAATATCTTTATAGTATATACATTCTAGTGTATTATACTGTGCCCTGTATTTCCCAATAGATAAATGATCCTTGGGAAACACAGTCCTCATCCCTGACCACCAGGACCAGGCTGTGCTCTGTCAGTACATGGCAGCCTCCCCTCTCTGCCCTGCTGTGTACTAGTGCTTATTCTGACACTAGGGCTGGGTTCACATCATATTTTTGCCATCCGTTTATTGTATACCAAAAATGTATACATTAACAGATGCCTCATACTGATGCCATACAGAGGCAGCCGTTCACCATACAGTTCCATTGTAAAAAAAACATACGTTATGTATACATATGTATGTATTTTTTACTGGACTCTGCAGGATACAAAAACGTGGTGTGCTGCACATTTGTATACATCAAACCAATAGGAAAAACGTGATGTGAACCCACTGGGGGAGGGGTAGCGGGGGCGTACACAAATTTGCTGTTGGGCCCAGTCAGTTCTAGCTACATCACTGCACATCTCCTTCTCTCCTCCAGGCCCGGCCCAGCAGTGACATCATGACGTGTGTCTCACTGCTGCAGCGGAGGAGAGAAGGAGTGCAGGCAGATGAGCTGCGGTTATAAGATACTTTTATAATGAGTCAAAAAAACATAGATCCATATAGTGATCACCTGGAAGTCAGGGGCCTAGGGGCTGGGGACTTACTAGGGCCATTTTTATATAGGGTAAGGTTCCGGACAGGGTCGCTCTTATCAGGGCGGGTGGTCTGTGGTTAGGCTATCAGGGCCAGATTAGCACCCCCTGTAGGGCAATATCAGGGACAGTTCTTTGCCCACCCTGTCCTTCAATACCACATCATCATCTAGCCCAGGGATAGATGTTTTTTTGCTTTTCCTCCGGGATTCATGGATGTGCACTGGAACCCCCTGGATTGTGGTAGGACATATGGTTTCTGATTTGGTGCCGCCGAGCATCTGATTTAGTGCCGCCGAGCACTTATTATTGCCTACCACATCTATGCTTTTTGCTTAAAGGGCTTCTGTCACCCCACTAAAGTGATATTATTTTTTTGGGCTACTTAAATTCCTTAGACTGCGATATATCAATATATAATGCTCTTACCTATTTTCGTTCAGTAGTTTCTTCTAAAAACTGACTTTTATAATATGTAAATTACCTCTCTACCAGCAAGTAGGGCGGCTACTTGCTGGTAGCAGCCGCATCCTCCTTTCATAATGACGCCCCCTCCTCATGTTGATTGACAGGGCCAGCAAACTCGCTCGTCCTCTGACTGGCCCTGTCTGCGTTTTAAATCTCGCGCCTTCGCCGTACCGGTCTTCAGTCAGCGCAGGCGCACTGATAGGAGGACGCTCGCTCGGCCGCTCCTTCCTCAGTGCACCTGCGCTGGGTGTAGATGTGACGTCATCAGCGCAGGCGCATTGAGGATGGAGCGGCCGAGCGAGCGTCCTCCTCTCAGTGCGCCTGTGCCGACTGAAGACCGGTACGGCGAAGGCGCGAGATTTAAAACGCAGACAAGGCCAGTCAGAGGACGAGCGCGTTCGCTGGCCCTGTCAATCAACATAAGGAGGGGGCGTCATAATGAAAGGAGGATGCGGCTGCTACCAGCAAGTAGCCGCCCTACTTGCTGGTAGAGAGCTCATTTACATATTATAAAAGTCAATTTTTACAAGAAACTACTGAACGAAAATGAGTAAGAGCATCATATATTGATATATCGCAGTATAAGGAATTTAAGTAGCCCAAAAAAAAATAATGACTTTAGTGGGGTGACAGAAGCCCTTTAACTTTAATAATTTTATTTATTTTCATTTTGAGGGATATCTTTTCCATTCACAAGTCCGCAAAATGGGTCCACATCCGTTCCACAATTCTGCGGAACGGGTGCAGACCCATTCATTTTCAATGGGGCAGGAATGTGCTGTCCGCATCTGCATTTGCGGATCCACATCCGCATTTGCCGATCGGCACTTCCGCATCCGTGCTTCCGTTTCCGCCAAAAAATAGAACATGTCCTATTCTTGTCTGCAATTGCAGACAAGATTAGGCATTTTCTATTACAGTGCCGGCGATGTGCGGTCCGCAAATTGTGGAATGCACATTGCCGATGTCCGTGTTTTGCGGATCCGCAAAACATTTACGGACGTGTGAAGGGACCCTCATAGTAAAATTATTAAAGGTTACGTTTTATCTTCATACTTCATACGTCTTCATATCTTCATACAATATACTTTGTAACATAGAAAGTATATTATAGTGCATTTGTATTGTGCGGCAGTTGTGTGCGGTTCTGCTGCGATACTGAAGGTATATAGAGGGACAAGCGTTATTGGAACAAATAATTTCTACTGTTGTGATATACCAGTCGCCCCCAAAAAAATGATTGAAGCGGGGTGTTATATACCAATATACTTTCTTTATAGTGCATATCGGTACTGTATATTGCATTTGCGCATGCGCGTACGCGAAAATTATATTGCCGATATTTCGCATTGAAAAAAATTATGAATGGAGATCGCAAATTCGAATAATACATCTGGTATGTCACTGTCCATGTTGCGGGACTATTTGTGCACTTCTAGTAATTATTTCTTGGCTGCAAATATGAGCTGAAGGTTTTTCAGGTTCGCCTGCCATTTAAATGAATGGGACCCGCCGCGAACTTGCGGTTCGCAAACATTTGATCGCGTTTGCTCGATCGCGTTCGCGAACCGTCCTGGCAGATGTTCGTCCATCACTAGTCATCATGCTGCTACCCCCAATACTGTGGTAGAGCCAGACAGATAGTCCCCCATAATACCATGCTCCCAAACTGTCCTCAATGGTAATGGAGTTCCCTACACAAGTGTTTCTCAACGCCAGTCCTCAGGGACCACCTTCTGGTCATGTGTTCAGAATTTCCTTATTATTGAGCAGGTGATATAATTAGACTATCAATGCATCAGAACTTACCACAGGTATTCATTCTATAGTGCCCCTAGGAGTAACAAGGCCCCTTTTTTATTCTTATTATTATTATTATTATGGCCCCCTCTGTATTATTATTATTATTATTATGGCCCTCTCTGTATTATTATTATTATTGTTATTATTATTATTATTATTATTATTATAATGACCCCCTCTGCATTATTATTATGGCCCCATCTGTATTATTATTATTATTATTATTAATAATAGTATGGCCCCCTCTGTATTATTATTATAATGATCCCCTCTGTATTATTATTATTATTATTATGGCCCTCTCTGTATTATTATTATTATTATTATTATTATTATTATTATAATGACCCCCTCTGCATTATTATTATGGCCCCAACTGTATTATTATTATTATTATTATTATTATTATTAATAATAGTATGGCCCCCTCTGTACTATTATTATTATAATGGCCTCCTCTGTGTTAATACTACTACTACTACTACTAATAATAATAATAATAATAATAATAATTAATAATAATAATACAGAGGAGGCCTTTATATATCACAATACTAATACAGAGGGGGCCATTATAATAATACACAGGGGGCCATAATACAGAGGGGGGCAATAATAATAATAATAATAATAATAATAATAATAATATTATGACCAACCCCCTCTGTACTATTATTATTATAATGGACCCTTCTGTATTAGTATTGTGATATATAATGGCCCCCTCTTTATTAGTATTAATAATAGTATGGCCCCCTCTGTATTATTATTATAATGATCCCCTCTGTATTATTATTATTATTATGGCCCTCTCTGTATTATTATTATTATTATTATTATTATTATTATTATTATTATAATGACCCCCTCTGCATTATTATTATGGCCCCATCTGTATTATTATTATTATTATTATTATTATTATTATTATTAATAATAGTATGGCCCCCTCTGTACTATTATTATTATAATGGCCTCCTCTGTGTTAATACTACTACTACTACTACTACTACTACTAATAATAATAATAATAATAATAATAATAATAATAATAATTAATAATAATAATAATACAGAGGAGGCCTTTATATATCACAATACTAATACAGAGGGGGCCATTATAATAATACACAGGGGGCCATAATACAGAGGGGGGCAATAATAATAATAATAATAATAATAATAATAATAATAATAATAATATTATGACCAACCCCCTCTGTACTATTATTATTATAATGGACCCTTCTGTATTAGTATTGTGATATATAATGGCCCCCTCTTTATTAGTATTGTGATATATAATGGCCCCCTCTTTATTAGTATTGTGATATATAATGGCCCCCTCTTTATTAGTATTGTGATATATAATGGCCCCCTCTTTATTAGTATTGTGATATATAATGGCCCCCTCTTTATTAATATTATGATATACAATGGCCCCCTCTTTATTAGTATTGTGATATATAATGGCCCCCTCTTTATTAGTATTGTGATATATAATGGCCCCCTCTTTATTAGTATTATGATATACAATGGCCACCTCTTTATTAGTATTGTGATATATAATGGCCACCTCTTTATTAGTATTGTGATATATTATGGCCACCTCTTTATTAGTATTGTGATATATAATGGCCCCCTCTTTATTAGTATTGTGATATATAATGGCCCCCTCTTTATTAGTATTATGATATATAATGGTAACCTCTTTATTAGTATTGTGATATATAATGGCCCCCTCTTTATTAGTATTATGATATATAATGGCCACCTCTTTATTAGTATTGTGATATATTATGGCCCCCTCTTTATTAGTTTTGTGATATATAATGTCCCCCTCTTTATTAGTATTGTGATATACAATGGCGGCCCTCCTCCATAGTGCCCCCAGTGCTGCCTGCCTTAGGGTACTTACATAAAACATAAATAAATACTAGTGGCCTGAAGCCTATGAGGCAGAACAGAAGGGACAGGAGCCATAGGCTCCCATGGCACTCATTGAAATGCCTGCTGCCCTGCAATTTGGCACCCCCCCCCATGCTATGCCACTGTGTATGAGTTCTTGCAGACCATGCCCAAGTACAGAGAACCTTCCCAACTACCACCAGGCAGGAGATACAATATCAGGGGGTGCCCTGAGAAAAGAAAGGGTGTGCCCTCCAGTCAATGCATGGCTCTATGGAGCGCTAGAGTGAGGATAGCCACTGTGAACTGTGAGTACTACTACCCCTCTCAGGGCCATAACCACCACTTCTGCCTTCCTCACTGCACCTCATCTGCGGCTCGCTGCACACATATTTATGAAGAACTAGCAGATAGCTACGAGCCTAAAATTGGCAGATTCTTAGAAGGTGGGGGTGGGCGATCATTATAAAGTGGCTCCAGCTTGACATTACTGTGATATTGTTATTGTGACTCACCGAGCTTACAGTTTTTTCAGGATACATTTCGGCTAAACATCACGACTACAATGTAAATCTCCAGTAGAAAAGACTGATCTACCTATGAATATCACTGCAAATGACAATACTCTAGAAAAATGGCTGGAATAATCCTCGCTGATCCACACACCATAATGCCTCTCTTTCATCAACATCTGTAAATGGACCGCAAAATACATTACATTCTTATCACACAATTTTTTCCCTACATATTTCCTGCTAGAACAACATTTGCCATTTTACTCTGGAAATTCTTATCTGAGAAAGCTAAGCTCGTCATCTGAACATGAAACAGGTTTTATACTACTGCTAAACCACATCTGTTTTATTTTGTGTCTATCTCATGCACTTTCACCAAATCATTATATTTATGGTATGTTTTATTCAGATAAAAAAGACAGAGTTCACAATCTCCCGCGTATCTGTTTGATCATAGCACAGGCTTGGGAACTTGCAACATTACCAGGACTAGCTGTGACTGTATGGCCTCCTGCACACAACCGTTTTTTTCCCCTGTTTACTGGCCGTTTTTTGCGTTCCGTATACGGTCCGTATACGGAACCATTCATTGCAATGGTTCCGCAAAAAAAACGGAATGTACTCCGTATGCATTCTGTTTCCGTATTTCCATTTTTCCGTTCCGTTTAAAGATAGAACATGTCCTATTATTGCCCGCAAATCACGTTCCGTGGCTCCATTCAAGTCAATGGGTCCGCAAAAAAACGGAACACATACGGAAATGCATCCGTATGTCTTCCGTTTCCGTTCCGTTTTTTGCTGAACCATCTATTGAAAATGTTATGCCCAGCCCAATTTTATCTATGTAATTACTGTATACTGTACATGCCATACGGAAAAACGGAACGGAAAAACGGAACAGAAACGGAAACACAACGGAAACAAAAAACTGAACAACGGATCCGTGAAAAACGGACCGCAAAACACTGAAAAAGCCATACGGTCGTGTGCAATAGGCCTATTAATGATATATCTGAGAATTTATTAGGTAAAATATCTTAGAAGGTCTAATACTTGAGACTTCAACATGGTTCCTGAAGTAGCTAATTAAATTATTCTCCTTTCTTATGTAAAACAAGACACTCACTGTAGACAAAAAAAATCACAGAAAAAACAAAGATAAAAAGATCCTGCACGGTATGATAAATAAATATGCGGATGTCCCTGGCCACATTCAGAAAAAAAATCACAGCAAAAAAATAATAATGCACTAACAAAATAGATGCAAGCATTATATATGGACCAAGCCCTCACTGTAATAATACATCAGAGTGAGGGCTTGGTCCATATATAATGCTTGCATCTATTTTGTTAAGACACTCACTGTCTCTTTTCTCAGTTCAGAAACATAACAGGACCAATTTTTAAGAACTGAGGTGGGGGAACTACTGTGAAAAATCTGCAACAAAGCTTTCCCCCTGCCATGTTCTATTTCTAATACTGGTGTTTTCTAGAGTGGCAGATAGGCCTTTGGGCTCCCACATGCACCAGGGCACAGGTGAGACTACTACATTGCACCCCACATGGCAATCACCCTGGTTCTTACACTCACAATTTGCATGCTGTTTTCATGGATGCCTGCAGTGCCAGAAAACACAGCACTGAGTTCGGACTTCAGGTAAATATAATGAATATAGTGATATATGAGAAACTCCAGATTTAACCGGATTTTCACTTTATCACTGTTATGGGGGGGATCTGTGGATGACACGAATAGCAGTGTCATCCACAGATCCACCACCCCATAACAGTGCCATCCACAGATCCCCTGCATCATAATGCCATCCACAGATCCCCCCCACCATCATAATGCCATCCACAGATCCCCCCCATCATAATGCCATCCACAGACACCCCCCCATCATAATGCCCTCCACAGCTCCCCCACATAACAGTGCCATCCACAGATCCCCCCCATAACAGTGCCATCCACAAACCCCCCACCCCATAACAGTGCCATCCACAAATCCCCCACCCCATAACAGTGCCATCCACAAATCCCCCACCACATACCATTGCCAACCACAAACCCCCCACCCCATAACAGTGCATCATCCACAGATCCCCCATAATATTGTCATGCACAGACCGCCATTAGTTCAAACCCACCAAAAGCACAACTTTGGTTTTTCTTATTTTCCTCCTCAAAAACCTAGATGCGTCTTATGGGCCGGTGGGTGTTATAGGGCAAAAAATACGGTATACGGTTTTTAAGGTTTTATGACTATTATTTGAGTAACAACTGTTTATTTACATAAAAAATAGTTTTTTTACTTATATATTTTTAAAAGTGACTTTATAAAATATTTTGTTCAGGCCCACAATGCTGGAGTAGTATTTCCTTTGCATTTATAATGCATCTAAAATGTAAAATACAGTTACTTTGACGGGAGCTTCTGAGACATCTTAATGGTTTTAGTTAGGCCTCCTTCACACGCAATTATTATTATTATTTTTAAACTTTATACTTAGAACAAGCATTTTCTTCATCTCCAATAGAATTTACTAAGGGGAAAATGCCTTGAAAAGTTTCATACCTAATGCATGTACCTTTTTGACAAAAAGGCAAAAACGAAATGCAAAAAAGTCAGGCAAAACATTTGGATTCATGAAAAAAAGTAAAAAATGTTGCAAAAACACTAAAATCTTCAAAAACACACACACAAAAAAAAAAAAAAAAACACATGTGAAACAAGCCTTAAAGATGTACACTTTTGGGAGCAATTTTTTATTTATTATTGCATTGTACTCATTTTGAGGTAAAAATCCTTTTTTCAGTTGAGCTTTATTAAAACTGTTGAGGCATTTTCTCTGTACAATACAAAGATTCTCTAGTAGCATGCTGTCTGTTTTTACTCTGCTCTGTTAGGCAGCTCAGCTGTGGCTCCCTTTCTCTGATCTCGTAAACACTCATTATAGCTCATTTCTTATGTTACTGACCCCTTTTACACAGGCGAGTATTCCGTGCGGATGCGATGCGTGAGTTGAACGCATTGCACCCGCACTGCATCATGACCCATTCATCTCTATGGGGCTGTGCACACAAGCGGTGATTTTCACGCATCACTTGTGTGTTGCGTGAAAATCGCAGCATGTTCTATATTCTGTGTTTTTCACACAACGCAGGCCCCATAGAAGTGAATGGGGTTGCGTGAAAATCACGCACGGTTGCTAGGTGACGATCGGGATGGGGACCCGATCATTATTATTTCCCCTTATAACACGGTTATAAGGGAAAATAATAGCATCCTGAATACAGAATGCTAAGTAAAATAGCGCTGGAGGGGTTAAAAATAAATAAATAAAATTTAACTCACCTTAATCCACTTGTTCGCGCAGCCGGCATCTCTTTGATGACGTCACTACGCTCATCACATGATCCATCACCATGGTGATGGATCATGTGATGGACCATGTGATGAACGCAGTGACATCATCAAATGTCCTATTGCTCACAGTTAAACACAGAAGAGATGCCGGCTGTGCGAACGAGTGGATTAAGGTGAGTTAAATTTTTATTTTATTTTTTTAACCCCTCCAGCCCTATTGTACTATGCATTCGGCATTCAGAATGCTATTATTTTCCATTATAACCATGTTATAAGGGGAAATAATACAATCTACACTACAACTAACCCAAACCTGAACTTCTGTAAAGAAGTTCGTGTCTGGGTACCACAGTTGGTTTTTTATCACGCGCGTGCAAAAAACATTGCACCCGTGCGATAAAAACTGAACATCGGAACGCAATCGCAGTCAAAACTGACTGCAATTGCGTTCCTACTCGCGCGGGTTTGCCGCAATGCACCGGGACGCATCCGGACCTAATCCGGACACGCCAGTGTGAAAGAGGCCTAATAATTTGGCTTAAATCAGTTTTTATGACCTTTTAGTAATTTAGAGAGAAGGGTTATTAGATGACCAGCACAAAGTGAAAGTAAAAGCACAATTCACACAGCTAGACAAGCAGTTAACCCTATGTGAATGAACAACTGCATTTTTTTTAAATAAAGACCAATTGAAAAAATGATATTTTTGCCTGAAAGGAGTAAAATAAAATCCTAAAAAAAAGAATTTCCCTGAAGGTGTACATACAGTAGCCATTAAACTGACTATGCACATTCAATAGTTGTCGGCTGAATAATTGTGGCTCCCGTCTCTCTTGTGGCCTCCACACACACATACATGTTTGGCTCAGCCGAATGTGTCTGTTTATGCTATGAGGAGAGCAGAGAAAGCCTGTGCTAGACACTTCTTGCTGCGGCTTATCTCCCCAGAGAACAAAATGATCCGGGGAAAAATATTTATTTCCCAATCTTTGTCTCCCCTGACATCATCTTTCAGGGGAGAGTCAGAAGCACCCCATACACATTAGTGTGTCAGCGCTGGTCCGGCTAACAAAAGTATAACGTGTATGGCCAGCTTCAGGCCTGTTTGCAAAAAACCATCAGCCTTGGTAGTTGCAATGCTTATGGTGGCAGAGAACAGCCCTCCCTCTGTTTTGACGCAATATGTGCTGTAAATAGTTTCAATTGTGACATCTAGCATATGAAAGTGCAAAAGAACACCTGTCAGTAACAGCCAATGCCCTACAGATGATTGGAACGGCATTGCCGCTTTACCTGCAGGATCACCATGATGTATGCATACAGATGTAGTAGAGTTAACACACATGCTTTCTAAGACGTGTTATCTAAACTAAATGCGTTAAGCAAACACCTTCAATTTCTTTTCAATGGCTTTTGTTTTAAGATAACGCAAGGAATTAAGAAATTTGAGTTAAGAGTTTGTGAGTTAACCCTGCTACATCTGTATGTCATGAAGCACCAATAACTCTGCACTCTTGAAGCATATATACATCTTATATCATAGAAGGCAGGCACTCTTCACTTGGAATTATCCAGAACCAATCGGTACATATAATAATGGTATTTAATAGTACAACTTATATATATAAAAGTTAAAATAAAAATAAAATATGAATGACAAGCCACATTAATGATATTGTCTGTATTTGGCAAGGAACAGAGTCAGAACTTCAGTTATTTCTGGAAGAAATTAACAATAACTCAAAAAATTTGCGTTTTTCTTCAAACATCAGTCAACACCAAATTGAACTTTTAGATTTGCTATTTACAGTACAAAATGACAAATTGGTATGTAGTACATACCACAAACCAGTAACCAAAAAATAGTTATATTCTATACTTGAGTTGTCATTTACCCCGATGGCTGCTCAATATGCCAATTGTCAGTTCCTCCATATAAAACGCAATTGTATGAAAAATGAAAAATTTGAGGTGGAGGCTGAAAAGATGAAAGAACAGTTTATTATCAAAAACTACCCACCTACTCTTATAGATACATCCTTATTAAAAGAAAGTGGCATGGATAGACAATCCTTCTTCACGAGAGTGAATATAGACAGAGAAGAGGGAGAAAAGGATGATGTCATAAGAATCATTTTACCTTTTAATACACAATACAAAAAAATAGAACAGAGCATAAAACGTCATTGGCATTATATTCTGAAAGATACGATGATTGATCATTTAATACCCACCACTCCTCAAATAACCTACACAAAGGCCCGAAATTTAGGTTTGAAAATAGCACCATCAATCAAAACAAAGAAAAAAGGAGAATATTCTATACACAATTGGTTTAATATGAAAGGATTTTATAGATGCGAAAAATGTATCAACTGTAAAAACACTACTTTCCCAAAAAAGACAATTAAGGTCTGTTCTACACAAAATTCCTTCATATATGAAATAAAATAATTTTTGACATGTAACTCAAGTAATGTTTTATATACAATTGAATGTTCTTGTAAGAAACAGTATATAGGGAGGACAAAAAGAACAGTGAAAAAGAGAATATCTGAACATATAGGAAATATAAAAAATGGATATGAAAAACACTCACTATTGAAACATTTTAAACAGTTCCACAATAAAGACCCAACAGGCTTAACTTTTGCCGCCTTTGAGAAGGTAGATAAACATTGGAGAGTAGGGAATCATATAACAAGAATGTCACGTCTAGAATCTAGAAGGATTTTTGACTTTGATACACTTATACCTAGGGGACTTAACACTAGAGTTAAAACTCTTTGGCTTCCTGTAGAACAGGGATGGGTGCCCTTCGCAGACGGGAAATCGGAGTCAGGCTGTTGCACCAGCTCTCCGATCTCCCCTTGGCGGGAGGCCCCCATCTCAATCTTCCATCTGTATGAACCACCTGGAAGAAATAATATATATGAAATATAGAAGATAGAGGCAACATATGTATAAGAAGAAAAAAATATAGTGATCAGAAGATATTGCTTTATCACAATACTTTATAGAAGATTCATTGACATTTTTGTAATTGCTTTGGATTTTTTTTGTATTATTGGATTCTTTTATATATATAAATATTTTAGGCTGTTTTATTAAAAAAATATCAGAATGTATAGGTAGAAAACTCAAAATAAATATGGAGCACTATTATATGAGATGAAGAGCAAATTCACTACAAAAAAACGCCTCGGTAACACATTGAAACCACATTGCGTTTTTTTCTGAAGCATGAGATACCATAATGTATATGAACAGAGAAAGGATAAAAATACTCTGATAAATGAAGGTGAAAATGGATAATATATATATAAAAAAAGAAAAGAAATGAATCGCACATCCAGCTGCTAAGCTTTGATCTAATCTCTGCTACTTTTGCAGAAAACAGCACTAAGTAGCGCATGTGTACCGCCTCCTATGCTACATGCTAAATGAGGCATTAGAGTACATTTTGATCGAAAGGCATAAGCCCACTCACCCCACCAAGGTTGCCTCTATGAGTGGGTCCTACTCTAAAATTGGCGCGTCGCTGCACGGCGACCACCGACGCTGTGGCACCAATCCGGCAGGCGGCTGGACCCAGCAGTCAAACAGCACCCTTGCTGCCCGACTATGCCATACCTAGCACAGGGCCACACCAAACCGCTAGAAAAACAGCACAGTGGCCCCCGTGCAGTACCGCACCACGTGAACAGTTCCCCAGACCTGAATCCAATTGAGCACATCTGGGACATCATGTCTCGCTCTATCCACCAACGTCACGTTGCACCACAGACTGTCCAGGAGTTGGCAGATGCTTTAGTCCAGGTCTGGGAGGAGATCCCTCAGGAGACAGTCCGCCACCTCATCAGGAGCATGCACAGGCATTGTAGGGAGGTCATACAGGCACGTGGAGGCCACACACACTACTGAGCCTCATTTTGACTTGTTTTAAGGACATTACATTAAAGTTGGATCAGCCTGTAGTGTGTTTTTCCACTTTAATTTTGAGTGTGACTCCAAATCCAGACCTCCATGGGTTGAAAAATTTGATTTCCATTTTTTAATTTTTGTGTGATTTTGTTGTCAGCATATTCAACTATGTAAAGAACAAAGTATTTCAGAAGAATATTTAATTAACTCAGATCTAGGATGTGTTATTTTTGTGTTTCCTTTATTTTTTTGAGCAGTGTATATTATACGTACCATTACATTTGACAGGGTGAGTCATATAGAAAGAGCACCTTTTTTCAGAGTGAGCAGGGTGGTGAGCCGCTAATATATAATTAATTCATATATACACTGCTCAAAAAAATAAAGGGAACACAAAAATAACACATCCTAGATCTGAATTAATTAAATATTCTTCTGAAATACTTTGTTCTTTACATACCGTAGTTGAATGTGCTGACAACAAAATCACACAAAAATTAAAAAATGGAAATCAAATTTTTTAACCCATGGAGGTCTGGATTTGGAGTCACACTCAAAATTAAAGTGGAAAAACACACTACAGGCTGATCCAACTTTGATGTAATGTCCTTAAAACAAGTCAAAATGAGGCTCAGTAGTGTGTGTGGCCTCCACGTGCCTGTATGACCTACCTACAACGCCTGTGCATGCTCCTGATGAGGTGGCGGACGGTCTCCTGAGGGATCTCCTCCCAGACCTGGACTAAAGCATCTGCCAACTCCTGGACAGTCTGTGGTGCAACATGACGTTAGTGGATAGAGCGAGACATGATGTCCCAGATGTGCTCAATTGGATTCAGGTCTGGGGAACGGGCGGGCCAGTCCATAGCATCAATGCCTTCGTCTTGCAGGAACTTCTGACACACTCCAGCCACATGAGGTCTAGCATTGTCTTGCATTAGGAGGAACCCAGGGCCAACCGCACCAGCATATGGTCTCACAAGGGGTCTGAGTATCTCATCTCGGTACCTAATGGCAGCCAGGCTACCTCTGGCGAGCACATGGAGGGCTGTGCGGCCCTCCAAAGAAATGCCACCCCACACCATTACTGACCCAATGCCAAACCGGTCATGCTGGAGGATGTTGCAGGCAGCAGAACGTTCTCCACAGCGTCTCCAGACTCGTCACGTCTGTCACATGTGCTCAGTGTGAACCTGCTTTCATCTGTGAAGAGCACAGGGCGCCAGTGGCGCATTTGCCAATCTTGGTGTTCTCTGACAAATGCCAAACGTCCTGCACGGTGTTGGGCTGTAAGCACAACCCCCACCTGTGGACGTCGGGCCCTCATATCACCCTCATGGAGTCTGTTTCTGAACGTTTGAGCAGTCACATGCACATTTGTGGCCTGCTGGAGGTCATTTTGCAGGGCTCTGGCAGTGCTCCTCCTGTTCCTCCTTGCACAAAGGCGGAGGTAGCGGTCCTGCTGCTGGGTTGTTGCCCTCCTACGGCCCCCTCCACGTCTCCTGATGTACTGGCCTGTCTCCTGGTAGCGCCTTCATGCTCTGGACACTACGCTGACAGACACAGCAAACCTTCTTGCCACAGCTCGCATTGATGTGCCATCCTGGATAAGCTGCACTACCTGAGCCACTTGTGTGGGTTGTAGACTCCGTCTCATGCTACCACTAGAGTGAAAGCACCACCAGCATTCAAAAGTGACCAAAACATCAGCCAGGAAGCATAGGAATTGAGAAATGGTCTGTGGTCACCCCCTGCAGAAACTCTCCTTTATTGGGGGTGTCTTGCTAATTGCCTATAATTTCCACCTGTTGTCTATCCCATTTGCACAACAGCATGTGAAATTGATTGTCACTCAGTGTTGCTTCCTAAGTGGACAGTTTGATTTCACAGAAGTGTGATTGACTTGGAGTTACATTGTGTTGTTTAAGTGTTCCCTTTATTTTTTTGAGCAGTGTACATCATAAATCAGGAAATCGATAATAGGGCAACTTAAGACATATGTGCAAGAAAAACAAATACTTCAAAATCTGCTTTAATACTCTCAGAATGCAGATTCCCCTGCTCCCTAATATCATTTTTAAGATCCTTCATAACAAAAAATATCCCCAAAAAAGCATTACTCAGACCTTTTACCTGGTTTGAGGGTCTAATATCGGACCCAAAACATTATTCCAAATTAATTTCCCAGATATATAAAAGACTAAGTACGCCGATCCAAATGGCCAAGCCGGCATTCATCGGATCATGGGAGAGGGATCTGGGTGTCTCCTTTACCCAAGATGAAAGCTCACAGCTCCTTTTAGCTCCTCATAGGTCCTTGAGATGTGTGAGGATACAGGAAAACAGATACAAGGTTTTAACACACTGGTACAAAACTCCAGACATCACTTATTTATATAGTACGTCCAGATCCGATACATGTTGGAGATGCTTGGCCCATAAAAGATCATTAATTCATATTTGGTGGCAATGTCCCAAAATCCAGTCCTGGTGGAGGGAGATATTTGAGATTTCCGACAAACTATGCAACCTCCGTGTACGAATGTCGCCTCAAATAGCCCTGCTAGGGATGCTCCCTCCACTCCCTGGAGAGATGCCCCCACATCTCTTTAATTCCCTATTGGCTGCAGCCTGCCTATTGATTCCCAAGTTCTGGTTGTCCACTGATCTCCCACATACCAACCAATGGTTAAACAAAACGGATCAGTTATATAGATTTGAAGAAATAGCAGCTTGGGAGGTACACAGAATATCCCAATTTAAAACTAGATGGCAAAAGTGGATTTCCTATAGAGGATACAAATAACACTAAAAATAAGAAACATAGAAACATAGAATGTGTCAGCAGATAAGAACCATTTGGTCCATCTAGTCTGCCCATTATACTGAATACTATGAATAGCCCCTGGCCCCATCTTATATGAAGGATGGCCTTATGCCTATCCCATGCATGCTTAAACTCCTTCACTGTATTTGCAGCTACCACTTCTGCAGGAAGGCTATTCCATGCATCCACTACTCTCTCAGTAAAGTAATACTTCCTGATATTACTTTTAAACCTTTGCCCCTCTAATTTAAAACTATGTCCTCTTGTAGCAGTTTTTCTTCTTTTAAATATTCTCTCCTATTTTACCTTGTTGATTCCCTTTATGTATTTAAAAGTTTCTATCATATCCCCTCTGTCTCGTCTTTCTTCCAAGCTATACATGTTAAGGTCCTTTCATTTTTCCTGGTAAGTTTTATCCTGCAATCCATGTTGTCCAAGGTATCAATATCCTTCTGATGTAATAAGTGATCGACATATGTTCAGAATATTCGTCCTGGGGTGCTAGCATAGACAACAGTCTCAACCCTACCTGACAGAATACATCATAACAAATACCTCATAGCAACCGCGCAATACCTCTCTTCCCCCTTTTTTTTTTTTTATTATTCATTTTCATCTTCCTCAATATCGTAATTGCACTATGATTTTATTTCCATTTTCCCCCAAAAAATTAAAAGTTTCAAGTAAAAATAAACAAAAACTTAATTTTCCCCAAATAAAGTGAAAAAAAATTGGTAAAAAATAGGGGAAAAAAAATAAGTATACATATTATGTATCGCCGCGTCCGTATCGACCGGCTCTATAAACATATCACATGAACACCGTAAAAAATAAAAAATAAAAACTGTGCTAAATAAACAATTTTTTTTGTCACCTTACATCACAAAAAGTACAACAGCAAGCGATCAAAAAGGCGTTTGCCCACCAAAATAGTACCAATCTAACCGTCACCTCATCCCACAAAAAATTAGCCCCTACCTGACACAATCGCCCAAAAAATAAAAAAAACTATGGCTCAGAATATGGAGACACTAAAACATAATTTTTTTTGTTTTAAAAAAGCTATTATTGTGTAAAACTTACATAAATAAAAAAAAGTATACATATTTGGTATCGCCGCGTTCGTATCGACCGGCTCTATAAAAATATCTCATGACCTAACCCCTCAGATTAACACTGTAAAAAATAAAAACTGTGCTAAATAAACCATTTTTTGTCACCTTACATCACAAAAAGTGTAATAGCAAGCGATCAAAAAGTCACACGCACCCCAAAATAGTGCCAATAAAACCGTCATCTCATCCCGCAAAAATCATACCCTACCCAAGGTAATCGCCCAAAAACTGAAAAAATTATGGCTCTCAGACTATGGAAACACTAAAACATGATTTTTTTTTTGCTTCAAAAATGAAATCATTGTGTAAAACTTACATAAATAAAAAAAAAGTATAAAAAGTATACATATTAGGTATCGCCACATCCGTGACAACCTGGTCTATGAAAATATCACATGATCTAACCTGTCAGATGAATGTTGTAAATAACAAAAAATAAAAACGGTGCCAAAACAGCTATTTCTTGTTATCTTGCCTCACAAAAAGTGTAATATAGAGCAACCAAAAATCATATGTACCCTAAACTAGTACCAACAATACTGCCACCCTATCCCATAGTTTCTAAAATGGGGCCACTTTTTTGGAGTTTCTACTCTAGGGGTGCATCAGGGGGCCTTCAAATGGGACATGGTGTCAAAAAAAACAGTCCAGCAAAATCTGCCTTCCAAAAACCGTATGGCATTCCGTTCCTTCTGCGCCCTGCCGTGTGCCCGTACAGTAGTTTACGACCACATATGGGGTGTTTCTGTAAACTACAGAATCAGGGCCATAAATATTCAGTTTTGTTTGGCTGTTAACCCTTGCTTTGTAAAAGTAAAAAAAATATTAAAATGGAAAATCTGCCAAAAAAGGGACATTTTGAAATTGTATCTCTATTTTCCATTAATTTTTGTGGAACACCTAAAGGGTTAACAAAGTTAGTAAAAATCAGTTTTGAATACCTTGAGGGGTGTAGTTTCTTAGATGGGGTCACTTTTATGGAGTTTCTATTCTAGGGGTGCATCAGGGGGGCTTCAAATGGGACATGGTGTCAAAAAAAACAGTCCAGCAAAATCTGCCTTCCAAAAAACGTATGGCATTCCTTTCCTTCTGCGCCCTGCCGTGTATCTCTATTTTCCATTAATTCTTGTGGAACACCTAAAGGGTTAACAAAGTTTTTAAAATCAGTTTTGAATACCTTGAGGGATGTAGTTTATAGAATGGGGTCATTTTTTGGGTGGTTTCTATTATGTAAGCCTTGCAAAGTGACTTCAGACCTGAACTGGTCCCTAAAAATTTGTTTTTTGAAAATTTCTGAAAAATTTAAAGATTTGCTTCTAAACTTCTAAGCCTTGTAACCAGTGGCGTACCGCCCATAGAGGCAGACCACGCCATTGCTATGGGGCCCGCGGCACTGGGGGGCCCGGAGCGCAGAGAAGGCCCCGCCCACACTATTTGGCCCCACCCACTCATTGCAGGCGCCTATAGCGCTATGCGGCTGCTCTTATAAATATGAGCTAACTATTCTTCCGCAATCGCGGAATCTGCGGAATCAGACTCAGACAGGATCAAACCAGCCTGCAACCAGCCTGGCCAATCAGCACAAGGCAATTCTGTTGAGGCAGCTGCTGATTGGCCAGTGAGATTGTGCGCAAGGGAGGCGGGAGAATTGGTTCGCCGGCCCGTCGGCCGTCGCCAGTGTGCCTGAGACCTGAGAGGAGACGAAGAAGGAAGCAGAAGCACCCGTCCCTCCCTGTCCCTGGCTGGCCTGAAGAACGGTTCATCCGTCCAGTCCTGACTCCTTCCTGAAGGCTGCCGTGTCACTGCCTGGCTCTGGCTGCCTGAGAGACGCTACAGAGAGAGAGAGAACAGACTGACAGTCAGCACTGCAGAGACTCTAGGTATGATCGAGTCGATGTGTCTATTGTCTTGATAATGTCAGAATCAGATTTGACCTGGCAGCCTGACAGGCCACTGCCAGGCAGCAAGAGAGAGGAGGGGTGGGCGGAGGGAGGGGGACAGCCAGGACAGGGTGGTGGGACATGCTTCAATCCCACTCCAGTGAGTCCTGTTGTCCTCTATGAGCCCCAAAATGCCCATGGGGGGGTAGTAGGAAGCACACTGTGTCCTGAGATTTTTTGGGGGGCATTAGGGGTTGGGGGGGCTCATAGAGGACAGTGTGCTTTCCTCCTCCAAGGAGTTAAAGGTGTTTGGGGTAAGGGCTCTTTCACACTTGCGTTGTCCGGATCCGTCGTGCACTCCATTTGCCGGAATTACACGCCGGATCCGGAAAAACGCAAGTGAACTGAAAGCATTTGAAGACGGATCTGTCTTCAAAATGCGTTCAGTGTTACTATGGCACCCAGGACGCTATTAAAGTCCTGGCTGCCATAGTAGTAGTGGGGAGCGGGGGAGCAGTATACTTACCGTCCGTGCGGCTCCCGGGGCGCTCCAGAATGACGTCAGAGTGCCCCATGCACATGGATGACGTGATCCATGCGACACGTCATCCATGTGCGTGGGGCGCCCTGACGTCACTCTGAAGAGCCCCGGGAGCCGCACGGACAGTAAGTATACTGCTCCCCCGCTCCCCACTACTACTAAAATACATGCACATTTTATACGTTACTGCAACAAAGTTGGTTAATAATAAAATAAAAATGTTTATCCCTAACAGTTTCTGTAGGTCATGTATAAATGTATTTAATGGGGGGGTGGCATGGGAGGAGCCAGGTCAGGAAGTGGGAGGGGCCATTGTGGGTAGTGGGCGGGGTTAAGGGCACCAATTCAGATTTTTGCTATGGGGCCCAGTGATTTCTATGTACGCCCCTGCTTGTAACATCCCCAAAAAATAAAATATCATTCCCAAAATGATCCAAACATGAAGTAGACATATGGGGAATGTAAAGTAATAACTATTTTTGGAGGTATTACTTTGTATTATAGAAGTAGAGAAATTTAAACTTTTGGGTAAATTTGGTATTTTTTTATAAATAAAAATGTTTTTTTTTTAACTTCATTTTACCAGTGTCATGAAGTACAATATGTGATGAAAAAACTGTCTCAGAATGGCCTGGATAAGTCAAAGTGTTTTAAAGTAAACAGCACTTAAAGCGACACTGGTCAGATTTGCAAAAAAAAGTTCAGAAGGTAAAAAAGGGCCGAGTCCTTAAGGGGTTAATACTGAATAGGAAAGTAAAAAAAAAAAAGTTAAATATCTTTGACATTTATCATTACATCAAGGAATGGGATCTTGGGTATGATTATACGTTTATTAGAGGTCTTTTAAAGGTTCTATCTTTTCTTTAGACCATCATTAACATACTACAATTATTTGAATACATCAGAGAAAAAAAATCAATGTCCAGTTTGGATTAATAGTTTTTATGGCTACAAATGAGACTGTACACTTGTCCAGATGTTGGTGCTGCAACCTGGTTGTAAAAACATTCAGGAAGTGTAAAATAAAGGGAATGATCTACCATGTGTATATTGAATCAGTGATAGCAAAGGCCAAGACAAATATAATCTTAAAACAAATTGACATAGGGATTACTTTAAATCTCAGGTTAAGGTTGTTTGACCTTTTATGATAGCATAACACCATATATTTACTATTAAGGAATAGAGATAAATGCTTTTAAGACCTCAGGAGAAATTCATCAGATTCCTAGCAAAAGGAAGTACTGTATATTTTCAAGATAATATTACTGCTACTGTAATCATAAACCTGCAACTGAAGAAATATAGTACCCTCCAAACAGGATTAACTTGAGAAATTCAATTACTACGTTATAGAAAACTCCTCCAAAATGCAACACAATAACTGACATTTCAAACCATCAGAATATGTGGCTTTATTGTCACAAATTTACCAGTCCGTGCTCTAGCGGCAAGATCTCCAGCTTCATTGCGACTTCGCCGGGAGACAGCATCCTTAGCAACACGATGCAATGCTCTTTCTCCCCACAGCAGGCCATGTGCTAGAAAAGATTAGCAGTGGGATGATTGCTCAGCTGCACTAATCCTGTGTGCTTGTGTTCTGACAAATGGAGCACCGAGTCATCACCTATCAGGTTCTGATGCTGGGACTCAGTGCTATATTTAAACCCATATACCAGTGCCAGTCTTGTTTGGGCTCACTAGCTAGGTTCCTGGTTCTTGGATTCATTTAGATTTATTTGTGCTTTTGATCTCGGATTGTCTTTTGACCATTCTCTGGCTCTCGTTTTTGTACTATGTTGTCCACCTGGTTCTGACCCATTTTCGTATGACTATCCCTTTGTGTTGTTTTGGTCTCTTGATGGCTGTCTGTTTCTGCACCTTAGTAGCATAGGGACCATTGACCAGTTGTGGTCTTGCGACCTAGGACTTGAACTGCAAGTAGGTAGGGAAAGTGACCTGGGTCTATGTCTGTCCCTATGTACAAGCATTACATTTATGCATTAATTAAATAGAAAGAAGCATAAATAAGTGTAAGGAAATACTATGGTCACCATCCAGAACCACAGCCAGCAAACTCAGAAACTGTCTCTCTGGTTGGTAGGAAGCTAAGGCAACCCCTAGGTTTTTTACCACAGACTGCGGCAAGGTAGGGTGGGTTTAGCTGCTAAGGACCCAGGTTACATCTGTGCAGTAACGTATCTTGAAACTGGTGAAATCTTGCTAGAAACAGACCTTCCATAATGATCAGGGTGCAAATATTAATAGACAAGCAGGTTCAAAACCAGAAGCCACAGTCAGAATATCTGGAGAATCACAAGAAGCCAATTCAGCAGATTAGGGGTTAATCCAGAACACAATCCATGGTCAATACACAGAGGGTTAATGAGCAAGTCTAGCGCAAAAACTTTGCCTAGCTCTGGGATTAGACACTGAGCCAGGAACCTGATTGGCTGGGCTTCCAGCCTCACTGACAAATCAACTATTTGGAGCTTGACTGGTCATGCATGGCAATCCTCCCAGCACAGCCTTGCACAGAAATGTAAATGAGTAAACTCCTAACAAGTATATTTAAAGTGACAGCTTTAACTTGCTTAACTTGAAACAAGAGGCCACTCCTGTCCTGTAGTAACTCAATTAGAGCATCTCAAACCACACTGATCAATGCAATGCTCTTCTCCGGACATCGTTACCTAGTCCTATTAAGACAACAAAAGAGGCTGCCCTACTGTTATTCCAATTCTACACCAAGTATTATAATAAGGATCACCCTGCAGATAACATCTTCCACTCATAGCAGCATTGGCAATGGATAACTTATCTATATAGCAGGTCTTATTATTTGTACTGACTTCTACAGAAGGATAATTTTTTTATATTTTATTTTTAGTATAGTACTGCTGAAATTAATGCGAAAAACAGCCAAAAAGGCAGAAATTTTCTTTCAATGAACAACTGAATCAAGAAAAATACCCCTTTCTGATGGAAGTGTGCCTCTAAAACTTAGGTCACTCTGCAAGCAAATGTTATTTATAGAGATGAGCAAATTTCAAAAAAATTTGATTAGGCCAGTTCGCCTAATTTTTTGAAAAATTCAGTTTGATCCGAATTTATTTGTGGCAAATTGCATTAAAAAAAGCTATTTCCTGGCTGCAGAGAGCCTTTAAAGTGGTGTAGAACACTTTACCTTGCAGTAACATGCAGTAACATGGAGTCTGCTGTGGTAGTGAAACAATACTGTGAGGCAGATGACAGGCGTCGCTCTTAGAATCACTGCACACTTCACTTATTTGGGCAGTTATGGGGCCAAAACTGATCAAATAACTCAAGTGTGAACTCAGCCTTACAGGTCAATGTTAGCACCAAGAAGAAGCGCACTCCTCCTACACCGTTGGCAGCTGATTCCACATAGATGTGAATGGAATATTTGCATGTCTTCTGTGTTTTGTAACCAATCCTGCTTTTGGCTACCAAATCATTAGCCAATTCTGTTTCAAAATAGGGACCATGTCATGCAGGCCTTACAGCTGTTACATAGACAGGATCCGTTGTGCGTCTCATTTTCCTTCCTTCTGACAGGTCAGAAGAAGGGTCAAATAAATGATGATGTCAGCCAGGCCAAAAAGCAAAATAGTGGCCCAGTCATGAAGTGGGGAGGGTGGGAACAGCATGAGAAGTCCACAGAGTGGCCTAAGACATAGTGGTGAGGTGACGCAGCATGAGGAGACGACAGAGTGGCCCAATGACAGTGTGGAGGTGGCAGCATCAGCATCAGGAGATACAGAGTGGCACAATGACAGAGTGTGAAGGTGGCGGCAGCAGCATCAGGAGGAGGCCACAGCGTAGCACAATGACAGTGTGGAGGTGGTGGCATCATCATGAGGCCACAGAGTGGCACAATGACAGATTGTGGAGGTGGCGGCAGCAGCATCAGGAAAAGGCCACAGAGTGGCACAATGACAGTGTGAAGGTGGCAGCATCAGGGGGAAGGCCACAGTGTGGCACAATGACAGTGTGGAGGTGGCGGCAGCATCAGGAGGAGGTCACAGGATGGCAGAATGAGAGTGTGGAGGTAGCAGCATCAGGAGGCCACAGAGTAGTAAGGTGACGTAGTGTTGAGGTAGCAGCAGCATGAGGAGACCACAGAGTGGCAAGGGGACATAGTGTGGAGGTGGCAGCAGCATCAGGAGACAACAGAGTGTGGAGGTGGCAGCAGCATCAGGAGACCACAGAGTGGAAAGGTGAGAGAGTGGGGAGGTGGGTGGAAATACCAGTACCAGCTGAAGATGGTGGGTGAAAGCAAGAACACTTGGCATCATATGTGTGGCATCAGGCGGATGGCAGCATCAGAATAGGAGCTGAGGCAGGTAGCTAGAAGAAACCGGTCTCTTTTGTCAAAGTGTTGGTGTGGCACCATAGATGATCTAGTCTGGTGCATCACGCATTGGTGGGTGGAAATCCTGGCTAATCCACACCTGACTCATCTTGACAAAGGTCAGTCTCTCCATCTCCATCTTGGGGTAACTATGGCCCCGACCACACTAAACACCCGCTCTGATGCCACACTACTGGCTGGGCAGGACAGCTTTTCCAGGGCATACTCTGCCAGTTGCGGCCACAAATCCAGTTTGGCTGCCCAGTAGTCCAGTGGATCTTCAATGTGGGGTGGCAGGGTGCTGTCCAAGTATGCCACCACCTGCTGGTTCAGTTCCTGCTCCAGGTCTAGCTGCTGCTGCTGCTTTTGAGTAGTTTCTTCACTAGGCGGGTGAAGAAAGCTGCTCATCAGCGACTATAAACTCAAGTTGCTGGTGATGGAGCTAGTACTGCTCCTACCCATACCCTGCCACAGCAGCCATGGCAGAGGAACGTGAGTGCAGAGGGCCCCCCGGTCAGACATGTGAGAAGATGGACGATGGCGCAGATAGGCAGCGGCCAACTGACTACATAGGATGTCTCTATAGTTGTTCAGTTTGTCCTCCCTCTTAGTGGGTGTAAAAAAGGCCCACATTTTGTACCGGTAGTGAGGGTCCAACAAGATGGAGAGCCAGAAGTCATCCCTCTGCCGAACTGTGACAATTCGGCTGTCACTACACAAGCAAGTGAGCACGCATCGGGCCATTTGTGCAAGTGACTCGGAGGGACTCCCTGCCTCCATCTCCACTGCATACTGCCACGGTGTGTCTGGGTCCTCTGCCTCGTCTTCCTCATCTCCCTGTAGCTCCTCTGGCTGCTCCTGCTCCTCCTCTCTGGTCACCTATGTAGAAAAACCACCCATTTCACTACACATTTCTTGTGCAATGTCCTCCTCCTCCTCCAGTTCAGCCCCCACAGGGCTCATGTTGCCGTGAGATCTAGGTGCCACGTCTCCAGTCCCCTGACCAGCCAGATTTACCAGCATCTGTTCCAGCACATGAAGCAGTGGAATGACTTTGGTAATCCCGTAGTTCTGGCGACTGACAAATAACGTGGCCTCCTCAAAGGACCTGGTGTCACGCATGAGCTACCACTGGCTGACATCGAAGTTACACAGGGGACTATTCCTGTACGCTTGGATCATCAAGAAATCGTTTATGATCTTTCTCTGTTCGTATAGTCTGTCCAACATATGGAGGGTGGAATTTCAACGGGTGGAAACGTCGCATATTGGCCTATTTTGGGGGATGCTGTTCTGCTGCTGCAGCTCAAGGAGGGTGTGCTTTGCGGTGTACGAGTGGCTGAAGTGCATGCAAAGTTTCCTGGCCATTTTTAGAATGTCTTGCAGATAGTTGGAAGACTTCAGAAACCGCTTGGCAACTAGATTGAACACGTGCCATGCAGGGCGTATGGCTCATCCCTCCTTGACGCAGCGCCAACACCATGTTCTTCCCGTTATCGGTCACCATGGTCCCGATTTTGAGTTTTCGGGGAGAAAGCCAGGATTCGATTTCTTTATGAAAGACATGGAGCAATTCCTCCCCTGTGTGATTCCATTCAACCAGGCAAACGAGGTGCAGAACAGTGTGACACTGCCATGCCCTACACACGTGGTATGCTGGAGGGGCACTGTGAATTGTCCCGAACTTATGGCGATGTCCGCCGGTGCCATATTCTTTCACATTGAGAAGAACTTTGACCCATGACACATCCATCAGGTGGTACAGGACAGCCAATTGAGACGTTTTTAGAACATGGACATACCCCCTACCTTATAAATAAACCTCATCTGGCCGCCATTTTACATTCAGTCTTTTGCCAGTGTAGGGAGAGGTTGCTGTGTGGAGCAGGGACAGACTGTTAGGGACACCAAACGCTAGCTAATAGGGCTGCAAAAGTCCTTTTAAGGACTAGTATAGGTGTGCTATCGATAGGTGTGACTTACTGAGGGGTGTAATATACTAACATGGAAAGTATATTATAGTGCATTTGTATTGTGCAGCAGTTGTGTGTGGTTCTGCTGCCATACTGCAGCTACACAGAGTGCCAAATGCTATTGGAACAAATCATTTCTACTGGTGTGATATACCAGTTGCCCCCCAAAAAACTGATTTGAAGCAGGGGTGTTATATACCAATAATATACTTTCTATATAGTGCATTTAGGTAGTGCAGCATTTGTTTGCAGTTTTGCTGCGTTACCGCAGCTACAGATAGTGACAAACGCTATTGGAACAAATAATTTCAACTGGTGTGAAATGCCAGTTGCCCCCCAAAAAACTGATTGAAGCAGGGGTGTTATATACCAATAATATACTTTCTATATAGAGCATTTAGGTAGTGCAGCATTTGTTTGCAGTTTTGCTGCGTTACCGCAGCTACAGATAGTGACAAACGCTATTGGAACAAATAATTTCAACTGGTGTGAAATGCCAGTTGCCCCCCAAAAAACTGATTGAAGCAGGGGTGTTATATACCAATAATATACTTTCTATATAGAGCATTTAGGTAGTGCAGCATTTGTTTGCGGTTTTGCTGTGTTACCTAAGCTACACAGAGTGACAAACGCCATTGCAACAAATAATTTCTACTGGTGTGATATACCAGTTGCCCCCCAAAAAAATTATTGAAGCAGGGGTGTTATATACCAATTATATACTTTCTATATAGTGCTTTTGGGTAGTGCAGCATTTGCTTGTGGTTTTGCTGCGTTACCTCAGCTACAGATAGTGACAAACACTATTGGAACAAATAATTTCTACTGGTGTGAAATACCAATTGCCCCCCCAAAAAACTGATTGAAGCAGAGGTGTTATATACCAATAATATAATTTATATATAGTGCATGTGCAGCATTTGTGTGCAGTTTTGCTGACATACCGCAGCTATTCAGAGGGACAAACGCTACTGTAACAACTAATTTTAACTGGTGTGATATACCAGTTGTCCCCCAAAACAACTGATGGAGGCAGGGGTGTGCTATACCTATAATATAATTTCTAAACTGGACACTCCGTGTTAGAGTAGGTCCCATCTGACAAGAAGCTACCTTGACGTCTGGTAGATGGGACCAACATATTTTTGATCAATAATATGCGCTAAGAGCTTCTTCCCTGCTTAATAGTAAGTATTGTAGTCATGTATTTGACCCTGTTCACACATTTACATGTTCACTCAGTCTTAGTGCATTCAGTAGTGTGCTGCTACTTTTTTTGTTTTTCTACATTGTTGCCTGGTAGCTTGCACCTGCGATTGTCTCTGGAGGTGCTGTTCCGCTTTTCTGTATATGTATAATATAATTTCTATATAGTGCATTTGTATTGTGCAGCTTTGTGTGC
Source organism: Bufo bufo (assembly GCF_905171765.1). Lineage (NCBI taxonomy): Eukaryota > Metazoa > Chordata > Amphibia > Anura > Bufonidae > Bufo > Bufo bufo. The sequence goes on from NC_053390.1 coordinate 606,013,438, forward strand.
GGTTCTTCTGAGATACTGCAGCTATACAGAGGGACAAACGTTATTGGAACAACTAATTGCAACTGTTGTGATTAGAGATGAGCGAATCGAAACTGACGAAGTCTAATTCGTTCAGAATTTCAGGAAAAATTCGATTCTGAACAAATGCGAATTTCCTCACGCTTTGTGGTAACAAATCGCATTATTTACTAAAATGGAGGCTACACGTGTGAGGACATGGGGCAAGGAACTCTGGGAAGGCGTGATGACCCATAATGCCATGCATGCAGCCAATCAGCAGCCAGCTAGCCCGGTGATGTCACAGCCCTATAAATACGGCGGCCATCTTAGATGCTACCATTCACCATCGTACATTGTTCAAGGACAAACGTGTATGCAGGCGCTAGGGAGAGTGAAAGAAAAACAGTTAAAAAAAAAGGAAAGACGCGATTTACTAGTGCAGGGAAAGGATAAGTGAGATTAATCATTTCACAGTCAGGGAGAGACGTGTGCAGATGCTAGGGAGAGTCATAGGAAAATCATCATTGTGAAAAAAAATCGATTTACAAGTGCAGGGAAACATTACATGGGGATACAGATAGTCTCATAATACCTCTCTGTCATTCCAGCAAAACATGGGGATCCAGATAGTCTCATAATACCTCTCTGTCATTCCAGCAATTAGTTATTGGGGTGCAAGTGCTATGTTGAAAAGCCTTTAGTGGCTTTTATCTGTGGAAAAAGATAAATATATAAGCAGGTCACTTTTGCTGTTAACTGCGCTGATATCATTTAGTGGCCTATTTCAATACAATACAAAAAATAACAAGAACAGTTTGCTGGAATTACAGAGCTGTATAATGCCAATTTGGATCTGCAGTCAGTGCAGCAAGGTGTAATAGGATTGTTCCTATTACCCAGGTTGTAAACTCCCCTACTGAACCCTGTTCTGCTTCAATACTGTGGAATAATTCCTCCCTATCCTTTCCCTGAACTTCTATACAGCAAAATAAAAGTTTGAAAGTCTTTTCTACTACTGTCCCTAGCGCCTGCTGACATCTCTCCCTGCACAAGTACACTGGAAAATAGCTGAGGCTATTTATAGGGCTGGACATCACATGGCTGGCTGGCTGCTGATTTTCTGCATGCATGGCATTATGGGTGATCCCTCATTCCCAGAGTTCCTTGCTCCATGTCCTAACAAGTGCAGCAGCCACAACTCCCCTGCCCTAACCCCGCCTCTAAGCAGTGTAATTGATACCCGGCTCAGTCGCCGGGACCGCGCTTGTACAGGCGGCGCATGCCCGTTTGACTCAAGAGCGATCCTGGAACTGAATCGCGCATGCGCCGTCCCCGATTCCTGTCTGTCTTCTCTTCCTCACGCGCGATTCAGTTACAGGATCGCGCTGGAGTCCGACGGCGCATGCGCCGCCTGTACAAGCACGGTCCCGGCGACTGAGCCGGGTGTCAATTACACTGCTTAGAGGCGGGGTTAGGGCAGGGGAGTTACAGCCTGGAGTGAGGGAAGGGCTACCCCCTTGACTTCTACCGTGACTTGTGGAGCTGGAGAAGAGTACTTTATAAAGCGATTTTTCCATTCATATACATGACAGAAAAGCGGGACAAGACCGTGTGCTAACACAATGAGGATGATCTATAAGGTACTTTTGATAGTTTATTAAGTGAAATCCAGGTGAAAGGTTCGCTTTAATATATCACTTTGATTGTCTCTGGGCAGCAGATCTCTGTTAAGTAAAAATGATTTGGGTGTCTGCAACAAGGATGCTTTCACAAAATCAACGTGTGTCTTCTCAGATTGACGGCAGCTTTACACAGGGTCATTATCAGGAACAAGCTTTCCTAGAAAAGCTACATCCTGATAATCGCCCTAATCTTCGGCCCATATAAATAGACCTTTGTGTAATATGCTTGATATAGTAGGCACACAGTTCATTAGTATTTATTTTCCAGCATTTGATATTGCTCCATATACCAGTTTGGATATTGCTAAATTTACAATTTCAGCATAAACAATCATGTTCTGAGTCATTTCACTTATTTATTCAGCTTTTTTTTTTTATTCCTTGGATCCTTCATTATTCATCTTTGCACTTGCTTAATTCATTAAGAACACGCCATATACGCTAATAAAGAGTTTTAGGAACAAACCTCAGAGCGCTGCAGATGACGTCCTCTACTTCATTCCACCCTTTACTACATGTTTCTCTCTAAACATTTCTCATCATAAAGGCTACCCAACCAGATTTACACTTCCACTGATATACTGGAAAAGCCGTGGAGAGATTAAGGGCAGGTTTCTGGAGCAACAAGGCCACAAACCCCTTTGTGATAGCCCTTTGAGTGAAGTAAAGCATTGAAAAGTTTCCTCTAAATCCCACTAAAGGCAGAGGGCCAAAAACGATATTAAATTCAAATTCTCTGGACTTGGCAATAAAGTGCTGCCTTTAGGCACAAAGCATTTGCAAACCATACTCTTCTGAAATGTAGCCTCAAGCTGTGTAAATTCACAATGTTGTTTTCTTTATGAAAAGCATGACAATGAAAATCATTTGAAACCTGTTCATTTCTTTTGTTCTGGAATAAGCATTGCACCAGGCAAAGTAGCGGACCCTTATTTGAAGTCAATGTGTTTCTAATAATAAGATTATATTTTACTGTATTGTTCCTCAGGTGAAGACAAGTTTGAGCACTCTTGCAAAATTAAGACTTATATGTCATTCCCCTTTTCTTTCATGTACTTACATAAAAATACAAATCAAATACTTTAGGTATTAGGCGTTCTGTCTGTTTCACGTAATGTACATCTTAGAAGAAAAACAAGGTCAAAAGTGAATTTGCTTGTAGCAAATTGGAATATTTTTTTTAGTTAAATATACAGTATGTACCAAGTTCTTATCCTTAAAGGGGTTGTCCCGCGAAAAAAATATTCTATTTTTTTCAGACCAGCACCTGGATCTGAATACATTTGTAATTGCATGTAATTAAAAATGTATTATAGCCACTGAGTTATTCACTGTAATCTATCTGCATACCGCCACCTGCTGTTTGCTCATTTTCTAATTTCTCTGTCCTGCTCACTGAGATGGAAGCACATGCTCAGTTCCATCCTTCAACTGTAAACAGCTGCAGCAGAAAGGACACACACCCTCAGAAAGATAATGCCCCCTAGCTGACAGGTTGAAATAAATCAAGCAGAGCATTTGGAACAATAAATGGTGAGATCTCTGGATCCATGTGAGGTTCTAAGTTTGTTAGAAAGAGAATGTCATGTATAGGAATGAGCGAACCTATGGAAGTTCGGGTTTGCCGGTTCAGCCGAATTTCAGGTCAAAGTTCGGGTTCGGGACCCGAACTTGACCCCTAACCCAATTGAAGTCAATGGGGACCCGAACTTCACTTTATTACTTTCCGTTGTAACATGGTTATATCTGAAAATAATAACATTCTTAAGACATAATGCAAAACAATATGGCCATTTAGGGGTTAAAAAAAAACAGCAACAACTCACCTCATCCACTTGATCGCACTGCAGCAGCATCTTCTATCTTTACCGAACAGGACCTGCCAAAGGACCTGTGATATGCGTGATGACGTCACCATGTGGGAGAGCACGGTGACGTCATCACGCACATCGCAGGTCCTTTGGCAGGTCCTTTTCAGTGAGGATAGAAGAAGCTGCTGCAGTGCGATCAAGTGGATAAGGGGAGTTGTTGATTTTTTTTAACCTCTAAATGGCCATATTGTTTTGCATTCTGTCTTAAGAATGCTATTATTTTCCGATATAACCATGGTATAATGGAAAATAATAAAATCACCCGAACACCGAACCCAGACTTCAGTGAAAAAGTCCAGGTTCGGGTCCGGGTATCTGAACTCGCAAAGTTCGTATGAACCCAAACTTTGCAGTTCGGGTTCGGTGATCCCTAGTCATGTACTATATGATATCTGATTTTCATTTTTTACATTGTTCATGGGATAACCCCTTTAAAGAGTTAAATTAAACCATTGCAAGAAATGTTTATTTGACTTTTTATTGTATGTATTTCTCTTGCTTATAAACCTGATATAACTAGAATCTGCTGCTAATTGTTGATGCTGTTTAATATCAAGTTTGTTAAAACCAAATTCTCTGACATCATACCATATTTTGTTGCAGAATTTCACTGTCAGTTTGCCCAGAAATGCTTGATTTGAATCAGTGCTTACACCACGTGGGATCTGGTGCTAGTGACCAATAGAGATGTCCCGAACTATTCGCCGGCGAACATATGCGATGTTCGGTCCGCCCCTTATACGTCATCATTGAGCAAACTTTGACCCTGTACCTCACAGTCAGCAGACACATTCCAGGCAATTAGCAGCATACCCTCCCTCCCAGACCCTCCCACCTCCTATCAAAAAGCAAGGACAGCATCCATCTTAGATTCGGAAGCTGCAGTGATAGTGAGAGGAGGGACAGTGTTCTGTGTCCACTCCAGTCCTCAAAGACTCATCTGATATGCTGTAAGGACAGCGTCCTGACAGCACCCCGAAAAGCCCTTTTTAGGTCTAGTACATCAGTCTGCTTTTTTTTTTTTTCTCTGTAATCTAATTGCAGTTGCCTTCCAGCGTGTGTGTCAGGCCCACAGCGTCTACTGTGCCCACTACTGCCAGTGGCCAGTGCCACCACTCATATCTGGTGTCACAGTAGCTTGCATTTTAAAAAAAACAACAATTTTTTCTCTGTAATCTAATTGCAGTTGCCTGCAAGCATGTGTGTCAGGCCTCCAGCGTGTACTGTGCCCACTACTGCCAGTGCCCAGTGCCACCACTCATATTTGGTGTCACAGTAGCTTGCATTTAACCACCTCCCGTCTGCCCATAGGATATAAACGTCCGGGATGTGGTTCTCAATTTCTGAATGGACGTTCCAGAACGTCCGTTCAGAAACTGCAGCTGCACGCTAATGGTGCAGCTGCTGATCGGGTTGCCCGCTGTCAGTGACAGCAGGGCAACCCAGAGAGAAGGCAGGGACAGTGCCCAGGTGTCCCTGCCTTCTGGATCGCTGTGTATGCAGAGCAGGAAGCGCTATGCGCTTCCTGTTCCGGCCCGGTGGTCATGTGATCGCCGAGACCGGAGAGTGCAGGAGCTGTGTGAGGTCTTTCATAGACCTCGATCAGCCCTGCACTGAGGCTGTACAGTGCTGTATTGCGCTGTACAGCCTCTCTGGGGGGTGCATTTCTCCTGTAACTGGGGCTACTATGTTAGCCCCAGTTACAGGAGAAATCAACAGTGAAAAAAAAATGAAAAAGTGAAGTCAATATCCCCCAGAGGTCTTGTATGACCTTATGGGGAATGAAAAGTGTAAAATAAAAAAAATAAAAATTAAGTGTTAAAAAAATTAAATAAAAAAAAGGTTTCACATGTAAAAAAAAAAATTCCCCAAGTAAGGAATAAATTTTTTTTTTAAAAATAGAAAAAATAAAATAAAATGGACATATTTGGTATTGCCGCGTCCGTGACGGTCGGCTCTATAAATATATCACATAATCGACCCAGTCCAATAAACACCATAAAAAAAAAGCCATTTTTGTCACCTTACATCACAAAAAGTGCAACACCAAGTGATCAAAAAGGCGCATGTCCCACAAAATGGTACCAATAAAACCATCACCTCATCCTGCAAAAAATGAGCTCCTACATAAGAAAATCTCTCAAAAAATAAAAAAAACTATAGCTCTTAGAACATGGAGACACTAAAACATCATTTTTTTGGTTTAAAAAATGCTATTATTGTGTTAAAGTGAAATAAATAAGAAAAAGTATACATATTAGGTATCGCCACGTCCGTAACAATCTGCTCTATAAAAATGTCACTTGACTGAACCCCTCAGGTGAACGCTGTAAAAATAAATAAATAAAAACTGTGCTAAAACTTTTTGGTCACCTTGCCCCATAAAGTGTTATAATGAATGATCAAAAAATCATATGTACCCAAAAATAGTAGCAATTAAACTGGCACCTTATCCCCTAGTTTCCAAAATGGGATCACTTCTTGGGAGTTTATACTGTAAGGGTGCATCAGGGGGGCTTCAAATGGAACATGACATCTAAAAACCATGTGGAGTTCCTTTTCTTCTGCGCCCTGCTGTGTGCCCATACAGCAGTTTATGACCACATGTGGGGTGTTTCTGTAAACCGCAGAATCTGGGTAATAAATATTGAGTTTTGTTTGGCTGTTAACTATAGATGTGTTAAAGAAGAAATTGGATTAAAATGGAAAATCTGCCAAAAAAGTGAAATTAAAAAATTTGAAGAATTGCTTCTAAACTTCTAAGCCTTCTAACGTCCTAAAAAATTAAAATGACATTTCCAAAATGATGCCAACATAAAGTAGACATATGGGGAATGTTAAGTAATAAATATTTTATGAGGTATCACTGTTTTAAAAGCAGAGAAATTGAAATTTAGAAAATTGCTAATTTTTCTAAATTTTTGGTAAATTTGGGATTTTTTCATAAATAAAGGTGAAATATATTGACTCAAATTTATGACTATTATGAAGTACAATGTGTCACGAGAAAACAATCTCTGAATGACTCGGATAAGTAAAGACGTTCCAAAGTTATTACCACATAAAGTGACATATGTCAGTTTTGCAAAATTAGGCCTGGTCAGGAAGGGGGCAAATGGCCGGGATGGGAAGTGGTTAAAAAAAGAAAACAAATTTTTCACTGTAATATAATTGCAGTTGCCTGCAAGCGTGTGTGTCAGGCCTACAGCGTGTACTGTGCCCACTACTGCCAGTGCCCAGTGCCACCACTCATATCTGGTGTCACAGTAGCTTGCAGGCATAGTACAACTAATCAGGAAAAAAATGACAGGCAGAGGCAGGCCACCCCGCAGGGGCCGTCGTGGTCGTGGTGCTGTGATTTCCTTTGGCCCTAGAATAATGCCCAGTGTTCAGAGGCCACGTACCCTGAACTCGAAAAGTTCTGAGGACATAGTTGACTGGCTAACACAGGGCACCCAATCTTCTACAGCTTCCGCTCGGAACCTTGACGCACCATCCTCCTCCAGCTCAGCTTCGGGCACCTCTCAAGTTACCAAGTTACCTCTCAAGTTACGAGTTGTCAGATACAAGTGAAGCGGTTGATGATGACGATGTGTCCGTGGATGTCACGTGGGTGCCCGCTCGAAGAGAAGAAGAACAGGGGGAAAGTTCAGATGGGGAGACAGAGAGGAGGAGGAGACGAGTTGGAAGCAGGGGGAGGTCGCCGCAAGGAGCTAGTGGCACAGTCAGACAGCATGTATCGGCACCCGGGGTCAGCCAGACAGCACGCCAATCAATGCATGCTGTTGCCACCACCAGAATGCCATCATTGCAAAGCTCAGCAGTGTGGCATTTTTTTTGTGTGTCTGTCTCTGATAACAGCGATGTCATTTGCAACCTGTGCCAAAAGAAACTGAGTCGTGGGAAGTCCAACACCCACCTAGGTACAACTGCTTTGCGAAGGCACATGATCTCACATCACAAACGCCTATGGGATCAATACATGATGAGTACAAGCAGCACACAAACTCAAAGCCACCATCTTCATCCTGGTCCAGCATCTTCAGCCACGTCAACCACTGCTGTCCTCCTTGCCCCCTCTCAACCATCTGCCACTCCGCCTCTCACCTTCAGCAGTTCCTGCTCATCTGCCCACAGTCAGGTGTCTGTCAAGGAAATGTTTGAGCGTAAGAAGCCAATGTCACAGAGTCGCCCCCTTGCCCGGCGTCTGACAGCTGGCTTGTCGGAACTCTTAGCCCGCCAGCTTTTACCATACAAGCTGGTGGAGTCTGAGGCCTTCAAAAAATTTTTAGCTATTGGGACACCGCAGTGGAAGGTACCCGGCCAAATTTTCTTTTCACAAAAGGCAATCCCCAACCTGTACTCTATTGTGGAAAAGGAAGTCATGGCATGTCTGGCACGCAGTGTTGGGGCAAGGGTCCATCTGACCACTGATACCTGGTCTGCAAAGCACGGTCAGGGCAGGTATATCACGTACACTGCGCATTGGGAAAACCTGCTGACGGCTGCCAAGCATGGAATGCGTGGCTCTGCAGAGGAGTTGGTGACACCGCCACGACTTGCAGGCAGGCCTGCTGCCACCTCCTCTACTCCTCCTACTCCATCCTCTTCGCTAACTTCCTTGGCTGAGTCCTCTTCTGCTGCTGCATCTTGCTCCACATCAACTGCACCCCCCCAGCTCCCCAGGGGCTATTCCACATCCCGGATATGATAGTGTCACGCCGTCTTGGGGTTGACTTGCCTGAAAGCAGAGAGTCACATCGGACCAGCACTCCTGTCCGCCCTGAACACACAGGTGGATCAGTGGCTGACTCCGCACCAACTGGAGATTGGCAAAGTGGTGTGTGACAACGGAAGCAATTTGTTGGCGGCATTGAATTTGGGCAAGTTGACACATGTGCCGTGCATGGCACATGTGTTGAATCTGATCGTACAATGCTTTGTGCATAAGTACCCAGGCTTACAGGATGTCCTCAAGCAGGCCAGGAAGGTGTGTGGCCATTTCAGGCGTTCCTACACGGCCATGGCGCACTTTTCAGATATTCAGCGGCGAAACAACATGCCAGTGAGGCGCTTGATTTGCGACAGCCCGACACGTTGGAATTCAACACTCCTAATGTTCGACCGCCTGCTCGAACAAGAAAAAGCCGTCAACGAGTATTTGTATGACCGGGGTGCTAGGACAGCCTCTGCAGAGCTGGGTATTTTTTTGCCACGTTACTGGACGCTCATGCGCAATGCCTGTAGGCTCATGCGTCGTTTTAAGGAGGTGACAAACCTAGTCAGTCGCACCGAAGGCAACATCAGCGACATCATCCCATTTGTTTTTTTCCTGGAGCGTGCCCTGCGAAGAGTGCTGGATCAAGCTGTAGATGAGCGTGAAGAGGAAGAGGAAGAGTTGTGGTCACCATCACCACCAGAAATAGCCTTATCAGCATCGCTTGCTGGACCTGAGCAACGCTGGAAGAGGAGTCTGAGGAAGAGTAGTCAGAGGAGAAATGTGGCTTTGAGGAGGAGGAAGACCAACCACAGCAGGCATCCCAGGGTGCTCATTGTCACCTATCTGGTACCCGTGGTGTTGTACGTGGCTGGGGGGAAGAACAGACCTTCAATGACATCAGTGAGGGCGAGGAACGGGACATGAGTAGCTCGGCATCCAACCTAGTACAAATGGGGTCTTTCATGCTGTCATGCCTGTTGAGGGACCCTCGTATAAAAAGGCTGAAGGAGAACGACCTGTACTGGGTGGCCACGCTACTAGACCCCCGGTATAAGCAGAAAGTGGCTGAAATGTTACTGAATTACCGGAAGTCGGAAAGGATGCAGCAGTTCCAAAACAAGTTTAAAAGTATGCTTTACACAGCGTATAAGGGTGATGTCACAGCACAACGGGAATCTAACAGGGGAAGAGGTGAAAGTAATCCTCCTCCTACCACGACCACCCCGGCAAGGACAGGACGCTTTACAGATGTGTTGTTGATGGAGGACATGCAGAGCTTTTTAAGTCCTACGCATCGCCACAGCCCTTCGGGGTCCACCCTCAGAGAACGACTCGACCGACAGGTAGCAGATTACCTCGCCTTAACTGCAGATATCGACACTCTGAGGAGCGATGAACCCCTTGACTACTGGGTGTGCAGGCTTGACCTGTGGCCTTAGCTATCCCAATTTGCGATAGAACTTCTGACCTGCCCCGCTTCAAGTGTCCTGTCAGAAAGGACCTTCAGTGCAGCAGGAGGTATTGTCACTGAGAAGAGAAGTCGCCTAGGTCAAAAAATTCTAGATTACCTCACCTTTATTAAGATGAATGAGGCATGGATCCCGAAGGGACTGACAGTGGGGGATGCATTTGACTAAAAAAGACCTGATGAGATGCCTTGGGCTATAAAATGGTCCACACGCTGCTGTATTTAATCTCTGCATGCCGGATGACTTGCGTGACTTCTCCGCCACCAACTAGGGTTCAAGCCACAATGTTTTAGTGCACTTTCTGCCTGGAAAACATCAATTTTTCTGGCCACTGCTACAGCAGCGGCTGCAACAATACCAAATTTTTCAGGCATGTGTACATGCCTAATTTTTCTGGCCTCTGGTGCTGCACTGTGGCTACAAAAACAAAACAAAAAAAAAAGGTACATACATGTGTCAATTCCCCTTCGTGATCGTTACCTTGTTGTGGTGAAGGGGCTTGCGTATCACAATGAAGCAATCACCTCTATGAGTGTGTTGGCAATGGTAATGTTGGCACACCCCAGATGAGATAAGGTCGTTGCTTCATTGTGAACAGACCAAAAGCGATCGACTGAATAATTTTGCATAGAAAAAAACATAAATTTTCTTTGTGATCATCTAAGGTGATCATTAAAGCCTACTAGGCCAACAATGGGCCCACACTGCAGAATCATTGTTTTCTGGGTCACTTAACTGTCACTGAACTACCTCAGCACGACCATAGGCTTTGAAAAACCGCCATCGACTGCAATCTCCCAAACATGCGCACGAGCACAGTCATCACTACACCAAGATTGACGCATAGAGGAATAAAATTTATGTCATGAGTGTGTCAACTATTGACAACTCTTTGCGGTTGTCTAAACTCTATTCCATACACATCCCCTGATAGAGGACATAACAGGGATTAAACTGATAGGAATAGTACTACTTAACATACCACTCATATCTGGTAGCACAGTAAATTGCACGACACACGCGCAGTGCCCCAAATTGGAAGTAAGAGGACCAACCAAGCATCTATTTCCATCTCCAGTTCCTAAAATCTATTCCATACTTGTCCCCTAATAGGGGACGTAACAAGGATTAAACTGATAGGAATAGTACTACTTAACATACCACTCATATCGGGTAGCACAGTACATTGCACGGCGCAGGCGCAGTGCCCCAGATTGGAAGTAAGAGGACCGACCAAGCATCTTTTTCCATCTCCCGGTTCCTAAAATCTATTCCATACACCGGCCCCTGATAGGGAACGTAACCGGGATTGAACTGATAGGAATAGTACTACTTAACATACCAGGTGGCTTTGAGGAGGTGGAAGACCAACCACAGCAGGCGTCCCAGGGGGCTTGTTGTCATCTTTCGGGGACCCTTGGTGTTGTACGTGGCTAGGTAGAGGAAGAGACCTTCAATGACGTCAGTGAGGACAAGGAACGGGACATGGCTAGCTTGATATCCAACCTTGTGCAAATGGGGAGTTTGGTTTGTCATAGTTTGGTCTGTCACTGTGAAGCGGGCGTAACCCTTACACTACCTGATCAATACAACATCATACCTGATGTTTTAAAGCACGTTATTCCAAACAATTTAGGAATGTTAGGTGATTTATGCCCTTTATGGATTAAAACCCGAATCTGCGTCAACTACGTAATTTTCCATGGGAGTTTTGCCATGGATCCCCCTCCTGCATGCCACAGTCCAGGTGTTAGTCCCCTTGAAACAACTTTTCCATCACTATTGTGGCCAGAAAGAGTCCCTGTGGGTTTTAAAATTCGCCTGCCTATTGAAGTCTATGGCAGTTCGCCCGCTCGCGAACATTTGCGGAAATTCACGTTCGCCGTTCGTGTACGGAAAATTTTATGTTCGCGACATCTCTAGTGACCAAATCTTTTTTATTTATTAAGGATATGTGAGACCGGCCAAAGTTTTCACAATAATTTATAGTTCATTGAAAGCAGTGCTAGAAAGTTTATAAGTGACCTTAGGGAAGTAACTTGTAACTTGTTGGCAATGGTAATGTTGGCACACCCCAGATGAGATAAAGTCGTTGCTTCATTGTGAACAGACCAAAAGCGATCGACTGAATAATTTTGCATAGAAAAAACATAAATTTTCTTTGTGATCATCTAAGGTGATCATTAAAGCCTACTAGGCCAACAATGGGCCCACACTGCAGAATCATTGTTTTCTGGGTCACTTAACTGTCACTGAACTACCTCAGCACGACCATAGGCTTTGAAAAACCGCCATCGACTGCAATCTCCCAAACATGCGCATGAGCACAGTCATCACTACACCAAGATTGACGCATAGAGGAATAAAATTTATGTCATGAGTGTGTCAACTATTGACAACTCTTTGCGGTTGTCTAAACTCTATTCCATACACGTCCCCTGATAGGGGACATAACAGGGACTAAACTGATAGGAATAGTACTACGTAACATACCACTCATATCTGGTAGCACAGTAAATTGCACGGCACACGCGCAGTGCCCCAAATTGGAAGTAAGAGGACCAACCAAGCATCTTTTTCCATCTCCGGTTCCTAAAATCTATTCCATACTTGTTCCCTAATAGGGGACGTAACAAGGATTAAACTGATAGGAATAGTACTACTTAACATACCACTCATATCGGGTAGCACAGTACATTGCACGGCGCAGGCGCAGTGCCCCAGATTGGAAGTAAGAGGACCGACCAAGCATCTTTTTCCATCTCCCGGTTCCTAAAATCTATTCCATACACCGGCCCCTGATAGGGAACGTAACAGGGATTAAACTGATAGGAATAGTACTACTTAACATACCACTCATATCGGGTAGCACAGTACATTGCACGGCGCACGCGCAGTGCCCCAAATTGGAAGTAAGAGGACCGACCAAGCATCTTTTTTCATCTCCCGGTTCCTAAAATCTATTCCATACACCACACCGGCCCCTGATAGGGGACAAAACAGAGATTAAACTAGTAAGAACAGATTTTTTTTATTAAATCAAAAGAGGACAGCCTCTGCAGAGCTGGGTATTTTTTGGCCGCGTTACTGAACACTCATGCACAATGGCTGTAGGCTCATGCGTCATTTTGCGGAGGTGACAAACCTGGTCAGTCAAATCCAAGGCAACATCATCGACCTCATCCCATATGCGTTTTTTCTGTAGCGTGCCCTGCAAAGAGTGCTGGATGAGCATGAAGAGGAAGAGTTGTGGTCACCATCACCACCAGAAGCAGCCTTGTCGTCGTCGATTGCTGGACCTGCGGCAACGCAGAAAGAGGAGTCTGAAGAAGAGGAGTCAGAGGAGGAAGGTGGCTTTGAGGAGGTGGAAGACCAACCACAGCAGGCGTCCCAGGGGGCTTGTTGTCACCTTTCGGGGACCCTTGGTGTTGTACGTGGCTGGGTGGAGGAAGAGACCTTCAATGACGTCAGTGAGGACAAGGAACGGGACATGGCTAGCTTGATATCCAACCTTGTGCAAATGGGGAGTTTGCGGTTGTGCAAATGTACTGTTTGCGGTTGTTTGTGGTGCGTTAAACGGGGAGTTTGGTTTGTCATAGTTTGGTCTGTCACTGTGAAGCAGGCGTAACCCTTACACTACCTGATCGATACAACATCATACCTGATGTTTTAAAGCACGTTATTCCAAACAATTTAGGAATGTTAGGTGATTTATGCCCTTTATGGATTAAAACCCGAATCTGCGTCAACTACGTAATTTTCCATGGGAGTTTTGCCATGGATCCCCCTCCTGCATGCCACAGTCCAGGTGTTAGTCCCCTTGAAACAACTTTTCCATCACTATTGTGGCCAGAAAGAGTCCCTGTGGGTTTTAAAATTCGCCTGCTATTGAAGTCTATGGCAGTTCGCCCGTTCGCGAACATTTGCGGAAATTCACGTTCGCCGTTCATGAACGGAAAATTTTATGTTCGCGACATCTCTAGTGACCAAATCTTTTTTTATTTATTAAAGATATGTGACACCGGCCAAAGTTTTCACAATAATTTATAGTTCATTGAAAGCAGTGCTAGAACGTATAGTTTATAAGTGACCTTAGGGAAGTAACTTATATCTTCTACACTTCAGTTTCATAAAAAATCAAGGCACAGTATTTGACACCAAAACAAACAAAATGGTGTAAATTTTACATAATTTGTCACTAGTGAAGATTGTACTAACAGAGGTAACTTTCCTATTATATGGGGTCTACTCTTAAGACGATATACTATGTACATGCTACAAGAACATTTTGGGCAGAAATTCTTAAGAAAATCTCCAGGAATTAAGAAAATTAAAATACGTAAATATTACTTTATTATAAATATATTCCTAATTACCTTTCTTTAGTTATAATGGCTCGTTTTGTCTAGGGAGCAATGATTAGGAGAAACAAAATGGCCGCTGTCCTATTAATACACACAAAGTCTGTCCTGATCACACAGCAGGACAAGTTACTTCACAACACTGAGGTAAAGAGCTGCCTCATCCTCTTCTCTGCTTGTCAGAGATTATGATCCTGAATACAGATGAGAAGATCTTCAGCTGAATCTGTGTAGGAATCGAGTTTATGAGGAGACATGAAGTACAGAGAGGACATACTCTGGTAATGTGGGGCTGTGGTAATGGAGACTGCAGACAAGTGCTGCTGCTCATTAGCTGATGACCATATTAAACTGTATTCAGGATCATAATCCCTGACAAGCAGAGCAGAGAGGAGGATGAGGCAGCTCTTTACCTCAGTGTTGTGAACTAACTTGTCCTCCTGTGTGATTAGGACAGGTTTTGTGTGTACTAATAGGATAGCGGTCATTTTGTTTTTCCTAATGATTGCTCCCCAGACAAAATCAGCCATTATAACTAATGTAAGGTATTTGGAAATATATTTATAATGAAGTAATATTTAAGTATTTTCATTTTCTTAATTCCCAGAGAACCCCTTTAAGACAATAATTTCACATAACAGTCATAATCTGTAGTGTACTGAGTAAGATTCATGGGCCACATGGTATTGAATAACTAGAAATATTCAGCATCTTCAACCTAAGCGTACCGGTGGGGGAGTTAAGGTTACAGAAGATAGCCTTGAGGCAAAACCAACAGATAATCTAAAAGGTGATAAAAATTCTAGGAGGAACCCAACAAACAAAAGCATGTATAATGTATGTTAATCAGGTACCACATAAATATGTAATATATGTAATATAAATCTAGAAGTATGAAAAATGTACTTTGTATCAAAGCTGTGTTTAATAAAAACTGAAAAGTTGGTTATCACTAGTGTTGAGCGAATCGAGCTCCACAAAGTGGAAGTAGATTCAAATTTCTGAAAAGAATTGATTTGCCGTGAAGCCGAATTTCCTCTTGTGATGGTAGCGAATTGATCTTTCCCGAATGGCGATAAAAAAAAAAAAAATCCTACTTACCTCCTCCATTTGAGCGTGAAGAGCTAGCTGCCACCATCTTAAATGAAGATCTCACACGAAATCCCGTGTGCAGTGATGTACGATGTCACCACCCTGGCGGACGTGATGATGTCATAACGGGCCATGCGAGATTTTGCTCCAGATCTTTAATCAAGATGGTGGTGGCTGGCTCTTCGCGATCTAATAGATAAAGTTGAGTATGATTTTATCAATTTTTTTTTTTTAAATTACACTATTATTACTGTCAGATGCTGCAATCAGCCATGAACGCGGAATCTGAGGGCTACAATGATGGGAAGAGGTACGATCGCCACTCCCTGTCATTGCACCCATTACTTACAAATAAATGCGCTTTATGACAAAGTAATTCATTACGAAGCAATTTTTTAAATATAAAATACGGCAAAGCAGCTGAATCAAATTTTTAAATACTTTGCTCATTACTAGTTATCACCATGTGCTGCAGGACCGGTACAGGAGTAAACTAGAATTTCTTTTTTGTTTTTTTGTTTAGTGTGTATACCTCTTTGTGCAGTGCTTATCTGAAAATACTGTATATACTATGTGATATGGTGACATTTTCTCAAGTCTCTTTTATTTCATAAAAAGTATCCTATGATAATTGATAATCAGCCAGACTATATCATTATTTCATTATTTTAGTTTTCAGCAGCTGCTCTTACATTGTTAACTTTTCTTAAAGCTGCACAAAGATTTGTCTTGCCATATTAATCTGGAATATTAAAGGGGTTCTCTATTTTACTTGTTCAAAAGGTTGTTCAATAGGCTGATCAGACTGTCATTTTGGTGATTTATCCAATTTATCAATGCCCTGTAAAACACAAATCATGTTACCATATAAGCAGTTTAAAGGGGCTCTCTGCTTTCTCTATTTGTTAGAAGTGTCACTTGAGGATAAGAAGGTGACAAAGTGCTGATAGTTACAGTGACTAGTTGCAGGCTATTGAGAAACATGCCTGCAAGTGTGGTTTTTCAGCAGCACACCACATGGGGAAATTAAGCATTACACAGTGCTCACTAATATCAGTGGTTAACCCTTTCATGACCAAGGGTCATTGATGCCCCAGTGTCCAGGTCAAAATTTACAAATCTGACATGCGTCACTTTATGTGGTAATTGCTTTGGAACACTTTTATTTATCCAAGCCATTCTGAGATTGTTTTTCTAGTGACATATTGTACTTCATGATAGTCATAAATTTGAGTCAATATATTTCACCTTTATTTATGAAAAAATCCCAAATTTATAAAAAAAAATTGAAAAATTCACAATTTTCAAAATTTCTATTTCTCTGCTTCTAAAACAGAAAGTCATACCTAATAAAATATTTACTACTTAACATTTCCCATATGTCTACTTTATGTTGGCATCGTTTTGGAAATGTCATTTTCTTTTTTTAGGATGTTACAAGGCTTAGAAGTTTAGAAGCAATTCTTCAAATTTTTTAGAAAATTTCCAAAACCCACTTTTTAAGGACGAGGTTCAGGTCTGAAGTCACTTTGTGGGGCTTACATAGTGGAAACCCCCATAAATGACCCCATTGTAGAAACTACACCCCTCAAGTTACTCAAAACTGATTTTACAAACTTTGTTAACCCTTTAGGTGTGCCACAAGAATTAAAGGAAAATGGAGATGAAATTTCTAAATTTCACTTTTTTGGCAGATTTTCCATTTTATTTCATTTTTTTCTTTAACACATTGAGGGTTAACAGCCAAACAAAACTCAACATTTATTACCCTGATTCTGCGGTTTACAGAAACACCCCACATGTGGTCGCAAACTGATGTAAGAGCGCACGGCAGGGCGCAGAAGGAAAGGAACGCCGTATGGTTTTTGGAAGGCAGAGTTTGCTAAACTGGTTTTAGATGCCATGTCCCTTTTAAAGCCCCCCTGATGCACCCATACAGTAGAAACTCCCCAAAAGTGACCCTATTTTGGAAACTAGGGGATAAGGTGCCAGTTTTATTGGTACTATTTTGGGGTACATATAATTTTTTAATTGCTCTATATTAAGTTTTTTGTGAGGCAAGGTAACTGAAAAATGGCTGTTTTGGCACAGTTTTTTTTTTTTTTTTACAAGATTCATCTGACAGGGTAGATCATGTGCTATTTTTATAGAGCAGGTTGTTACGGACGCAATTATATCAAATATGTCTACTTTCTTTGTTTGTTTGTTTCAGTTTTACATAATAAAGCAATTTTGAAAAAGAAATTATGTTTTTGTGTGTCCATTTTCTGAACGCCATATGTTTTTTATTTTTCTGCCGATCGTCTTGTGCAGGGGCTCGTTTTTTGCAGAAAGAGTTGAGGTTTTTATTGGTACCATTTTTGGGTACATAGGATTTTTTGATCATTCATTATTACACTTTATGGGGCAAGGTGACCAAAAAATTGGCTGTTTTGGAACAGTTTTTATTTATTTATTTTTACAGCGTTTATCTGAGGGGTTAGGTCACGTGACAGTTTTATAGAGCAGATTGTTACGGACGTGGCAATACCTAATATGTATACTTTTTCTTATTTATTTAAGTTTTACACAATAATAGCATTTCTGAAACCAAGAAGATTATGTGTTAGTGTCTCCATAGTCAGAGAGCCATAGCTTTTTTATTTTTTGGGCGATTGTCTTAAATAGGGTATCATTTTTTGCGGGATGGGGTAACGGTTTGATTGGTACTATTTTGGGGGTCATAAGCCTTTTTGATCGCTTGCTGTTGCACTTTTTGTGATGTAAGGTGACAAAAATGGCTTTTTTTACATTTTTTTTTTATGGTGTTTATCGGACGGGGTCTATCATGTGATATATTTATAGAGACGGTCGTTACGGACGCGGTGATACCTAATATGTGTAGGTTTTTTTTGCCATTTTTTATAGGAAAAAGCTATTTATTTTTTTAATTTTACATTTTTATTTATTTATTTATTTTTACTTTTATTATTTTCACTTTTTTTTTATCAAGTCTCTCTTGGATCTTGAAGATCCAGTGGGGCTGATGGATGTACTATACTTTGCAATGCTCTTGCATTGCAAAGTATAATACAATCACATGCCCTGTAGGTGGCAACAGCGGACGCTTTTGCTAATCATCCGGTTGCCATGGCAACGCAGCAGCCTCGATGGTGGAGAGAGGGAGCCCCCTCCCTCTATTAACCCCATGGATGCCGCTGCCGCGGCATCTATGGGGTTACAGCAGAGTGTCAGCATAGAGCTGACACTCTCTGCTGATGGCGGCGGCTCAGGAATGGAGCCGCCGCCATCACACACAGCAGGGGGACCGCACGGCATGGGGACAGCGCTGGAAAGGGGGAGGGGGGGCAGCATTGAGGGGCCAGCATTGAGTGTGTCACGGCCAGCATTGAGGGGGCAGGAGGAATGTATGGGGCGGGGAGGGGGCGGACCGCAGGAGGCAGAAGATAAGCGCTTCAGCGGCAGGCAGTCACAAGGGGGGGCTTGGAGGGGCACAGATGGGGGGCACAGATCGGGGGGGCACGAGGACACATTACCTGATTTCAGGCTCTGATCTGCAGAGCGCAGATCAGAGCCTGAAACCCGCATTTTTTCACTACCGCGATCCGATTAGACTAACCAATCGGATCGATTGTCGGCAAGGGGCACTCTGATTGGTTCCTTGCCGACATTACTGGACTGTATGCTGTCCGTGACAGCAGCAGGACAGAGGCGGAAGCTTTAATCCTAGCGCTTTGCAGCGCTTGAATTAAAGAGCTGGCTTGACGTCTATACACGTGGTAGCTGCACGGGGTATGTGCAGCTATCACGTATATATACAGATTGCGGTCGTGATGGGGTTAACCTAGGTAATGCAGGACAGGAAGGTCTTCATGAGAAAGACACACGCACTTTGTTACCCCTCTTTACTCTGGGCAAGACATGGCACTCGTAAACCATGGAAATGTATGCTTAATTCTTTAATAGATTGGATAAACTTGGGCTTCTTAAACTATACAATCCCTTTAATGATGTCACATAAGTAGCACTTCTCCACATTCCTGAAGCATTACTTTCTATAATATGAATATTTGAAGAAAGGTGCTTATGTTAATATTATGCACATAATCTCTGAGCAGGACCACGCAGAAGTATATGCAGATCAGATAACACTGGCAGCACGTGCTCCCCATAATCATGCATGAGGAACCATTAAAAGCAAGGGCATTTTCATATAATATTCCTGATGCAATCAGGGTCAATTTGTAGATACCTAGAAGGTTAAACACCTGGCCCTCAGTGACCATTTCCAATGAGCACATTGTTTAAACAGCCATGGATTATAGAGGTGTTGTTTTCTTGACATTATACTGCTGGTTTGGTAGGAGATCAAAGAAATATTCCTAAACTTCAAATGCACCAAAGAAACATGCCAACAGAGTAGAAATCTGAGATCACTGGAACTGTTATTTTAAAATCTTGATAATGTATGCCTTTTATGTAAAATATATGTAATGCTGCAGAAAATACAAAAATAAATCTGTATAAACCCAGTTCTCCCTAAAGGAAGATGGAATCCTCTCTTTAAAACTCCACTGATGACACTGTACTGTGGATCTAATAGACAGAAGTTCCTTATAGCATATGTCATGGTCAGTCTAAAACGTTGCTTTAAATGGCAACATAATACTGCAAATGCATGTACAGTTTCCTGAGGGGGATGGGAGTGGTGGTGGCAGAAATCAAGGTGGTCGTAGTCCTCACGGTGGCCAAATCCTCCTCCAGCTCTCCCCTAGTCCAAACATACAGTGATGGGAGATGTGCAACCGTTGTTTCCCTAGGGGGACACCCTGGTCTTTGAGTTCTTCACCTGGTGGTGACTGGGGTGCCCTTGAAGGTAGATGAGCGGTGTGGTGTAAAGCAGGAGAATAGGAAATGGAGATTGTGGTTCCAATCAGGAACAGAGACCAATTACCAGGCCTACCCGGTTCCAATAAAATAAAGTCTCTATTTACCAAATAGATGAATAGCGTTCATGGTATAAACACTAGCAGTAAACAAAAAAGAATAGCTGGGCTCACCTGGCTATAATCACAAGAGAAGCACGGAAAGCGCCGGGAACCAAGTGCAGGATATATGCCAAAAATGGAAAACAAAATCCAGCTTTCAAAAACGTGACAGCTTTTATAAAAAAAAAAATGCAATAAAAACCCACATATAATCCATGTCTACGCGTTTCGGATCACATAGTATGGATCCTTACTCATGACAAAAATGGACACACAGACCTGAGTTTGAATAGTATAAACCTTCAAAATCATGTGGTAACAATTAACCTAATACTTATCTAAAAGCACATCTTAAAAACAAAAAACATTAAGTAGGAATCAATAATGTAGAATGAGATCATGTTTGCGATTTACTCCATTTTGGGATACAGGACCCCATACGAAAAATCCAAAAGGATTCCCTGTTCAGAAGAAGTCTTCTGTGATCTCCACCTCGACTAGGAAGATTAACCCTCTCCAGTCCCTGTACTTGCATGCCTGAAACATCTCCCTCATGAAAAACCGCATAGTGTAAACTGACTGCAGAAACATTTCTGGTTTTAACATGCGGAATGTCTGAAAGGTGTTTGCGAATTCTGACCTTCAGACTATTCGTGGTACAGCCCACATATTGGAGATGACACAAGGAGCAGATTATACAGTATACTACAAAGCTTGTATTGCAGTTAATATATTGCTTAAGCTCATAAGATTGCTGATTTTCAATAGAAAAAATACGGCAACCAGTTTGAATGAATTTACAGCAAGTGCAGATTCGATGTCCACACTTGTAGCTACCATTGTGTCTTAACCAAGTGGGCTGACCCCAGTTAACATCAGAGAACATGCTAGGACTGACTCTTTGCGCTAGAGTAGGCACACGACGGGCAATACATTTAACCCCCGATTAAACAACATCCGACCATTGAGAACAGATAGAAATGTTTCTGCAGTCAGTTTATACTATGCGGTTTTTCATGAGGGAGATGTTTCAGGCATGCAAGTACAGGGACTGGAAAAGGTTAATCCTCCTAGTCGAGGTGGAGATCACAGAAGACTTCTTCTGAACAGGGAATCCTTTTGGATTTTTCGTATGGGGTCCTGTATCCCAAATGGATTAAATCATAAACATGATCTCATTCTACATGATTGATTTTTGTTTTTAAGATGTGCCTTTAGATAAGTATTTTATTTGCATTAATGCCCTGGATCCTAAAAACTTGTATCGAGGTGTGGCCAAGGTTAATTGTTACCACATGATTTTGGAGGTTTGTACTATTTAAACTCAGGTCTGTGTGTCCATTCTTTGTCATGAGTAAGGATCAATACTATGTGATCCGAAACGCGTAGACATGGATTATATGTCGGTTTTTATTGCACTTTTTTGAATAAAATGCTGTCATATTTTTTTTAAGCTGGATTTTGTTTTCCAAACACTAGCAGTAGGCACAGCTCTCACATATTTCCCAAATGCTATGCATAGGAGGTGACTATGATGGTGGGACTTCCTGAGTCTCTTTTTATAGGTACCTGCAAATGACCAAAGGTGTACAGTTTCTCAATACTTCTCTGCAGTGCCAAACTGTGTGATACAGTTCTACAGGGTGGGCAATTTATATGGATACACCTTAATAAAATGGAAATGGTTGGTGATATTAACTTCCTGTTTGTGGCACATTAGTATATGTGAGGGGGAAACTTTTCAAGATGGGTGGTGACCATGGCGGCCATTTTGAAGTCGGCCATTTTGAGTCCAACTTTTGTTTTTTCAATAGGAAGAGGGTTATGTGACACATCAAACTTATTGGGAATTTCACACGAAAAACAATGGTGTACTTGGTTTTAACGTAACTTTATTCTTTCATGAGTTATTTACAAGTTTCTCTTTGCTTACAGCCATTGACATGTCGCCGAGGTTAACACGTGAGGAGCGGATAGAAATTGTGTTGATGTCCGGTGAGCGAAGTAACCGCGTCATTGCAGCAGATTTCAACTGCTTGCTAAGTTTCGTGAAACTGGTTCAGTGTTGGATTTGCCAAAATGTGGACGCATGAAATCTGTCTCTAATGAAGAAACATCAGTGGCTGTCCTAGCTTCATTCAGCAAGAGCCTACAGCGTAGCACTCGCCGCATGTCACTGAAGAGTGGCATTAGTCGAACATCCCTTTGGCGGATATTAGCTACTCACAAATGGCACTCTTACAAACTCCAGCTACTGCAGCATCTCAACGAGGATGACCCAGATCGGCGCTCTGAATTTTCAGAATGGGCAAAACAAAAATTGGAACAGGACCCTCAGTTTACGCAGAAGATTTTGTTCAGTGATGAGGCAAACTTTTATGTGAATGGTGAAGTTAACAAACAAAACCACCGCTATTGGTCTGACACATTGGATAGATCCCTCCAAGACTGTTGGAACAAAAAAATTGATGGTATGGTGTGGTATATGGGGTACAAAGATAGTGGGGACATTCTTCATCAATGGAAACCTCAAGGCCACTGGATATGCGAAAATTGCTACATGATGATGTGTTTCCCTGTTTATGCACTGAAGCTGGCACGTTCCCTGAGTTTTTCCAGCAAGATGGTGCACCACCACATTATGGGTGTCAGGTCCGAGCATTCCTAGATGAACAGTTTCCTGGAAAGTGGATTGGTCATCGTGGGCCAGTTGAATGGCCCCCAAGGTTTCCCGATCTGACCCCCTTAGACTTTTATCTTTGGGGTCATCTGAAGGCAATTGTCTATGCTGTGAAGATACGAGATGTGCAGCACCTGAAACTACGGATACTGGAAGCCTGTGCTAGCATTTCTCCTGCGGTGTTGCTATCAGTGTGTGAAGAGTGGGAGAAGAGGGTTGCATTGACAATCCAACACAATGGGCAGCACATTGAACACATTTTATAAGTGGTCAGAAACTTGTAAATAACTCATGAAAGAATAAAGTTACGTTAAAACCAAACACACCATTGTTTTTCTTGTGAAATTCCCAATAAGTTTGATGTTTCACATGACCCTCTTCCTATTGAAAAAACAAATG
Organism: Bufo bufo; assembly: GCF_905171765.1. NCBI lineage: Eukaryota > Metazoa > Chordata > Amphibia > Anura > Bufonidae > Bufo > Bufo bufo. The sequence continues at coordinate 606,036,700 of NC_053390.1, forward strand.
TTGGATTCAAAATAGCCGACTTCAAAATGGCCGCCATGGTCACCACCCATCTTGAAAAGTTTCCCCCCTCACATATACTAATGTGCCACAAACAGGAAGTTAATATCACCAACCATTCCCATTTTATTAAGGTGTATCCATATAAATGGCCCACCCTGTAGATCGGATGGCCAGTCCATCTCAGTAGTGTGCTGTGACAATATAACCCAAATCACATGCAGTGAAGTCTATAGCTGTATGGGTGTGTTACCTTTTTTGGCTTTATCCAGACAAAGATGATTCTTTCTCTCATAAGTTGGTTCTCAGAAAATTGCGTCTGGCCCCATTCACTATTATAGTTGCTGGTGGAGATCCAGCTGCAACCCGACAAATATACGCGAGGAGAGGCCGGACAAATACCAATTTTTTTATTCTATTCTTAAACAGCCTTTACAAAGCATAAAAAAAAATATTGCTTTACAGCAGCCCCAGAATCCATAGACACAATGATCAGAGTTTCCTAGGCATGCTCTGTGACCTGTACAGAGGTCATTGTACAAGGAAAGAATAGATAGTCTTAGACAATCAGCTATTGTGAATGGTGGATCCTGTCATATCTCCTTATCATTACAGCCAGTTTTAGAATTGCATATAACTGTAGTAAAGAGATCAGTACAGTGGCGCCTATTATTAGGCTTAGTGGCCAGTGTGAAAACTGCAGGAATTTATTTGTATTTTTTTATATATAGATATTGAAATGGAAAATTAAAAATAACCTTATCAAAAATTCTTTAAAAATATGTGAAACATAAAAACATGATTTAAACAGCAGGGTTCTCTGTGTTGTTAATTTTGTTCTACTGCAAAAGAAAAAATGACTTCAAATAAAAAGATTTGATCAAAAAAAAAACAGTAAGTACATAAAATTTTGGGCTGGGCATAGAATTTTCAATAGATGGTTCCGCTAAAATGGAACGGATATGGAAGACATACGAATGCATTCCGTATTTTTTTGCGGAACCATTGACTTGAACCATGGAGCCATGAAATGTGATTTCCGGGCAATAATAGGAAAAAAAAATCATTTTTTTCATCTTATGACAGCTGAAAAACAAGGCAGATTCGGCTCATTTGCATGTCTTTCCCATAAGCCCATGTTTATGCAAATGAGTTTTTACATGACAAAACTGTATAGAAAGGTTATTGAATATTATGTTAGGACAATCGGAAAACTTTTTGTCGCCCTAATGATATTAATCTAGGTCTGCAGGTCCACCCAAGCCATTCAACAGATGCAAAATAACTTTGAGGTTTACTGGTTCTCAGTCAGATGAGAGCTGGTTTGGAATATCTCATAGTGTACAAGGCTGCCATTGTAAGGTATGCTGGCTGTTATCTGTCTCATGTCATGAATTGTTTGGGCACATACCTGGCTTTTGGTATATAGCCTTTGTGTGGTTGTCTATTGCATGTTGTACTTAATAGGAGTCTAAGATGCATCCAGCTATCCTCTTAATGCTATTGCCAAACCATTTAGATGGGGTTTCCATCAATTTCTAACTTTTTTTATGAACCAGACACCCTCTTGTCTTCCGAGCAGAGGGTGCCTGGTTGTCTCCCATTGACTTCCATTATACTGTACTCGGGTGCTCGGTTGAGCACATGCATACAGCAATGTGTTCTGGCCGAACACCCGAATACTTTGGTGCTTGCTCATCACTACTTCTCTGCCATCAGTTCCCCGCCATTGCAGCTTTGTCTTTTGGTTTTGCACTGTGCATTTGGAGGTGTGGCTGTCTCCATCCTGGACATGCACTCTTAACCATCCATCTTTTCCACAGACTGTTTTTAGTTAGTGTAGCACAGAGATGCTCAAACCTACAGCCCTCCAGCTGTTGTAAAACTACAACTCCCACCATGTCCTTCTGTAAGTTTATAGCTGTAGGCTGTCCGGGAATTATGGGAGTTGTTGTTTTCCAACAGCTGGAGGGCCGCAGGTTGAGCATGCCTGGTGTAGCAGTATATAGCTGGAGCCTTATCTCCCTGGATTCATTTGAGGTCTGCTGGCACAAAGAGCAGTATCATATAGAGTAGGTACCAATACAGAAAGAGGTCACCTTGCTGTGGTGGATGGGCACAAATAACCTTGATCAAAATATATTTACTAAGTGCCTCATATTCATTTTATATAGTATATATAGCGTCCTATATTTGCAGAGTGTTTGTTTGTTCCATTGTGTTTGCTTTTACAATTTATACTATCTTATAGTGTCCTCTAAATGGCCCTTTATATCATATTCTTTTTATTATTACTTTACTGTTTGGTCACCACTGAGCAGATGTGTTGTCAATTCAAACATGTCACTATCTGTTTTTATGCTTAGTGTAAAGAGTCTTAATAGTCCCTTTAAATGAAGTCTGTCGTGGTGTGAAACGTGTATATATATATATTTCTTTATGTCTGTTTTGCAACCTATTCACAAGAAAAATCTGAAAGTGTATTGTTTGTGATTAAAGATGCAGTGACTTTTACATTGTACTCGGTAGACAGTGACCCAATGAGTCATTACTCTCGGTTATTGTATGTGAAATTACTAACATTCCCTACATTCTTGCCAATCTTTATATGGCATATAGGCGCCAACTCAGTTGTTTTAAACACCTTTATTGGTAGGGATTTCAAAGTCGTTCTGTTATTGGACTTGATGTCACAGAATACATCTTCTACAATAACCCCTTTTCTATTTTCTAAAGGAACTTCATGATGCTTGAAGGATAGTTGATCAATAAAAATCCACTGCACAACCCTTTGGTGATGGGGCTCATCTTCCTTTCTCTGCCCTTCAACACAAATTTGATTTACCTCATAGTGATCAGTTTTTATAGCTTTGCAACCAACTTTTTCTGTTTTTAATGGTATTATACCTTGCCTCCCCAAATCAGCCATTTTGTTTTTTCTCTATATTTTGCAAGGCATATTCTGAAGTATAAATTATCTCCCATTGGAAAACGGCAAAAAAACTTTTTCTTCATTGGAACGTCACTCCAGCCAGATTAGCTAAATCGAATCAATTATACTGTAATCATTATTGGAGGGGTTGTGGCCTCGAAGTGTCCTTCTTTGACATATGGTGTGTTTTACTACTAATAAATTCTGAGTTTATGTGTTTGACTTTATTAGTCATATTACCAGGGGTATTACTAGGGTCTCAAAAGATCCGGGCCCAGGCCGCAATGCATATGGCCCGGTTCTCTAAGTTGACCAATATTCCTCTGTTTAATGTTCTCAGAAATTATAATTTCTCAGCCCCTCCACCATCCAGTCCCATGTAAATAACATCCCTCTCTATCTATAGCTCCCTCCAAAATACAGTCCCATGTAAATAACATCACACCATCTCTCCTGGCCCCTCCAATATACAGTCCCATGTAAATAACATTACCCCCTCTCCAGACACCTTCAACATACAGTCCCATGTAAATAAAATCACACCCTCCCAAGCCACCTCCAACATGCAGTCCCATGTAAATAGCATTACCCCTCAACATTCAGTCACATGTAAATAATATGACTCCCTCCCACAGCTGCCTTCAACATATAGTCCTATGTAAATGACATCACCCTGCCCCAGACACCACCAACACACAGCCCCATGTAAATAACATCACTAGGGATGAGCGAATTTCTAAAAAAATGATTCGGCGGGTAGGACGAATTTTCCGAAAAGATTTGCTTTGATCCGAATTTATTTGCGGCGAATCGCATTAAAAAACGGCTATTTCCGCGCTGCAGAGATCCTTTATAGGGGTGTAAAACAATGTGCTTTACAGTAACAAGCATAGGGAGTGTGCTGTGGTAGTGAAATAATACTGTGAGTCAGAATGACATGCAGATGACAGGCGTCGCTCTTAGAATCACTGCACACTTCACTTATTTGGGCAGTCACGGGGCCAAAATCAACAAAATAACTAGTATGAACTCAGCCTTACAGGTATTCTGTGTTTAAAAAAACACCCATTTTGTGCAAAATACTACATTTGCGGCCTTTGCTGCATCTATCAGTGTAAAATACAAGCTTTAAATACTGCTAAAATATTCTGTGTTTAAAAAAAACACACATTTTTGGCAATACCCTACATCTGCGGCCTTTGTTGCATCTGTCAGTGTGAAATACAAGCTTGAAATACTGCAATAATATTCTGTTATTAAAAAAAAATATAAATTTTGGCAATACCCTACATCTGGGGCTTCTGCTGCTTTTGTCAGTGTGAAATACAAGTGTTAGATACTGCTGTTATATTCTGTTATTAAAAAAACACAAATTTTTGGGAACATCCTAAATTTGCGGAGAATGAGTAGAGCGTCAAATAAGTGACGTGGCCCCGGTCGTGCAGCTGCTGGTGGAGCTCCTGTTGCAGGGAGAGGACGTGGTTGATCTGTGCCAGCTACACGCACAAGTGAAACACCTTTCTCAGGTGCGAGTAGGCGACAGAACCTTCAGCGTTATTTGGTCGGGCCTAATGCGGCTCTACGAATGCTGTGGCCAGAACAAGTACAGGCGATAGTAGATTGTGTTGCTGACAGTGCCTTCAGTTCCTTCACATTGTCTACCACCCAGTCTCCTGCAGAAAGATCAGAGTTAGCACCTGCAGCCGATGTCCATCAGTCTTTCATCTCACCCCCTTTCAAATCAGCCAAGCAGTCTGAGCCCCAAGGCATGCAGCAGTCTCTTATGCTTTTTGATGACTCTGCTAGCAGGGTTTCTCAGGGCCATCCACATAGCCCTGCCCCAGAAGTGGAAGAAATTGAGTGCACCGATGCCAACCACTTAGGTTTCAAGATGAGTACATGAAAGGATCACCACAGGACGTCTCGGATGATGACGAAACACAGGTGCCAACTGTTGTGGCTTTCTGCAGTGTGCAGACCGACAAGGAGGGCAGGGGCGAAGACTGGGTGGAAGATGATGTGGAGGACGATGAGGTCCTCGACCCCACATGGAATCAAGGTCATGCGAGTGACCTGTGTAGTTCGGAGGAAGAGGTGGTGGTTGCACAGAGTCACCAGCACAGCAGAAGATGGAGCAGGGTGCAAAAGTGGAGCGGCCGTCCCCTAGACAGTATGCCTGCTACTGCCCAACGCAGCAAGGGACCGAGCACACCAAAGCCAGCTCCAAGGAGTTTCATGGCGTGGCAGTTCTTCAGACAATGTGCTGACGACAAGACACGAGTGGTTTGCATGCTGAAGCGAGGCATAAACGTTCTCAACCAGAGCGCAACCTGCATGACCAGGCATCTTAGTGCAAAGCACGAGCTGCAGTGGAGTAGACACCTCAAAAACCAAGAAAGGTCTCTGGCTCCTCCTGCTTCCTCTTCTGCTGCAGTATGAGCCTCTTCATCCACCTCTGAAGTGACAGTGGCACCTGCCAGCAACACCACTACCTGGGTCACCATGCATCTCCACAATGTCCCATGAAAGCGTTCAGCTCTCTATCTCCCAAACACTTTAGCGAAAGAGGCAGTACCCCTCTTCCCACCTGCAATCCCTGGCCCTGAATGCAAGCATTTCAAAATTGCTGGCTTTTGAAATGCAGTCATTCCGTCTGGCGGAGACGGAGAGTTTTAAAAACCTTATGGCGGTGGCTGTCCCACAGTACGTCATATCCAGCCGACACTACTTTTCCAGGTGAGCCATCCCTTCCCTGCACAACCAAGTGGGGGACAAAATTAGGTCTGCACTGCGCAATGCCATCTGTTTCAAGGTCCACCTAACTAAGGATGCATGGACCAGTAAGCACGGTCATGGACGTTATATCTCCCTAACAGCACACTGTGTAAATGCAGTGGCGGCTGGGCCTGAGGCGGATAGCAGTTTGGCGCATGTACTTCCACCACCAAGGATTGCAGGGTGCTTCAGTTTGCCTCCTGTTGCTTCCTCCTCCTACTCCGCTTCCTCATCCTCTACCGCCTCCTCATCCAGTCAGCGTAACACCTTTACCACCAACTTCAGCACAGCCAGGGGTAAACGACAGCAGGCAGTTTTAAAACATATCTGTTTGGGGTACAAACCCCACACTGCTCAGGAGCTGTGGACGGGCATGGAACAACAGACCTATGAGTGGTTGGTTCCAGTGAGCCTCAAGCCCGGCCTGGTGGTGTGCGATAATGGGCGAAATCTCTTAGCAGGTCTGGGCCGAGTCGGTTTGACGCACATCCCTTGACTGGTGCATGTGCTGAATTTGGTGGTGCAGAGGTTCCTTAAAAATTACCCTGATATGTCTGAGCTGCTGCAGAAAGTGTGGGCCGTCTGTGCGCTCTTTCGGTGTTCTCACCCTGCTGCTGCTCGCGTGTCAGCGCTGCAGAGTAACTTCGGCCTTCCCGCTCACCGCCTCATATGCGACGTGCCCACAAGGTGGAACTCCACCTTGCACATGCTGGCGAGACTGTGCGAGCAGCAGGCGAAATTGGAGTTTCAGCTGCAGCACGCACGGGTGAGTGGCTCTGCGGAACAGCACCACTTCACCACCAATGATGGGGCCTCCATGCGAGACCTGTGTGCCTTGTTGCGCTGTTTCAAGTACTCCACCAACATGGTCAGTGCCGATGATGCAGTTTTCAGCCTTACTATCCCACTTCTATGCCTTCTTTTAAATAACGCTTTGGGCGATGATGAAAGAGGATGTGGCACAGGAGAAGGAGGAGGAAGAGGGATCATTTCATAGGGTTTCAGGCCAGTCATTCACAAGTGGCTCTGAGGGTGGGTTCCTGCACCCACAAACGCAAGGTACACAATTGTCCAGCCAGGGCACAGTTCTGAAGGATGAGGAGGTGGAGGAGGAGGAGGAGGAGGAGATGGAGGAGGAGGAACCGTGTTAACAGCAGGGTGGCACCCAAACCAGCTCATGGCCATCACTGGTGCGTGTCTGGGGGGATACAGAGGACACAGATGATACACCTCCCACAGAGGACAGCTTTTCGTTGCCTCTGGGCAGCCTGGCACATATGAGTGATTACATGCTGCAGTGTCTCCGCAACGACCGCCGAGTTGCGCACATTCTAACTTGTGCTGATTACTGGGTGGCCACGCTGCTGGATCCCCATTACAAGGACAATGTACCGTCCTTAATTCCGTCACTAGAGCGTGATCGTAAGATGCGCGAGTACAAACGCACGCTGGTAGACGCGCTGCTGGTGACATTCCCATCTGACAGCGGGGGCACAGTGGAAGCACAAGGCGAAGGCAGAGGAGGAGGAAGAGATCGCCAACGCAGCTGGGGCACCACCAGCACCTCAGAAGGCAGGGTTAGCATGGCCAAAATGTGGAAAAGCTTTCTCAGCACGCCACAACAACCAGCACCACCAGCTGATATGGAACGTCTTAGCAGGAGGCAGCATTTCAGCAACATGGTGAAGCAGTATGTGTGCACACGCCTACACATACTGAATGATGGGTCTGCCCCCTTCAACTTCTGGGTCTCCAAATTGGGCATATGGCCTGAGCTTGCCCTTTACACCTTAGAGGTGCTGGCCTGCCCTGCAGCCAGTGTATTGTCTGAATGTGTGTTATCACAGACAAGCGCAGCCGCCTGTCCACAGCCGATGTGGACAAGCTCACGTTCATTAAAATGAACCAGGCATGGATCCCACAGTACCTTAGGCTGAATAGACATGTATATCGGCCTTACTTAGCCATTGTTATGCTACAGCACAATTGCTCATTGTTGTATTTTTGATATTTCAAACAAAAAAATAAATAAATAGGTAAATAAAAAAATAAAACAAAAAAACTGTGTTGGCTACCACTACGTCCAACGCCTCCTTAACCTCCTACTCCATATGGACCTCCACCTCATACATCAAGATTATTTTTTGTTAATTTTTACGTATTTTATTTTAAGTCATTTCACTCATTTGTCTGATACATTGTTGGGTTACATTTCCCAAATTTTTGGCTGTGATATACCCCTGCTCTATCTTGTAGACAGGTTAATAAATTTCACTAAGTTTTCTGTTACATAGTTGGGTGACATTCACCAATTTTTGGCTGTGATATACCCCTGCTCTACCTAGTGGACAGGTTCAGAAATTTCACTAATTTGTCTGTTACATTGTCGGGTGAAATTCACCAATATTTGGCTATGATATACCCCTGCTCTATCTATTAGACAGGTTAATAAATTTCACAAAGTTTTCTGTTACATAGTTGGGTGACATTCACCAATTTTTGGCTGTGATATACCCCTGCTCTACCTAGTGGACAGGTTCAGAAATTTCACTAATTTGTCTGTTACATTGTCGGGTGAAATTCACAAATTTTTGGCTATGATATACCCCTGCTCTACCTTGTAGACAGGTTGATAAATTTCACTAAGTTTTCTGTTGCATAGTTGGGTTACATTCACCAATTTTTGGCTGTGATATACCCCTGCTCTACCTAGTGGACAGGTTAATACATTTCACAGATTTTTCTGTTACATAGTTGGGTGACATTCACAATTTTTTGGCTGTGATATACCCCTGCTCTACCTAGTGGACAGGTTAATAAATTTCACTTATTTGCCTGTTACATTGTCAGGTGAAATGCGCCCCCTCCTTTAATTCAATCCATCCGCTTTGATAACTTCTCCCACATTACCGCTCGATCACATTTCCTCCATTGACCTCCCTTGGATGTGGGATCCCTTTCTCACGCTCCCTCTCCGGCGTGGAACCCTGATTCTCCGCTAACCGTGATCAACATGGTAGGCGCTGAAAAGAACATAGAAAGTTGATAGAGCAGATATCCAATTGGATCGTGGACATCACGGGGACGTGCGACATGGTGGAGCAGTATGTGTGCACACGCCTACACGTACTGACTGATGGGTCTGCCCAGTTCAACTTCTGGGTCTCCAAATTGGGCACATGGCCTGAGCTTGCCCTTTATGCCTTGGAGGTGCTGGCCTGCCCTGCAGCCAGTGTATTGTCTGAACATTTGTTTAGCACGGCTGGAGGGGGTTATCACAGGTTATATTTCCCAATGTTTTGTGGTGTACCCTAATTTAAACAAAAAAAATAAAAAATAATCAGCAAAATGCAGTGTAGGCTACCTCCTCCTCCTCCACCGCCGCTTCCGCCTACACCGCCTCATGCACTGTCTCCTCAACCTCCTACTCCATATGGACCTCGTCGTTCAAGATCAAGATTATTTTTTTTTATTTTTACGTATTTTATGTTATTTTAAGTCATTTCTATATCCATGTGTTTGCAGAGCACTTGCCATGCTCTTAACCACATTTTGCTGCGATTTGCAGCCCTCTAGTCCTTTCCATGACTTTTTTAGAGCCATTTTAGTGCTCAAAGGTTCGGGTCCCCATTGACTTCAACCCGCCGAACCCGAACATCCAGGTGTCCGCTCAACTCTACAGAGAATATATTTATATTTTTGTACTAAAATAGGCCACTAAGTGCTTTTAGCAGAAATAAATGCACCAGAGAAGTGCGTATATATATGTTACTTTCTGTACTGAAATAAGCCAAAAAAAGCTTTCAAAACATATAACTACAGAAGTGCATACAGAATATATTTTTCTTTTTGTACTGAAATAGGCCACTAAGCGCTTTTAGCTGAAATAAATGCACCAGTGAAGTTCGTATATTTTATTCATTTTTGTACTGAAATATGATACTGAACGATTTCACCACATATAACTATAGAAGTGAAATGCATATATATTTTTCCTTTTTGTTTTAAAATAGGCCACTAAATTCTTTCACCACAAATAAATGCAACTATGAAGTGTGTATATTTTTTTCCTTTCTGTACTGAAATAGGACACTGAACGCTTTCACCACTTATAACTGCAGAAGTGAAATGCGTATATATTTTTCCTTTTTGTACTGAAATAGGACACTAAAGTCTTTCAACACAAATAAATGCAACAGTGAAGTGCATTTTTTTTCTTTCTGTACTGAAATAGGCCAGTAAACGCATTTAGCAGAAATAAATGCACCAGATAAGTGCGTATATACAGTCATGGCCATAAATATTGGGACATCGACATAATTCTAAATTTTTTGGCTCTATATACCACCACAATGGATTTGAAATGAAACGAACAAGATGTGCTTTAACTGCAGACTGTCCGCTTTAATTTGAGGGTATTTACATCCAAATCAGGTGAACGGTGTAGGATTTACAACAGTTTGCATATGTGCCTCCCACTTGTTAAGGGACCAAAAGTAATCATAAATCAAACTTTCACTTTTTAATACTTGGTTGCAAATCCTTTGCAGTCAATTACAGCCGGAAGTCTGGAACGCATAGACATCACCAGACGCTGAGTTTCATCCCTGGTGATGCTCTGCCAGGCCTCTACTGCAACTGTCTTCAGTTCCTGCTTGTTCTTGTGGCATTTTCCCTTCAGTTTTGTCTTCAGCAAGTGAAATGCGTGCTCAATCGGATTCAGGTCAGGTGATTGACTTGGCCATTGCATAACATTCCACTTCTTACGCTTAAAAAACTCTTTGGTTTCTTTGCTTTTGCAGTATGCTTTGGGTCATTGTCCATCTGCACTGTGAAGCACCGTCCAATGAGTTCTGCAGCATTTGGCTGAATATGAGCAGATAATATTGCCCGAAACACTTCAGAATTCATCCTGCTGCTTTTGTCAGCAGTCACATCATCAATAAATACAAGAGAACCAGTTCAATTGGCAGCCATACATGCCCACGCCATGACTCTACTACCACTATGCTTCACTGATGAGGTGGTATGCTTAGGATCATGAGCAGTTCCTTTTCTTCTCCATACTCTTCTCTTCCCATCACTCTGGTATAAGTTGATCTTGGTCTCATCTGTCCATAGGATGTTGTTCCTTGATTGTTGACTTTGACACACATACACCTACCTCCTGGAGAGTGTTCTTGATCTGGCCAACTGTTGTGAAGGGTGTTTTCTTCACCAGGGAAAGAATTCTTCGGTCATCCTCCACAGTTGTTTTCAGTGGTCTTCCGGGTCTTTTGGTGTTGCTGAGCTCACCGGTGTGTTCCTTCTTTTTAAGAATGTTCCAAACAGTTGTTTTGGCCACGCCTAATGTTTTGCTATCTCTCTGATGGGTTTGTTTAGTTTTTTTTTTTCCTAATGATGGCTTGCTTCACTAATAGTGACAGCTCTTTGGATCTCATCTTGACAGTTGACAGCAACAGATTCCAAATGCAAATAGCACGCTTAAAATTAACTCTGGACCTTTTATCTGCTCATTGTAATTGGGATAATGAGGGAATAACACACACCTTGCCATGGAACAGCTGAGAAGCCAATTGTCTCATTACTTTTGGTCCCTTGACAAGTGGGAGGCACATATGCAAACTGTTGTAATTCCTACAATGTTCACCTGATTTGGATGTAAATACCCTCAAATTAAAGCTGACAGTCTGCAGTTAAAGCACTACTTGTTCGTTTCATTTCAAATAAATTGTGGTGGTGTATAGAGCCAAAAATGTTAGAATTGTGTCGATGCCCCAATATTTATGGATCTGACTGTATGTTACTTTCTGTACCGAAATAGGCCAAAGAAAGCTTTCAACACATATAACTACAGAAGTGAACAGAGAATATATTTTTCTTTTTGTACTGAAATAGGCCACTAAGCGCTTTTAGCTGAAATAAATGCACCAGTGAAGTTCTTATGTTTTTTTCATTTTATAGAAGTGACTATAGAAGTGAAATGCATATATATTTTTCCTTTTTGTTCTAAAATAGGCCACTTAATTCTTTCACCACAAATAAATGCAACTATGAAGTGCTTATATTTTTTTCCTTTTTGTACTGAAATAGGACACTGAAGGTTTTCACCACATATAACTGCAGAAGTGAAATGCATATATCTTTTTCTTTTTTGTACTGAAATAGGACACTGAATGTTTTCACCACATATAACTGCAGATGTGAAATGCATATAGATTTTTCCCTTTTGTACTGAAATAGGCCACTTAAGTCTTTCACCACAAATAAAGGCAACAGTGAAGTGCGTATATTTTTTTCATTTTTGCACTTAAATATGACACTGAACGCTTTTTCCACATATAACTATAGAAGTGAAATGCGTATATATTTTTCCTTTTTGTACTGAAATAGGCCACTAAAGTCTTTCACCACAAATAAATGCAAGTGAAGTGCGTATATGTTTTTACTTTTTGTACTGAAATAGGACTCTGAACGCTTTCACCACATATAACTATAGAAGTGAAATGCATATATTTTTTTCCTTTTTGTACTGAAATAGGCCACTAAACTCTTTCAACACAAATAACTGCAGAAGTGAAATGCGTATATATTTTTCTTTTTCTAAAGATATAAGCTACTAAAGGGTTTTCAACATAGCACTTGCTCCCCAATAGCAAGAATAAATTGCTGGAATGCCAGAGCTGTATAATGGCTATTTGGATCCCCAAATAATGTTTCCCTGCACTTGTAAATCGCTTTTATTTTTTCACAATTAGGTTTTTCTAGCACTGTCCCAAGAGCCTTCTGATGTCTCTCCCTGCACTAAGATGCTGTGAAATGATTCCTCCCTATCCTTTCTCTGCACTGCGCATAAATCGTTTTTTCAGTTTTTTTTTACAATGAGGTTTTTCCTATTGCAGTCCCTAGCGCCTTCTCACGTCTGTCCCTGCACTCAGAACGTTGGACAATGTCTGACTCTAAGATGGCCGCCGTATTTATAGGGCTGTGACATCACAGGGCTGGCTGGCTTCTGATTGGCTGCATGCATGGCATTGTGGGTCAGCCCGCCTTCCCAGAGTTCCTTTCCCCATGTCCTCACATGTGTAGCCGCCATTTTAGGAAAAATTGGGATTCATTACCACAAAGCGCGAGGAAATTTGCATTCGTTGCAAATCAAATTTTTCCTGAAATTCGGATCGAATTCCACTTCGTCTGATTCGATACGCTCATCTCTAAACATCACCCCCTCAACTTTTAGTCCCATGTAAATAACTTCACTCACTTCATCCCTAACATACAGTCCCAGTTAAATAACTACAACTCCCAACTTTTCTCTGCCTCTCACACTGAGTAATCTACCCCTTCACTTACCTCTCCTCATGTATAGACCTCACCACAGCTTCTTACCCAGGACTTCTTCTCTTCACTGCTGACTGAGCTGTACTGTCTTGCACTAGTCACATGATGGGTCAGGAGACCCAGCAAGAGGCACTACTGGAAAAGGAAATATAATGTGCATAACAATGTTTTTAATTCATGTATATTGCAATAATACATCATTTAAAATGCTCTGTAATACTGTAATTGCACAGTAATACGTTTTGTTGGATAGACAACCCTTTTACAAGGAGACCAGTTTTTGGCTTCTGTTTCATAATGTGTTTAATAACTACAATTGTTACATTATTAGGTTAGAAACAGAACATTATTGTAGAGCTGCATATTATGTGGTTCCTATAAAGTTTTTATGGTACAAATGTCAAATATTAATTGTATAATATAACATCCAGTAAAGATTTACTCAAAGCTTTTAGCATTGACTGTTCTCTATTGTTACAAACCTTTTCCTGAATATACAGTAGAATTATTGCTTTGTAGGCAGTTATTAATAAAATGACCCCCTGCTATTACAATTTACTAAGACATTTACTTTGAATGTACATTCCTCTATGTCATACTTAAATAAGTCGCTTTCTCTTGATAAAGTTTACAGTTGACAATTTAAATGAATTTGACAGTCATTGCCTATTATCAGTAATATTTGTCCTACAGTAGCTGCAGTTTTATTTCAACAGACTACTTTCTAACTTTTTAATATATGATTTGGCTTACAATGTCGAATTGTATGAGAGACAACTATTCTATATTTGTGTTATTTATTCAGATATTTGCCTACAGACCGTGAAATGACTGGAGCCATCATACTGAGCCTGCTGATTATAATATAGGATTTCATAATATAAAATTATAAATCAGCTATTATTATTCTTAAATAAATAATGCTTACCCTTATGACTGCATTATATAGGTTTGGATCCAGATTCATGTCTCCAATTTTTTCATAGACTTAGTTACTACACACTGATCACTAGTATATTGGGCACACTAGATGGGCCAAATGGTTCTTATCTGCCGGCACATTCTATGTTTCTGATAATTGCACCAGTGACACTGCGGTATATTCACATTTATATTTGTTTTTGTCATGCTGTTTTTTTGCATGTATTTTTTTTATTTTTTTTATTAATAACCATTATATTTTCTTGTACTTTTTCTAATTTAAGCCTTTTTTAATTTAAGCCTTTTACTGTGCAAAATGTGGGTGCTGTATTTGTTCTAATGGCCAGAAAGAATATTTTTCTATTTTTAGATTCTGACACTTCAACAGTTATAACTTTTATAATAGTTATAGTTATAATTTTTTTACATACAATATGTATGCAGTAAATTTTTGTTTGTAACATTTTACAATAGACACAGGGAAGTGTTTAATTTAAATTATTTTTATTAATGGAGAAATGCTAATGTTGCCAAATTTGTATCCCATTTACCATTTACAATATATATATACAGACAACTACATTATTTGGGTTTCAGTTATGAGGGCTTAATATGGATTGCTGGCTTCACATTATACATGCTGTAACAGAACCTACACTTTTTAGTTATCTGTCCATATAATATAGAACCAATTATTGTCCATATAATATAGAACCAATTATTATGAAGATCAGATAATAGTAGGAAGTAGACACAGATGGACACATACAACACAAGTGGATCACACAAACATGGATCACACATCCACATAATAGACATTAATCTATTGCTTCTCAGCACAATTTATATTACTTCTCAGCATCATTTATAAACTATATATGAGGCCTTTGTATACTTTTTAAACAAAATGCATAAGCCAACTCATCAAGTCAAGGTGACCTCTTTCGAGTGACGCCCTACACTACTTTGGTGCAGCCCCACTTGGTGACCACCACCGATGCAACACAGTACCAGCAGGCAGTGAGATTCTGCAGTCTAAAAGCTGAATTGTAAAGGGGTCAATCAGGTTATACCTTAGTGGGCATTGTTTTGCATGCAGTGCTAAATTTCCTGTCAAAAATACCAGAATTTGTAATAGAGTTTCAGATGTTTTGTGCAGAACCTACTGGATCAATATCAGATCAGTGGAGGGTCTGACTCCATCACCCTCATGATCAGCTATTTAAAGAGTCTGAAGTGTTCCTTTGAATGCTGCAACCCCTTCTTAGACCAGCAATGTCACATTCATTGGTCACATGGCCATAGTACAGCTCATTCCAATTCCAATATTGATGACCGATCTTGAGGATGGGAAATCAGCATTATACTTCCAGAAAACCCCTTTACATTTTCCTCCATTTTAAATTCCAGAAAAACATATATATGAAAATGAAATTAAAAAAAATAAAAATAAATATATATATATATATATATATATATTCCCAAAAATATATAGAGTGCACCTAAGGGCTAGTGCGCATGCCCAGAAGTGATGTCGTCAGCGAGAGCGCATGTGCAGTGACAGAATGCTTGTGTGGCGGGAAAAAACAAGAATATGGTGGCGGCTGTGGAAAAGATAATCGGAGAACAGTATTATAAAGATGCCAGGGAGCAGTGCCACAACTACAACGCACGCTTATGTGCAGAACACAGCGTTAGTATGCCTTTCCTGGATTCCCAGACAGGTGTAGTCCAAAACAACTTCTATATATGGATGGAGAAAAGACATCGGGGCCCAGGTTCAGCACCAGGGCAGCTGTATATATACCCTTCTCAATGCTGGCACAAAAAGAGGAGGGTACACCCTCCTGAAGACCCTAGGCTTTCTTTTCCTTCTCTTAAACCAGACCCTGAGCAACTTCTGAAGAAAGAAGGCTTTATACCACAAGATGGCAGCAGACTAGAAGCTCTTCTGCAATCAGACCCTATTAAGAAGAGAACTATTCCAAAAAATATACCTGGGGTATATGATATATCCTTCTGGAGAGTCCTTCAACAGTGTAAGGAGTCTTATTGGCCTAAAAGGCTCTTCACACTGTTGAGGCTTCATGCCCAATTAAGCCAGTACTCTCTACTGTGCACTGATGAAGGGCAAACACCCCCCAAAACAGTTGTCTGCATATAAGATGGTGGCTTAAAGGGGTTATCCAATAGTAGAAATACCCCCCACAATACCCGGTCCCCTCCTATAGACGATACTTACCTGTTCTCCGGCACCATTGTCCGCCGCTGCATCTCCCTATCTCGTGGATCAAAACATCTGGCGATGTGGGGAGCAGTCAATAGCAGGCCACGACGGTGACAGCCTCACTAGTGTCACCCGTGATCGTGGAGATGCAGCGGCAGCCCTGCAGGGATCCAGAGAGATGCAGGTGCTGGGGACCAGGTAAGTATCATGTATAGGAGGGGCCCGGGCATTGTGGAGGGTATTTCTACTATTGGATAACCCCTTTAATTATTATCCAAGCCATGTGTCAAGGTCTGTTTAAAAGGTACTTATTGAATTGAAAATTGAGAAAATATTGTTTGAAAAAATAAAACAACATACGAATGATTGAAGCTTCTACATTTGCTAGTTACAGTCAACTAAAGGGGAATCGGTCACATGAAGCTAACAGTCCAATCTGTAGGCAGTAGTTTATAGAGCAGGAGAAGCTGTGTTGATTGCTATGCAGATGTGTCTTTCCTTACCTTTCCTCTTGGCTTAACATATGCCAAGATGTGTGATGCGAGATGACAGCTTTTTTTTTTTTAAAAGCATGATTTTGCAGTCATTAATGAAATGTATGTCTGTATGTGGTCATCCAGTGGTTGTGGTGTGAATTGCAGCCTGTCAAGGGTTTTGCAATTATGTTGCAATATTGTATTGCAGAGACATTGAAATCCTAAATCAAATTGGAAAGCAAGGGCATCTGTATTGTTTTTTAAAATGCAGTATAAATTGTCTTTTATTAGTATAAATTCCTGTTCTCTCAGTTGATGGCCCTGTGTGGGCTTAGTGAGGTAGCTTTCAATCATTAAGTAACTAAGCATAGAGACTAAAATACAAGTTAAGCTAAATCTATGAAGTAGAAAAACTGTACATTTTATAAATTATTGGATGCTTATAAGAATGTAGTATAAATCTGATATGTTTTTTCTGTTACAGTTTTGTATTGTGACTGTACAATGTCTACAGGCATCATAAAGGTAAGTACTGCAGTGCCAGCATATTATGCAATCTTGCACTTCAATAACATGAGTGGTTCTTTCTTCCTCAAATTACATAGGAGGTCATTTATCAGCTTGTCACTTGGAAGCTTTTTTCCAGTGTGCTATTGTTTGGCAAAGGTCTATGAGAGGAAGAAGCTCCTTTACTAGCCATCTACAGATAATGGAAAGCTTGTGTTAGGACAAGGCACTGCCTGTAAACTGTCATTCATAGTGCATTCCTTTGAAAAGATTGCCAATGTTCTGCGAATTTTATATTCCTCTTTTTACCCAAGTTTATATATGATTACACAAAGCTAGATCTTCCTGGCCAGAAACTCAACAATTGACCAGATAGTTTCCATCATGAAGACTAAAACTGCAGATGAGGGTTTTTCTTTTTTTCCCTCTTTTCTATCACTTCATGAATTGCATTTTTACTGTTGTAAGGAGAATTCATAGACCAATTATAGTACACTTAGTTGCTGGAAATGTGCCATGTATTAACAGCAGAAGATCCCTAACACTAATGTTATCTTTTAGAAAATTATTTATATTTAAGCATTTTAGATATCATGTTCATCTTAACTGCTTAAGGGTGGAAGCAAACAGAGCAGTGTGAATGTATTTGGTGTGATAAGGTGGACAGTACGGGAAGGTGTGTATAATACACTCAGATACCTCAGCTGGGTGGGATGGCTAAAATCCGGAGTGCAGTAGTCTCAGCAGCATGTAGGTTGCTGAGACAATGTTGTTTATGGTATGTTCTGGGCTGAATTTTAGTTGGATTGGCGGATAGGACTGGTAGTGGGATCTGCCAATCCACACCCTTCCAGGATGGGTGTTCCCTTGGTCCAGAGAGGATCACAGTTAAGGTCAATGATAATCAGGCTGGGATAAAGCACCTCCCAGAGTGTCAATCTGGGAGAGTGTGTTATCCCGGACCAGAGACCTGCAGAGGTTTGGAGTGGTCTCAGCCGGGTAGGCTTAAGGGACCACGAGGCTAAGTGACAGCCTGTAATTTGGAGGACACAGTGACGCCTGCGGTACATGGGTCACAAGGCCAGAGTCAGGAGAACTGCTGGGCCACAATCGCCCAAAGGGACTGTACAGCTTGGGGCTAGAGAACTGCTTGGCTGGGAAAGCCGGATCTGATGCCAGGTATGAATTGTAACCTGTGGTTTAGTCAGGGCTTTAGTTAATGTGTTTAGGTAAAGCCCAGATGGGCAGGTATTTATTTTGTATTGTTTTTGTTGGTGCTTGTGTCGCAATAAAGCACAGTTTTGATATGAAAAATACTTGGTCTGAGAAGAAGTCTGTAAGCGTGACCCCGGAAAGAGAGCAAACCCTCACAACTGTTGGATGATGCGGGCAGCGTCCATGCTGAAAGGATACCACAGAACGTAAAAGGCAAAGTGGTTGCTAGGGGCAACAACATAATCAAAAGGAGCAGGAGCTGCTCGTGCTGTTCTGGACACTTTTTGCTGGGTTGCAAAGGAGTTGCTGTGTGGAGCTTAAAGGGCCAGAAGCTGGTGAGAGAGACCTACTTGTTAAAAAAAATTAATACATTTTTTTTGGGGGGGTCTCTGGCTAAGTGGACTTGATTGCCAAAATGTCTGTTACTGTGACTTTCATGATGGAATATGCTAGACGTGGCAGCATATAAAATGACGAGAAAACCTGGCCAAGTAGCTGGGTTATGGCCCAAGTGAAATGGCGTGCTTTGATTTAGAGCGGGAGGCTTTGAGGGCGCAATTGCAGTGGGCCCGCGAGACAAATTCTCCAACGCTGAGTGGACTCTTTGCAAAAGTCGAAGGTGTCGGTGCTGCAGTTGGAGTTCCAGAGACAAAGGTGTGTGCAAAGGGCAAGTCACAGGAAGAAAAGGAAGTGGAGAGCGGTTCGGTTCTCAGGAGTTCCTATATTTCTTAAAGGGTGTGGCTGGAGTGACCGTCCGGTAAAGGTCTGGACTCCCGGCCATGGCGTTTTTATTAGCAACGGTTGTATCACAGAGTTTGCAGGTGTTCGTGGTACCAGGAACCAAGAATATCCTTGTCTCCTGAGACTGCTGAAACCGTGACTTCACTGGGTAAGAACGTTCCTGTTGTTGTTTGTGTGACAGTGAGCCGGCGGCAGTTGCTACCTGCTGGGCTGGTAGGTGATAAGTCACCGAGTCGAGAAACTGCTACAAAAATATCTGACAAGGTGGAAAAAGCAATGTCTGAACAGGCAGGTAACCCTGTTGTGGTTGCTCCCTCACAGGAATCTGCAGGGGAGAAGGTTACTATGTTGCCTAAATTGCCCGTGACTAGTGTTGATCAAGCACCAAAGTGCTTGTGTGCTCAAGTAGAACACTTTGCGATGCTCAGGTGTTCTACCGAACACAATGGAAGTCGATGGGAGAACCCCAGGCAACCCCTGCTCTGAAGAGGGGAGGGTGTTGGATGTTAACACTATATACATGGGTTAACATCCTTGCCTCTAATGTACAAGGTTGGGAGTTCGAATCCTGCCAGAAACAATTCAGAAAATAGAGATTACATTTATATATTTTATATTTTTTAGAAAATGCATGGCACAAAATAAATGTGTAATTACTAAATATATATATATATATATATATATATACACTGCTCAAAAAAATAAAGGGAACACTTAAACAACACAATGTAACTCCAAGTCAATCACACTTCTGTGAAATCAAACTGTCCACTTAGGAAGCAACACTGAGTGACAATCAATTTCACATGCTGTTGTGCAAATGGGATAGACAACAGGTGGAAATTATAGGCAATTAGCAAGACACCCCTAATAAAGAAGTGGTTCTGCAGGTGGTGACCACAGACATCTTCTCATTTCCTATGCTTCCTGGCTGATGTTTTGGTCACTTTTGAATGCTGGCGGTGCTTTCACTCTAGTGGTACCATGAGACGGAGTCTACAACCCACACAAGTGGCTCAGGTAGTGCAGCTTATCCAGGATGGCACATCAATGCGAGCTGTGGCATGAAGGTTTGCTGTGTCTGTCAGCGTAGTGTCCAGAGCATGAAGGCGATACCAGGAGACAGGCCAGTACATCAGGAGACGTGGAGGGGGCCGTAGGAGGGCAACAACCCAGCAGCAGGACCGCTACCTCCGCCTTTGTGCAAGGAGGAACAGGAGGAGCACTGCCAGAACCCTGCAAAATGATCTCCAGCAGGCCACAAATGTGCATGTGACTGCTCAAACGGTCAGAAACAGACTCCATGAGGGTGATATGAGGGCCCGACATCCACAGGTGGGGGTTGTGCTTACAGCCCAACACCGTGCAGGACGTTTGGCATTTGCCAGAGAGCACCAAGATTGGCAAATTCGCCACTGGCACCCTGTGCTCTTCACAGATGAAAGCAGGTTCACACTGAGCAATGTGACAGACGTGACAGAGTCTGGAGACGCCGTGGAGATCCATCTGCTGCCTGCAACATCCTCCAGCATGACCGGTTTGGCATTGGGTCAGTAATGGTGTGGGGTGGCAATTCTTTGGAGGGCCGCACAGCCCAACATGTGCTCGCCAGAGGTAGCCTGACTGCCATTAGGTACCGAGATGAGATCCTCAGACCCCTTGTGAGACCATATGCTGGTGCGGTTGGCCCTGGGTTCCTCCTAATGCAAGACAATGCTAGACCTCATGTGGTTGGAGTGTGTCAGCAGTTCCTGCAAGACGAAGGTATTGATGCTATGGACTGGCCCGCCCGTTCCCCAGACCTGAATCCAATTGAGCACATCTGGGACATCATGTCTCGCTCTATCCACCAACGTCACGTTGCACCACAGACTGTCCAGGAGTTGGCAGATGCTTTAGTCCAGGTCTGGGAGGAGATCCCTCAGGAGACCGTCCGCCACCTCATCAGGAGCATGCACAGGCGTTGTAGGGAGGTCATACAGGCACGTGGAGGCCACACACACTACTGAGCTTCATTTTGACTTGTTTTAAGGACATTACATCAAAGTTGGATCAGCCTGTAGTGTGTTTTTCCACTTTAATTTTGAGTGTGTCTCCAAATCCAGACCTCCATGGGTTGAAAATTTTGATTTCCATTTTTTAATTTTTGTGTGATTTTGTTGTCAGCACATTCAACTATGTAAAGAACAAAGTATTTCAGAAGAATATTTAATTAATTCAGATCTAGGATGTGTTATTGTTGTGTTCCCTTTATTTTTTTGAGCAGTGTATATATATGTATCATACTTCTAATATATATGAATGCATAATAAAATTAATAATATGTGGGAAACTACTACTGATGTTTTTAGCCATAATATTTTATAATATATTATATATTCTAAATATATAATAATATATGTATATATATTATGGCTAAAAACTTATTTATATAAATGTTTCTGCCGGGATTCTAACTCCCAACCTTGTACATTAGAGGCAAGTACGTTAACCACTACACTATAGAGCTACGTGCTAACCTTCACAGAAATATAAAATAAGTCTTATGAATAGGAATACTCACTACATCAGAAACTACTATGAGGTTTTTCTGACACAGTTTAGCATTCAGCTTTATAGCTAAGTGGATAAGGTCCTCTAATGTACAAGGGGTTGGGAGGTCAAATTCCGGCAGAAACTTTTCAGAAATAGATGCTAAATTACATTTAAATACGCTGAATCGTTGTCTGAGAAGAAGTCTGTAAGCGTGACCCCGGAAAGAGAGCTAACCCTCACATTGGTTACTTGAGGAAATTTGTTTCAAACATACGTTATGGGAAATCCAGTCAAAATGATGTTGAATCATGTCATTGACATGGGTGTAACTTTAGATTCCTGGACCCCAACATAAAATCTGTAACTGGGCCCCCACGTATTATATGCATTCATAATAATGGTGGTAATTTTTCTGTTCCCTGTCTGTAATGACGTAGGGGAAGATTTATCAAAACAGGTGTAAAGGAAAACTGGCTTAGTTTACGTTAGCAACCAATCAGATTCCACCTTTCATTTTTCAGAGCTCTTTTGGAAAAATGAAAGGTGAGATCTGATTTGTTGCCATGGTCAACTAAGCCGGTTTTCCTTTACACCAGTTTTGATAAATCTCCCTATATATAAGTTGTACTATAAGTTGCACTGTGAATTGTGTCTTTAGTGACCTAGTTTCTAACTACCTGCAGAGAAGGTCTACAGTTCATTATGACCTAATGGTAAAATGTCTAATTACTGGTACTCCAGTCAACCCAAAGGCAAATGTTACCTCCATGGAGATTGTTTATTCAACCAACAAGGTTTTGATGACCAAGCGAGTATTCAGTTCTGCGTCATTCAATTGGCAGACACTGACAGCAAGATATACTCAAAATATATATTTTAGTGACCATCAGGTAACATATTTGGCAATAGGGTGCCTTCTTCTATAGTGTACAGTAAAATGGCCTTAAAAAACTAAATAAATCCAGTTTCCCATAAAGGCAATGACCTGTTAATTCTTCACACAGTACAATCCAAAAAATGACACAGGATACAAACAACGTCTACGCATTTCAGATCATGGATTTAAGATCCTTACTCATTACTAGTGTACAGTAAAATGGCCTTGGATACTATTACCTTTATATAACATGTATGAAAATATGGATTATGGTATATTTACTTCACTATGTTTGTATTCATTTGACAGAAATCAGGTAGAAATTAACAACTTATCATTAGTGTCTTCTTGGTCTCACCTTGGATGGTTTTGTATTGGGAAGTTGTACAATCGATGACTCTATATTGATATGCTCCTAGAAAACCCCTTTAATGGTTTCCGGGAAACCCTATTTTATGTAAGCTGAGTAGCAAGTCAGCTATACATAAACAGGAATCATATATCTATTCTATCCACTCCATTCGATCATGATGAATTAAACATATGAAACTTGTATATCGACGCATACAAAATGTGCCTTGGCACGCAATCCCATTGTTCCAAATTCCAGCCTTGCACACGATATATTGCACTTTTTACTTGAAAGTTTTACTGTCTACATCTTATACTTGAGGGCTGTTGATATTGTAATATAAAGTGTGACTATTTTTACTGAATCCAAAGTTTTACTGTACTTCAGTTTCTTTTTATATGCTACTTATCACACCGACAAAGCTACTACGCAAAATAACCATGTTCCCTAAAGATCTTTGAGCTTTAAGTAGAATACCAGGCCAAGATGTATTTTCAGATGTAGTTTATACTTCTATAGTTTATCACTGGTTCAAAATATTTGAAGTGTTCCTTGGAAAGCCTTGGAAAACTCTGTAAAGACCACAAAGGTGTGGGTTTCCTCATACCACAGAAAGCCAATTATAAGCCTCTGATGACCTCCTAGTTGGGGTCCGCATCCGAGCTGCCAAAACGGCGGCTCGGATGCGGACCAAAACAAGGGCCGTCTGCATGAGGCCTTATGCTGTGTTATGCCGTGCATATGGATATGTACTTTTTAATGTCCACTTTACTGCAGGCACTGTACCTTCAAGACGTTTTGTACACAGATTGGCTGAGGTCAGGAGTCACAAGAGCAGAAGCAGTAGCATTGCAAAACATAGGTTGTGGCCTAGGTGTGACCGGGAGGAGCTGAACATGATCGTGCTGATCGTGATCAGGTAGTTAGTGAATGGCAGAGTGCTACTGTTACTTATTTAGCAGTATGGATAATCCATGGGTGGGGTTGGGCTCGCTGAGATGGGTTAGGGACCCTGAGATGTAATGGGGCAGTTTATTTATGGACCACTTCCTATAATGTGGAACTGCTCTGAACTGCTTTCAGTGATTTCGCGTGTCGCATGATTTCTGGTCTAGAAACTGTAACGTGGGTAGGTAGGGTTGCCACCTTTCCCAACAAAAAATACCGGCCAAGTTAAGCCACACCCAAAGGGGTGTGGTTGTCGGGCGTTGCTTAACATGGGGTGTTAAGTCGCTATCATAAAGTGGCTCCCAATAATATTAATGCCCCTATTAGTGGCACCCAGAATTAATACTGTCCATATTAGTGCCCCAGTAATATTAATTCCCCCATTAGTGCCCCCAGTAATAGTAATGCCCCAATAAGCGCACCCCATAATTAGTGCCCCCATTAGTGCCCCCAGTAATATTAATGCCTCCATTAGTGCCCCCCAATAAGAGTAATGGCCCCATTAGTGCCACCCAGTAACAATAATGCCCCCATTAGTTCCCCCTAGGAAGAATAATGCCCCCAATAGTGGCCCTAAGAAGAATAATGCCCCCATTATTGCCACCACTTAGAATAATGCCCCCATTAGGGTCCCCAGTTAGAATAATGCCCCAATTAGTGCCCCCAGTTAGAATAATGCCCCCATTAGTGCCCCCAGTTAGAAAAATGATCCCCATTAGTGCCCCCAGTTAGAATAATGCCCCCATTAGTGTCCCCAATTAGAATAATGCCCCCCATTAGTGCTCCCAGTTAGAATAATGTCCCCCCTCTCTGCTTTTGCCCAAAAAAAAAAAAAGCACTCACCTCCTCCATTTGCTCGTGGAGCTGTGAACGCCGACTGGAAGCTCAGGACAGAACCTGCGCTCCAGTGTGATGACGTCTTGCAGGTCCTGTCCTGTGCTTCCAGTGAGCTGCGTGAACAAATGGAGGAGGTGAGCGCTTTATTATTTTTTTATTAACACAAGTGGTAAAGGCTGCACTAATGAGCTCTCTGCAATGAAAGCGCTCATTAGTAGCAGTCCTTGTAACAAAATACCGGCAATTAACATTTCTGGTAAAAAAAAATATAACGTCACCGGCAGGGCCACTAAAATACCGGCCTTGACGGTGAGATACCGGTCAGGTGGCAACCCTATGGGTAGGCCAGAGACAGTTACCCTGGATTTAGTTGCTGTCCAGAGACTACTAAGTCTTGTATCTGGCCACTATCAGAGTATTGAGAACTGTGTGTGGTGGTCCTATTAATGTGTGCCATGAGCTGCACTGTGGCCTGCGCCAAGAGACTGTCCTGTTGTTCGGGGCGTGCAGTGAGTAGACTGTGCGCCGTGTTACTGTTAGTAACCTCCTGTGGTGTTATGAAAACTGTCCTTTACTAGTGTTAATCACCTGGGGAGTTTCATGTATTTTTCCTATCATAATCCTTTTAAGGGTTTTCTGTCTAAAAGGCTTCAATAACTCAGTATCTCACTACATTTCTACATAAATATAGAATTTTTTTTCATATGTTTGCAGAGAAAGCAAAAGCAAGCTCTCTAATATTGGGTACCCCCAGTTCAGCTTTATGTATACCATATGTATGTAGTGTGAAATTGATGTGATAATTGTATGATATCTACAGTACAGTTACACCAGTCCAAGGATTCCTCGAAAGTAATTTCATATTGTAACATGAGTGAGTGCAAGTGAAAGATTGCCAGTTGTCACACTCTTACCAGGGAACACTGCAGATGAAAGGGATTTGTAAGATCAGGGGGTTACAGTGGTATATACAGATATTTCTTTTGTATTGTCTTTGGCTGAATTAGCAATGGGACCTGCAGGAGAGGAGAATTACGAGCACTGAGGGACAGGAAGATGTAGGGTGTTAGAAGAACAGAGAGAGAGAGCTCGACAACAATGATCAAGTTGGAGACGTAAGAGAACAGAGAGATTACTGAGACACTACAAGTGCAATTCCTCGCCCAGTCACATACAAAGAAGTCATTCAGTTCTATGGCCATGGGAGATGACACATGGAGATATCTAAAGTGTCATAATCAGCTTTAACAATATACCAGGAAATTTCCTCCTCCAAGAAATGATTCTATAAAATGAAAACAATATTGGAAGCATGAAATTAATATTGGACTGAAAATTTGTAGAAAATAAAAATGTGCAAATGTCATTGTCAATAAAAGAATGAGGCCCCTGTCGCCAATGAGATGCTGGCTTTAAAAACTGCATCAGATACATAGTATTAGAAATGAAATATAAAAATGATAATGTACATTCAATATTATTGTGATGATGGTAAATAATACCATAAGACCTAAAAAGACATCAATATTGTAGATGACATATGGTAGTTAGGGAGCACTGTAGCAGAATTTACATTGGGATCCCACATACTGATGCTTATGACAGTGAATGGGAACAATCCATTTGTTCCCAATCATTGCCCTTTTGCTAAAGCTGCATTTACAAGCAGCAATCATCGTCTCTTTTTGGGGATGATCAATTGCTACTGTGATTGTTTATTGATTCGCAGCAGCAGATACCTTTTTACACACAGCAATTTGCTGCAGACAAATGACAATTGTATGTGCCTCATAGGCAACGGATCACCCAAAAAACAAGCGTTTTGATTGTCTGTCTGGTGATCAGTGGCACCTATACACAAGGACCATATCTGGAATGATAATCTGCCCATGTAATTGGGCCTTTACAGTATGATATTTTTTATCCCACCTTTGCACTTTTTTGCTATTGAGGTCAGCATGGAGATCATGACTATGAATTCAACTACAGAAACCCCTGATGACCAGCTGTTAATTCCAGAAGAACCTGCAACTAGGGTAGCGGAAATGGGCCAACCAGTAAAACTCTGTAGATGGCCCCGATCTCGCAGAGCAAATGACACTGGCCCACATGTTTTTTTGTGCCGTTCAGCACTTATAGTTTTCGAAAAATCCTCTGCACCTGTCATCACCTCATCAAGGGGGGTGTCGGGGTGGCTTGGTGAGAAAGAAGTATAGTGGGGAAGGGCATGACCTACAATTTTTGGCAATTCTTTGACAAATTATGCCAACCAAAAGGTGGTATACAGTTGTATCAAATTTGTCATCCAGTATGATTTATGTTTAGACAGCCTGCCTAAGTTTTCACCACCTGTAGGGTTAGTAAGTCTATCCCATTCTTTGTTAGCAGGTCTCTACCAAGGGAAATATTAAGTGGGATCCCCCTCTCTATGATGTCCCTGCACTCTAATATAGCAAATGGAAAGTGGTTGTCTTAGTAAGACATTTCATTTAGATTTAAAAAATATAAAGAACCATGTAATTTACTCATTGTAATACAATCTCAACTTGGTTTCCCTAAGTTTACAATGAGGTATTCAATATATTCTTCATTATACATAACTTTATAAAATGATTCATGCTTATCATTGTTATAGTATAGAATACCACAACTGAAAGATACCCATGAAGAACAGGAGCAGAACATTCTACAGAAGGTGAACCGGTTCATGCAGCAGTGTACATGTATGTCCCACATAGTTCATTATGTAGAATACTACATAGAACTTTGTAACCTTCCCTCACCACAAGAAATGAGTTTACCAGGATTAAACACAGGTGTACACACAGCAAGGAAGTGAAAATGTGACTGTGAGTTGTGTGACGACAGCTTTGTCTCCTTGATACATTTATCTCATATCACATTCGATCATCTGGTGCTTGAATTCGATTTTCTGTTTGATATTATACTAAGATGTGATATAATATCTGCATTACCGCCCTGTAGTGAAATTCCAAATATTTGCAAATTGAGCAATGGTCGATCATTTATTGTACAGTTTTATGAATAAGTGTGGGTTCCCACTAGCGTTAGGTATCCCATTTGCTTTCCGTCGCAATAGAAAGGATCCGTCTGTCGACAGGACTTTGTTTTCCGTCTTGCATATTGGGACCCAGACGGATCAGATATGCTTTCCTATAGACTTCTATTAGGACAGCAAGCAAACGGAATGCCTTTTTAAGGCTTCCGTTTTGCATTCTGTCTGGGCATTCCGTTATTATTATTATAAACATGTTATTATGGAAAGCCATACCGGAATCCCTAATGCTAGTGTGAACCCACCCTAAATGTAGACCACATGTGCGGTATACGTTCAGGTTTTTCACAATGTCAGTGGATGATAAATAAGAGAGCCGATGCCTAACATAGTAATGGAAATATACTTATTATTGTAGAGATCACAAATGAAACCTTGTGAATTAATTCTAAAATCTCTAATTCTCTTTCCCTATTATATTTTTATGATGATAATTACTATTATAACTGATAACAAACTGTAATGCTTCAGTACAATGCTTAATTCTAAAAGTTTTCAATCTAAGATCCATACTGTATGTATTTTTGGCTTCAGTGACCACAGGCTTGTTAGCACTTTTCTGATAGTGCAGGTTAAATGGTTTTAACTTCTTTTATGCTTTTTGGGTGGTTCCATAGACTTTAATTTTGACCATTTTTTATATATTCAATTTTTTGGTGCCGTTTTTCACAACATTTATTATTACTTTATCTTGTGGCTAGGGATGAGCAAAGCCGTGTATGTTCGGGTTTGACAGGGTCGGCCGAACTTTGTTTCAAAGTTCAGTTAGGAACCCGAAGTTGACCTGAAGTTGACCCCGAACACCGAACCCCATTGAAGTCAATGGGGACCTGAACTTATGGTTGTAAATAAGTCATAGAAAGGGTTGGAGAGCTGCAAATGTAACCAAATTGGGGGTAAGAGCAGTAGAATTGCCCTGCAAACAAATATGGATAGGGAAATCTCTTAAAATAACATAAAATACATAAACATAAAAAATAACAATCTTGAACCAGGAGGCAGAGGTGAAAGTGGAGTAGGAAGTTGAGGAGGCTGTAGACTTGGTGGAGTAGATGGAAAAGGTGGAGGAAGCGGAGGAGGAAGCCAACACTGTTTTGTGGAGGTGTTTTCTCTTTCTTTCCTTTTTTTTTTTTTTTTTTGTCTGTTAATTCTGGGTGTGACCTATAGCCATTTTTTGAGGTGCGACTGGTATACTTATAACAAATAATATTCTTGAGCCAGGAGGTGGAGGTCCGAGTAGAGGAGGGGGAGGTGGACGTGGCATTGTAGGTGTGGGAGGAAGCCTACACTGTTTCTGTTTTGTTTTTTAAATGTGTCTGTCAATTCTGTGTGTGACCTTTAGCCATTTTTTGGGAGTGTATGCTTCTCTACTCTAACATAGAAACATAGAATGTGTCGGCAGATAAGAACCATTTGGCCCATCTAGTCTGCCCAATATACTGAATTCTATGAATAGCCCCTGGCCCTATCTTATATGAAGGATGGCCTTATGCCTATCCCATGCATGCTTAAACTCCTTCGCTGTATTTGCAGCTACCACTTCTGCAGGAAGTCTATTCCATGCATCCACTACTCTCTCAGTAAAGTAATACTTCCTGATATTACTTTTAAACCTTTGCCCCTCTAATTTAAAACTATGTCCTCTTGTAGAAGTTTTTCTTCTTTTAAATATTCTCTCCTCTTTTACCTTGTTGATTCCCATTATGTATTTTAAAAGTTTCTATCATATCCCCTCTGTCTCGTCTTTCTTCCAAGCTATACATGTTAAGGTCCTTTAATCTTTCCTGGTAAGTTTTATCCTGCAATCCATGTACTAGTTTAGTAGCTCATCTCTGAACTCTCTCCAAAGTATCAATATCCTTCTGGAGATCTGGTCTCCAGTACTGCGCACAATACTCCAAATGAGGTCTCACTAGTGCTCTGTAGAGCGGCATGAGTACCTCCCTCTTTCTACTGGTAATGCCTCTACCTATACACCCAAGCATTCTGCTAGCATTTCCTGCTGCTCTATGACATTGTATGCCTACCTTTAAGTCTTCTGAAATAATGACCCCTAAATCCCTTTCCTCAGATACTGAGGTTAGGACTGTATCACTGATTTTATATTCTGCTCTTGGGTTTTTAAGCCCCATGTGCATTATCTTGCACTTATCAACATTAAATTTTAGTTGCCAGATTTTTGACCATTCCTCTAGTTTTCCTAAATCCTTTTCCGTTTGGTGTATCCCTCCAGGAACATCAACCCTGTTACAAATCTTTGTGCTATCGGCAAAGAGACACACCTTACCATCGAGGCCTTCTGCAATTTCGCTGATAAAGATATTAAACAATATGGGTCCCAGAACAGATCCCTGAGGTACCCCATGGTCTGAATATACTCCATTGACTACAACCCTCTGTTGTCTGTCCTTCAGCCACTGCCTAATCTATTCAACAATATGGGACTCCAAGCTCAAAGACTGCAGTTTATTGATAAGCCTTCTATGTGGGACAGTGACAAAAGCCTTACTAAAGTCTAGATAAGCAATGTCTACTGCACCTCCGCCATCTATTATTTTAGTCACCCAATCAAAAAAATCTATAAGATTAGTTTGACATGCTCTCCCTGAAGTTTTTCATCTTTCAACCATGGGATTTTAGATGTTCCACAATCCTCTCCTTAAGAATGGTTTACATTAATTTCCCCACTATTGATGTCAGGCTTACTGGCCTATAGTTGCCCGATTCCTCCCTACTACTTTTCTTTTGAATGGGCACAACATTTGCTAATTTCCAATCTTCTGGGATGACTCCTGCTACCAGTGATTGGTTAAATAAATCTGTTAATGGTTTTGGTAGTACACCGCTAAGCTTTTTTAATAGCTTTGGGTGTATCCCATTAGGCCCCTGTGACTTATTTGTATTAATTTTAGACAACTGACTTAGAACCTCTTCCTCTGTAAAGACACATGCATCAAAAGATTCATTAGTCTTCCTCCCTAACTGAGGTCCTTTTCCTTCATTTTCCTTTGTAAAAACTGAACAGAAGTATTCATTGAGGCAGTCAGCTAGTTCTTTATCTTCTATCATATACCTTCCTTCTTTTGTTTTTAATTTGGTAACTCCTTGTTTTAATTTCCCTTTTTCATTTATGTATCTGAAGAATGTCTTATCCCCTTTTTTCACTGACTGAGCTAATTTCTCTTCTGCCTGCGCTTTAGAAGCTCTTATAACTTGCTTGGCCTCTTTCTGCCTAATCTTATAAATTTCTTTGTCATCCTCATTTTGCTTTGTTTTTTATAATTACTAAATGCTATCTTTTTGTTTTTAATGATTTTGGCCACTTCTGCTGAGTAGCACAGTGGTCTTGTCCTTTTTTTTGCTTTTACTGACAAGCCTAATGCAATTATCTGTTCCCTTAAATAGCCTTCAACTCTGCCAATATAAGACATAATAATCTTGAGCCAGTAGGTGGAGGTCCGAGTGGAGGAGGCAGACATGGCGGTGTAGAAGGAAGAGGCAGATCAGGGGGATGTGGCGTGTAGGCGGAGGAGGTAGGCAACAATTTTTTATTCTTTTGGTTTTTGGAGGTCCCAAAGCATTGTGAAATAGCAAAGAGGACACACAAAGTGTGGTGGAGTATAACAATGGTTGGGTGCGGCCAGTATATATTTCTAATATACCCAAGGTATGGAGAAGTCCTGTGGGATCCATGCCTGGTTAATTTTAATGACTTGAGCTTGTCCACGTAGGTTGTGGACAGGCCAATGTGCCTGCCCGTGATCACCCCCTGCCATGCTAAACACACGTTCAGACAATACACTTGCTGGATGGCAGGCCAGCACCTCCAAAGCGTAAAGGGCAAGCTCAGGCCATGTGCCTAATTTGGAGACCCAGAAGTTAAATGGAGGAGACCAGTCAGTACGTGCAGACATTTGCAAATGTACTGTTCCACCATGTTGCTGAAATGCTGTCTCCTGCTAAGACGGCATGTATCAGATGGTGGTGCTGGATGTTGTGGCGTGCTGACAAAGCTTTTCCACATTTTGGCCAAGCTAACCCTCCCTTCTGAGATAGGTGGTGGTGCGCCAGCTGCGTTGCAAACTTCCTCCTCCTCCTCTGCCTCGTGCTTCCACTGGGCCCCTGCTGTCATTTGGGAACGCTATTAGTACTCACGCATTTTCCGATTGTGCTCCAGTGATTGAAATAAGGATGGCACGTTGTCCTTGTAGTGGGGATCCAGCAGGGTGGCCACCCAGTAATCAGCACTGGTAAGAATGAGGGAAACTTGGGGCTTGTTGTGCAGGCACTGCAGCATGTAGTTGCTCATGTGTGCCAGGCTGCCCAAAGTCAACGACCAGCTGTCCTCAGTGGAAGGTGTATTGTCTGTTTCCTCTATATCCCCCCAGCCATGCTCCAGTGATGCCTGTGAGCTGATTTGGGTGCCACCCTGCTTTGAATGCAGATCCTCATCGTCATCATCCTCCAAAGCTGTGCCCTGGCTGGACAGTTATGTACCTGGCCGCTGTTGGTGCAGGAATCCCTGTTCCTCCTCCTCTTCCTCCTGTGCCACATTCTCATCCATTATTGTTTTTTTTCAAAGGGGCATAGAAGTGGGATAGTAATGATTAGGAAGTCGTTTTGGCGCATATGACGCGGTAAGCCGGAAGCCAGAAGTTATGCTGCAGCACAGACAGGTGAGCAGCAGCAGGGTGAGAAAGCTGAAAGTGTGCACAGATGGCCCTCAGTTTCTGTTGCAGCTCTGACAAAAAAATTTTTTAAGAACCTCTGCACTACCAAATTCAGCACATGTGCCAGGCAAGGAATGTGCGTCAAACCGGCTAGGCCCAGAGCTGGTACGAGATTTCAGTCATTGTCGCGCAACACCAGGCTGGGCTTGAGGCTCAGCTGCATCAACCACCCATCTGTATTTTCTTCCATGCACGCCCACAGATCCTGCGCGGTATGGGATTTTCCCCCCAAACATAGTAGTTTCAGAACAGCCTGCTGTCATTTCCCCCTGGCTATGCTGAAGTTGGTGGTGCAGGTGTTGCGCTGACTGATGAGAAGGCCGCAGAGGAGGAACAGGAGGAGGAAGCGGAGTAGGAGTAGGAGGCAAGAGGAGTGTTTAATGCTGATTACCTATTCTCAGG
The DNA here is from genome assembly GCF_905171765.1 of Bufo bufo. Classification (NCBI taxonomy): domain Eukaryota; kingdom Metazoa; phylum Chordata; class Amphibia; order Anura; family Bufonidae; genus Bufo; species Bufo bufo. The sequence goes on from NC_053390.1 coordinate 606,069,589, forward strand.
ATAGTCTATCAATTTGTGTTCGGTGTGGAACTGACTAGAGTTTTATTTCCTTTTCATAGGAAAAAAGAAGGTGCACCACAGGTGCAGTGAAGACAGAGACGATACAACTGAATGTCCTCTCTGGCGTTGCAAGGAGTAGGAGCAGGAGGAATGCAGTGACCTGTGGCTTTAAGCATTGCATCAGACTCAGAAGTGACATCCCCATCATCATCTTTGTTGTTAATAATAATATTGCACCTTTCAGAAGCCAGGGAGAACGGTCGGCTACTGCAACTACTGCTACAACTACTACTACTGGCTGGATTAATACAGTAGAATACTGCAGTGGGGCACAGGAGCTGATGGCTCCCTGCTCCACCTCTCATAGGCCATAGGCAACTAGACCTAAATCCTATGAGAAGACATATGTATAAGTGGTGAAGGTGGCGCAACAACTTCATCAAGATCACCACCAGTGCCATGATACAGGCAGGCTGCAGGCTGGAAAAGGCTTGTGGTCTTCACTGCATAGCAGACCAGGCCAGAATCAGGTAAGTATTTGATTATTTTTTTATATTTGCCACTTTGCGGGAGCATACTATAGGAGAAATGCAGAGGCCCCTTTTTACTTATGGGGGCACTTTAAGCACTCTTATTGTTACTGGGGAGACCATAGGGAGCATTTTTTCTGCTGTGGGAACAACACAGGGATTTATTACTATTGAGGCACTATAGGGGGCTTTAATAATACTAGGGACACGAGGGGGAATTTCATTACTACTGGGGGCTTTATTACTTTGGAGCAGAGCTTAGTGAGCTGACAGGGGAGGAGCTTATAAGTACAATGACGGTGGAGCTTAATAATATGAGGAGTTAAGCCCTTTGGACTTAACTTTGCTTGGGACCCCAGAAATGCCACATACACTCAACAGAACATATCAGGCTTTCCAAAGCTAGAGACACATTTTCTATCAGCTCTCCATTCTGAGGTCTTGAATGGGAGATCTGTAAGTGTTTCATTATACATTCAAAATCCTAGTTAGCAACGAATAACGATAATCAATATTTCAGCCGAGGCTTATTCAGTTTGTAAGTTGCAAGCGGATATTTTTGTAGATTCCCAAGAAAAGAATAAAATGTTTATGAAAATATCAATAACCATAATAATGATTAAAACGCTAAATTTTATATGCTGGATTAAGCAAAGACTGATCTCCAGTGGCATGCCATTGTTGTTCATTGGGGTGCATTTATAACATTACTATGCACAAATAGCATGAAACATTTACTGAAATTCCCTGGTTCACTATATTTCAAACTGCCCTATACACCATGAGGTGCAAGTTTTCATACAGGATGCAGTAATAGAAACTCCAGAGTGCATAAAGATATCAGTAACCATCCAGCTTAGCTATAAAATCCCAAATGCCACATACTCATTAAACTACTCTGAAGTGCTTGCTTTTCTTCCATATATCATATTTGAGTGTTGCTCATAAAGGATTTGAAGTCCATGTGCATATGTGTCCATTTGCACCATTAAAGTGGTTTCAGGTGCTTGGCATGGCTGTCTCAAGACAGTTTTCTGTAAAAGAATTGATGGCTGTAGTGCACTTGCTCAATAGTTCTGGATATACTCAAATGCATTTATAGAAGTTTCTTACAACTTATTTCTCTAGTAAGTATGTGGGAAGGATCTCACACCTCCTTTTTATAAATCTGACATGTTTTCACATTCTCAGTTGACAAATTGACTAAAATGAGCTTTTTTACACCTATTATGACCATTCATAAAGAGAAATTCATATGTAAACCACAGGTGTTCAGCTAGAATTGTAAAAAAATAAAATAAAAGATCAATAGATGACTTTTAAAATCTGAGAAGGAGACCAGGAAACAAAGTAAGCAGAATCTGCACGACACCTTTACATTTTCAGTTCAAGAAGTCGACAAGATTGATCTAAACAACAGGCTTATATAGACAAGTTAGCAAGCCTATGTACTGTCTGTATCTGTAGAGTTTGTGTAGGTTAGAGACCAAATTTCTAAGTTGAAGACAGTTTTTAGAACCCCCACCATTCAGTTGATAATTACTGGAGAGACAGGACTGGCCTGTGAAGTGGGCATGAGTGGCACACTGAATGTTGGTATTATTTGAATACTATATTAAGGAATTTATTTAGCCATTAGTACGTTATTTTTGCAATAATAGGTGATGGCAGTGCCTTATAGAATTTAGGCAACTTTATGAAAAGGTAACTGGGTTAGTGTATGGTCCTGTTATTTGAGCTCCATACTGTATGACACGTAGACACAGAATAGTTTTCTGTACACTCAATGACTGTACATTATTACAGTAGATATCACACAGAGTATAATGCACCTGAAGTCTGGCCTTAAGGGACTGCCAAAGTCCCGCCAAAGAAACACAATATTATATGCCGGTCATTCATGTAATACATGGACAGCCAGGTCCACTAAAATATGTCTCACTCTCGGTTCTTCATTATGGCTAAACTTCTTTGATAGAGCAGTTTCAGCAAGACTCTTTCAAAGTAGGATGGCCTATCCTAAGGTTACATGCATTTTGTGTGAAAATGACATAACCCTTTTTGTACGATTTTTCAATTCTCAAAGATTCTAGCAAAAACTGGACATCCCATTTATTAGTTGGTCCATTGCCAAATGCAGATTAGGGGGGACTCATTTAGATCTCCACATTTTGTATATATCCATTATTGATACTTGTTTGTCACAACTTCTACCGTATCCAGTTTTATATCCTTGGCAGGTAAGTTTTCATTTTTTCATACAGGTGCCCTTTTTAAAGTGGTTGCCCAAGTGTTTAATGCTGATGACCTATTCTCAGGATAGTCTATTAGTTTGTGTTCGGTAGGGAACCGACTCCTAGTACCCCTTTCAATCAGCTGTTTGAAAAGGCCAAGGAGCTCCCTGAGGCCATGCCCTCTTGCTAGGCCAGTGACATCATGTTCATTGGTCACATGGCCTAGATGCAGCTCAGTCCCAATCAAGTAAATAGAGCTGAACTGCAATAGCAAGCACAGCCGGTAATCAGTGGACCCACCCACAAACCCACAGGGACTCTTTCTGGCCACAATAGTGATGGAAAAGTTATTTAAAGGGGACTAACACCTGGACTGTGGCATGCCGGAGGGGGATCCATGGCAAAACTCCCATGGAAAATTACGTAGTTGACGCAGAGTGTGGTAAGTTGAATTTGCAATGCGATTAATATAACCTGCATTTGTTCGCCCGCCACGGCGAGCGCGAACAAGCTATGTTTGCCAGCAAATAGTTCGGGACATCTCTACTCTCCTGCCCTACAGGTGGGAGCCCTTCTTTTGCCATCTGCTTTTCCGCCTTTTCCAGATCATCTAATCAATGAGAATAAGTCATCAAGAACATTGAGCTCCACCTCTCTCTGCATCTTGCTGACTTTTCTATGACATGGAGACTTTGAAGGATGATTTGGAAGAATTAAAGCCAGCAAAAGATGAGGACGATCATAATTATGACCTGGCCTCCCTAAGGGGTGCAGACTGGATGGTATTGGTTGGCACGCTGGCAATGGAATAATAAAGGCTTCCATCTTATTGGTATTGAATTACATATCTTAGTTTACTGCTGATGTAAGAATATGTAAATGTATGAATAAATAAAAAAAAATGACAGAGAATAAGTCTCTCTGCCTTCTCCCTGCACTCTCCCTGCAGTCTCCTGCACTCTCCCTTTCCAATATTCTTCTATTAATCGTTTTTAGCAACACTGTCCATTGCCCATGAGCACTTGCCACATCTCTGTCCTGTGAGCTAAGCATAGGCAATGGTGGAGACTGCGTGGGATGAGGGTTTTATAGGGCTGCGACAACACAGGGGAGAGCAAACTGCAGATTGTGTGGCTGCAAAAAGCTAAAATCTTGATTTGACACAAGAATTCAGACGCTTTGCTCAGGACTTAGTTAAATCACCTTTGGCAGCGATTACAGCATCTAGTCTTCTTGAGTATAATGCCACAAGGTTTGCACAACTGGATTTAGGAGTTTTCTAGTTTCCTCCAATCATGACGCTTAGAATTGAGGCCAACAAGTTCCATCTTGGTTTCTTCAGACCAGATAATCTTATTTCTCACAAAGTCCTTCAAGTGCTTTTTTTCAAACTTGTGTGTGTCTTTTACTGAGGAGATGCTTCTTTCTGGCCACTCTGCTATAAAGCCCAGATTGATAGTTGACTTTCTGAAAGTTTCTCCCATCTGCACACAGGATCTTTGGATCTCAACAGGAGTGACTATTGGGTACTTGCTCACCCCTTTTTTCCCCGATTACTTAGTTTGGTGGTGGAGCAGCTAGCTTTAGAAAGAGTCCTGGTATTTCCAATTTTTATTCCATTTAAAGGCCGCTATGCTCTTGGGTACTTTCAGTGCTACAGAAATGTTTATACCCTTCTCCAGATCTGTGTCTCTACAAAATCCTGTCACTGAGCTCTAAAGGTTGTTCTTTCCTCTACATTGCTTGGTTTTTGCTCTGATATGCATTGTCAGCCGTGAGACCTTATATAGCCATGATTGTGTATTTTCGAATCATGTCCAAAATATTTTTTATTATATAGATTTTTTTTTATTATAAAGATGATTTTTTATTATATACTTAACTTTCTGAACCCGTTTGTAACGGTCACGTCCACACACACACAGGGGGAAGGGTAGTGACCACTGCGCTCCACCTTCACCCCTGGCCCTGCCTACTTGCCTCACGAGTCCTGATGACAGGGGACAACTGGACGGCAGTCCCTAACTTAGGATATGTGCAGGGAAGACAGACAAGACAAAATACGGAACATGAACGGACAGGGTCAGAACCAAGAGAGCTACGCAGTACAACGGATAAAGCAAAGAATGGTCAGGAGAAGCCGGGGTCAAATACCAGGAGAGTAGCGAAGTACAAGAGGAGTCCTAAGAGAGTAGTCAGGTGGGAGCCGAGGTCACAATACCAGGATGTATGCGCAGTACAGGAGGAGCAGGCAGAGGATCGTCAGGGAACAGGATCAGGTAAATATTCAGTAGTCCAACAAATAGCCAGGAACCTAGAAATTAACAGGCAACCTGTAGCCAGCAGGCTGCCTGTATTTATAGTGAGGAGTGAGGGTCATGTGACGTGGCCAGCGTCACATGACCGACAGACCAACCAGTCGAGCACCGAGTGATCAGCTCGGCGCTCAAGGCAGACTAGGAGCAGGGAGCCACCCAGCTAGTAAAGCCGCCCTGGGAATGAGGTCAAACACAGAACCTCATTCCAAAAGCTAAGCAACAGTTCTGCGGGCAATGGGGGACCGAGTGCACCTTCGGAACCCCGTGACAGTACCCCCCCTTTTACGAGGGGCCACCGGACCCAAGACTTCAGGCGATGGCTTTTCAGGGTGTTCTAAATGAAATTTACGAACCAGTCTAGGAGCATGAACCTCCCTGGCAGGTACCCAAGATCTCTCTTCAGGTCCATACCCCTTCCAGTGAATCAGATACTGCAAGGAGTTACGCACCTTCCTGACATCCACTATTTTAGACACGACATACTCGACAGCATCATTAACAAGAACCGGCGGAGGCGAGGCTTTCGATGGTACTACCGGTTCAAAATATTTTTTAAGTAGAGATTTATGGAACACATTATGAATGTGGAATGACTCGGGCAGCTCCAACCTAAATGATACCGGGTTAATCACCTCCGTGATCTTATATGGACCAATAAAACGAGGAGCAAATTTTCTAGAAGCTACCTTGAGAGATAGATTCTTGGAGGACAACCATACTTTATCCCCAACCTGAAAGTTCACCCCCCTTGAACGTCTCCTATCGGCCATGAGTTTTTGAGAACTTTGAGCCTTTTCTAGGTTCGATTGAACCCGGGCCCAAACTGTGCACAGTTCGGAGGAGAGTTTATCAGCTTCAGGGTTAGAGGAGGAGACGGACGACCCAGAATGAAAACGGGGATGAAAACCATGGTTACAAAAGAAAGGGGAGACCCCAGCAGAAGAATTGACACGGTTATTCAGAGCAAATTCAGCCAACGGAAGGAATTTGACCCATAATTGCTGGTCATCAGCAACATACAACCTCAGGAATTTTTCCACAGACTGATTAAGGCGTTCAGTCTGCCCATTACTCTCAGGATGGTAGGCGGAAGAAAAAGACAACAAAATTTTACATCTTTGACAGAAGGCCCTCCAGAATTTGGACACAAACTGCACACCCCTGTCCGAAACAATATTTTCCGGGATGCCATGTAAACGAACAATCTCTCTCACAAAAATAGACGCCAGGGTTTTAGCATTCGGAAGTTTAGACAGGGGAATGAAATGAACCATCTTGCTAAACCTATCGACCACTACCCAAACCACAGTCTTACCCTCCGCCAGCGGTAGGTCAGTTATAAAGTCCATCGAGATATGGGACCAGGGTCTACTGGGAATGGGTAGGGGTCGTAGGTTACCAGCAGGGCGAGTCCTAGGTGTTTTAGACCTGGCACAAACCTCACAGGCTGACACGTAGGACTTGACATCCCTGGTCAGAGTGGGCCACCAATAAGATCTAGAAACCAGATCTTTAGTGCCCTCAATACCCGGATGTCCACAAAAGGCAGAATCGTGACACTCACCCAACAGCTGGAGACTAAATTGTACGGGAACAAACAACTTATCTGTTGGGGTGGATGCCGGTGCCAGATGTTGTTCAGCCTTAATGCGAGCCGAGATATCCTGGGTTAGAGCCGCTAAGAAGATGTTTGCTGGTAGGATGGATTCAGGCGGCGTCTCAGTGGGTTGAAAAGCATGGAAGCTCCGAGATAATGCGTCTGCCTTCACATTTTTACTTCCCGGCCTGAACGTAATGGAGAAATCAAAACGGGTAAAAAACAGAGCCCACCGGGCTTGTCGGGGATTCAACCTCTTAGCGGACTCGAGAAACATTAGGTTTTTATGGTCAGTGACAACAGTTACTCGATGCCTTGCCCCCTCCAAAAAATGTCTCCACTCCTCAAATGCCCATTTAATGGCCAACAGCTCCCTATTCCCTATGTTGTAGTTTCTCTCCGTGGGAGAGAATTTCCTAGAGAAGAAGGCACACGGTCTCTGGTTAGTGAGGCTAGCAGGACCTTGTGAAAGGTCTGCTCCTGCGCCGTCCTCGGACGCATCCACCTCCACTATAAAGGGTCTCTCCTGATTAGGCTGGATCAGAATGGGAGCGCTACTAAATGCCTTTTTTAATGTTTCAAATGAAGAAATGGCCTTGGTAGACCAATTCTCCAAATCCGCCCCTTTCTTCGTAAGGACGGTCAATGGCTTAGCAATTACAGAAAAATTCATGATAAATTTACGGTAGTAATTAGCGAAACCCAAAAACCGTTGTAAAGCCTTTAAGGATGAAGGCCTTACCCATTCCTTAATTGCTAAAACCTTGCCAGGATCCATCTTAAAGGCGTGAGGAGTCAAAACATGCCCTAGAAACAATATCTCCTGTACACCAAAGACACATTTCTCTTGCTTAGCGGATAGCTGGTTCTCCCTCAACACCTCTAATACTTGTTTGACATGGGACACATGAGATTCGAAATCAGGAGAGAATATCAAAATGTCGTCAAGATAGACAATAATAAATTTACCTAAGAACTCCCTAAGAATATCGTTCATTAAGTTTTGGAACACAGCTGGGGCATTGCTGAGTCCAAAAGGCATCACCTGATATTCAAAGTGTCCTATCGGAGTATTGAACGCTGTCTTCCATTCGTCTCCCTCCTTGATTTAGATTAGATTGTATGCCCCTTTCAGGTCAATCTTGGAAATCCAGGTTGCCCCCAAAACCTGGTTAAATAAATCCGGAATCAATGGGAGAGAGTATCTATTTTGGACAGTGATTTTATTTAATCTCCGGTAATCAATACAAGGCCTAAGACCACCATCCTTCTTTTTAACAAAGAAAAACCCTGCTCCCATAGGAGAGACTGAAGGTCTAATATGCCCTTTAGCAAGGCTCTCCTTAATATAATCTTCCATAGCCTTGCGTTCGGGCCTTTAGGAAATTCGGCTCAATTAGCTCTATGGCGCAATCATAAGGTCTATGGGGGGGTAGAACCTCTGGAGTAAGGGACGAGAACACATCAGAATATTCCTTAATAACAGAGGGTAATGTATTAGACCTTACTGAAACCCCAGCCTGGACCACGGACAAGCATGAGTCACACTTAGGTCCCCATTTTACCAACTCTCCTTTGGACCAATCAACTGTGGGGTTATGTAAACGGAGCCAAGGCAACCCTAGTACCACCTCAACCGGTAGGTTCTCCAGGACTAGAAGAGAACATCTCTCAGAGTGGCACACACTCACGGACAGAGAAATTTCAGAGGTACATGACCTCACCGTACCACCAATCAGGGGAGTAGCATCAATAGCCATGACATGGATAGGTGTAGGTAAAGCAAACATTGGAATACCCAATTTACAAGCAAACTCAAAGTCAATAAAGCTGGCCGCTGAACCGGAGTCAATAAAGGCCTTACCCGGCCACTTATTAACCCCCAGAGAAATTGTTATGGGTACCAAAAGCTTACCTTTCGAAAAATCAGGGTGTACCTGGTCTTTAGGTTGTCTTGCCTTAGAAGACTTGTCAGAGAGGTCCCTCTTAGGACACTTGTTGATCCAATGGCCAGGATCTCCACAGTAGAAGCACTCTCCGCGTCTGCGACGAAGATTACCCTGGGTCATGCCAACCTGCATGGGTTCCTCGGTGGAGACCTCAGTGTTGTCCCTGGAAAAGGCCTCTGGCTGGACCACCATCTGAGAACAGACCTGTCGTTCTTGTCGTCTCTCTCTAACTCGTCTGTCAAGTCGGACAACTAGGGTCATCATCTCCTCTAAGGTCTCAGGAATTTGGTAATTGACCAATAGATCTTTTAAATTATCAGATAGACCAGACCTAAACTGACTCTTCAGGGCTGGTTCATTCCATCCTGAGGGGACACACCACCATCTGAATTAAGTGCAATACTCCTCCGCAGGGAGATGGCCCTGAACCAGTGCCCTAAGAGCTGTCTCAGCTACCAGGGGCCTGTCTGGTTCGTCATAGAGGGTACCCAGGGCCTGAAAAAAAACCTCCACAGAAGTTAGACAACTGGCCCCAGGAGGTAACGAAAATGCCCAGTCCTGGGGATCACCCTGTAGTAGAGAAATGATAATCCCCACGCGTTGGCTCTCGGGACCGGAGGACACGGGGCGCAAACGGAAGTAGAGTTTGCAATTCTCCTTAAAGGAGAGAAACCTCTTCCGGTCTCCAGAAAAGGGTTCTGGGAGCTTGATCTGGGGTTCAAAATATGGACTGGAGGACAGAGGAGTGGAAGAACCTTGCCCTAACTCACAAGAACGGAGTTTCTCTCCTAGCTCCTGCACCCTCTGTGTCAAGTTAGAGACATGGTCAGTCAGGGTAGTAAGAGGATTCATGATACAGTGGTTATTGGGCCTGTTAATCTGTAACGGTCACGTCCACACACACACAGGGGGAAGGGTAGTGACCACTGCGCTCCACCCTCACCCCTGGCCCTGCCTACTTGCCTCACGAGTCCTGATGACAGGGGACAACTGGACGGCAGTCCCTAACTTAGGATATGTGCAGGGAAGACAGACAAGACAAAATACGGAACATGAACGGACCGGGTCAGAACCAAGAGAGCTACGCAGTACAACGGATAAAGCAAAGAATGGTCAGGAGAAGCCGGGGTCAAATACCAGGAGAGTAGCGAAGTACAAGAGGAGTCCTAAGAGAGTAGTCAGGTGGGAGCCGAGGTCACAATACCAGGATGTATGCGCAGTACAGGAGGAGCAGGCAGAGGATCGTCAGGGAACAGGATCAGGTAAATATTCAGTAGTCCAACAAATAGCCAGGAACCTAGAAATTAACAGGCAACCTGTAGCCAGCAGGCTGCCTGTATTTATAGTGAGGAGTGAGGGTCATGTGACGTGGCCAGCGTCACATGACCGACAGACCAACCAGTCGAGCACCGAGTGATCAGCTCGGCGCTCAAGGCAGACTAGCAGGGAGCCACCCAGCTAGTAAAGCCGCCCTGGGAATGAGGTCAAACACAGAACCTCATTCCAAAAGCTAAGCAACAGTTCTGCGGGCAATGGGGGACCGAGTGCACCTTCGGAACCTCGTGACACCGTTCCTGCAATCCTGATGTGATGTAATGTGCACGTAAATCATAGGTCAGGAATCAGCATCCCAGAATGATTGATTCACTTCTGTGGGAGTTAGAAGAACAGCCGATGTTTGCATGCTGGGAGTTGTAGTTTTACAGCAGCTGGAATGCCGAAGGTGACTGCTGCAGGAAATACAAGGTCTCTTATAACCTGCATTAAACGGTATGAAACATAGAAACATAGAATGTGTCGGCAGATAAGAACCATTTGGCCCATCTAGTCTGCCCAATATACTGAATACTATGAATAGCCCCTGGCCCTATTTTATATGAAGGATGGCCTTATGCCTATCCCATGCATGCTTAAACTCCTTCACTGTATTTGCAGCTACCACTTCTGCAGGAAGGCTATTCCATGCATCCACTACTCTCTCAGTAAAGTAATACTTCCTGATATTACTTTTAAACCTTTACCCCTCTAATTTAAAACTATGTCCTCTTGTAGCAGTTTTTCTTCTTTTAAATATTCTCTCCTCTTTTACCTTGTTGATTCCCTTTATGTATTTAAAAGTTTCTATCATATCCCCTCTGTCTCGTCTTTCTTCCAAACTATACATGTTAAGGTCCTTTAATCTTTCCTGGTAAGTTTTATCCTGCAATCCATGTACCAGTTTAGTAGCTCTTCTCTGAACTCTCTCCAAAGTATCAATATCCTTCTGGAGATATGGTCTCCAGTACTGAGCACAATACTCCAAATGAGGTCTCACTAGTGCTCTGTAGAGTGGCATGAGCACCTCCCTCTTTCTACTAGTAATGCCTCTCCCTATTCACCCAAGCATTCTGCTAGCATTTCCTGCTGCTCTATGACATTGTCTGCCTACCTTTAAGTCTTCTGAAATAATGACCCCTAAATCCCTTTCCTCAGATACTGAGGTTAGGACTGTATCACTGATTTTATATTCTGCTCTTGGGTTTTTACGCCCCAGGTGCATTATTTTGCACTTATCCACATTAAATTTTAGTTGCCAGATTTTTGACCATTCCTCTAGTTTTCCTAAATCCTTTTCCATTTGGTGTATCCCTCCAGGAACATCAACCCTGTTACAAATCTTTGTGTCATCAGCAAAAAGACACACCTTACCATCGAGGCCTTCTGCAATTTCGCTGATAAAGATATTAAACAATATGGGTCCCAGAACAGATCCCTGAGGTACCCCACTGGTAACAAGACCTTGGTCTGAATATACTCCATTGACTACAACCCTCTGTTGCCTGTCCCTCAGCCACTGCCTAATCCATTCAACAATATGGGAGTCCAACCCAAAGACTGTAATTTGTTGATAAGCCTTCTGTGTGGGACAGTATCGAAAGCCTTACTGAAGTCTAGATAAGCGATGTCTACTGCACCTCCGCCATCTATTGTTTTAGTCACCCAATCAAAAAAATCTATAAGATTAGTATGACATGCTCTCCCTGAAGTAAACCCATTCTGTTTTTCATCTTTCAACCATGGGATTTTAGATATTCCACAATCCTCTCCTTAAGTATGGTTTCCATTAATTTCCCCACTATTGATGTCAGGCTTACTGGCCTATAGTTGCCCGATTCCTCCCTACTACCTTTCTTGTGAATGGGCACAACATTTGCTAATTTCCAATCTTCTGGGACGACTCCTGTTGCCAGTGATTGGTTAAATAAATCTGTTAATGGTTTTGCTAGTTCACCGCTGAGCTCTTTTAATAGCTTTGGGTGTATCCCATCAGGCCCCTGTGACTTATTTGTATTGATTTTAGACAGCTGACTTAGAACCTCTTCCTCTGTAAAGACACATGCATCAAAAGATTCATTAGTCTTCTTTCCTAACTGAGGTCCTTTTCCTTCATTTTCCTTCGTAAAGACTGAACAGAAGTATTCATTGAGTCAGTCAGCTAGTTCTTTATCTTCTTCCATATACCTTCCTTCTTTTGTTTTTAATTTTGTAATTCCTTGTTTTAGTTTCCTTTTTTTATTTATGTATCTGAAGAATGCCTTATCGCCTTTTTTCCCTGACTGAGCTAATTTCTCTTCTGCCTATGCTTTAGAAGCTCTTATAACTTGTTTGGCCTCTCTCTGCCTAATCTTGTAAATTAGCCTGTCATCCTCGTTTAGTTTTTTTTATAATTCCTAAATGCTATCTTTTTGTTTTTAATGATTTTGGCCACTTCTGCTGAGTATCACAGTGGTCTTTTCCTTTTTTTTGCTTTTACTGACAAGCCTAATGCAATTTTCTGTTGCCTGCAATAGTGCCTCTTTTAAGTAGTCCCATTTCACCTGGACTCCAATGAAACTGTTCCCATCTGATAGGGACTCGTATACCACTAATCTAATTTTAGAAAAGTCAGTTTTTCTAAAATCTAAAACTTTTGTTTTTGTGTGGTGTGACTCAATCACTGTACTTATAGTAAACCACACTGACTGGTGATCACTAGATCCCAAGCTTTCCCCTACAGTAATATCATATACCAAATTCCCATTTGTGAATACTAAATCTAAAATGGCCTTCCGGGTTGGCTCCTCAACTACTTGCTGTAGAGACAATCCCAGTAGGGAATTTAGAATATCTGTACTCCTGGCAGAACTAGCTATTTTGGTTTTCCAGTTTACATCAGGAAGATTGAAGTCTCCCATAATGATAACTTCCCCCTTCAATGTCATTTTAGCTATTTCCTCAACTAGTAGATCATCTAATTCTTTGACTTGGCTAGGTGGTCTATATATCACACCTACACGAGTTACCTTATGATTATCAAGCTGCAAGGTAACCCAAACTGACTCTAAATTGTTCTCGCTAACTTGTATCAAATTAGATTTTATGCTGTCTTTCACATACAGAGCCACCCCTCCCCCTTCTTGCCTTCTCTGTCTTTCCTGTATAGAGAGAACCCTGGTATTGATATATCCCAGTCATTACTCCCCTTGAACCACGTCTCAGTAACAGCCACTACATCTATATTCTCAGATGCCATTATAGCCTCAAGTTCATTGATCTTATTCACTAAACTGCGAGCATTTGTAGATAAGAATCTGAGCTTGTCATTTCTTAACCTTTGTGCTACTGGCATCATCTGGCATTGTTCCGGGGGGCAGTCGGACTGCTGGATTATCACTCTTTTGCCCCCCTTTCCTAGTTTAAATGCTCCTTAGCAAATATTTAATTCCAGCAAAATCAATAGACATTGATATAATGGGGGTAAGTATATAACAAAATATCCAGCGTTGAACAATTAAACCCCTAAAAATTACTTTATTGGTGTGCGTTAAAAGGATCCCAAAAGGGTCCACTAGATACAGACTAGTTAGTATACAGACAAATAATTGACCAATAACCACATCCAGAATGAAAATAAACCTGGGGTATGGGAAAATATATCCCTAAATCTACCCCTATCCTATAAACCTCAGCCCAGGGAGGGCTCCTGATGGTGGAGGCCCCCTGTCCGCGTACCTACACTGCTACCCCTACCTGTACCCTACAGGGGTGCCGCAGAGATGGCAGACAGTTAAACCAGGTATGAGATATGGATAATAAAATACCAACTATATGAGTAAACTGGATGGGAAAAGAAACAAAAAAGAGACACAGAACATAGTACAGACAAACACAAAAATACACTTAGTCAGGGATGACGTTATAGTCATACACCTCAGTCACCTCGACGCGTTTCACCCACGTAAATACTGTGGGATCATCAGGAGGTGTAGTTATATAGTTAATCTATACAATATTTAATAAGTGACTCTATAGGTACCGGTACAGAACCGGGTCACACAGGAAAAGTGCTCCAAGATATATGCCGGCTGAAAAGCCAAATCGCAAAATCGCACAATTGAAATGAACGCTCTACATATGGTTAAAATTAAGAAGATGGGGATATATTTAAAGATACTTATGCCTGCTTCAGACTCCATCCAGTACAGATAATGTCATCCACGTCCTATACGGGGCAGGAAACAATCATAAACCGCGGTCAATATCGATGTCTAAACATCTAGATGTATATAAAATTGCTATTAGCAAATACATGGAACTCTACACCGAGGACATTCGTTCCTTTGAGAGAAAGATGCAAACCATCTTTCTTGTACAGTTTTTTTCCATTCCAACAAGAGCTAACATGAGACACAAAGCCAAACCCTTGGTTCCGACCCCATTCACCAAGCCATACATTGAATTCCTTAATGCGCATCTTCCTGTCATGCTGAAGGTTATGCACAGGCAAAACTGCAGAGAATAAAATGGTTGATGCAACCTCCCGTATATCCTTTCCAAGTGTGTGAAAAGCTTCTTTCACCTTTAAAACCTCATTGCAAGCCAGATCGTTTGTCCCCAGATGGACAATAACACCCACTTCCCTTTCCTGTTTTGCTTGCCTAACAATATTAAGGATCCGTCGTCTATCCCTGCTAGCGGTAGCACCAGGGAGACATCTTACAACACCATTCTCCTCAAACTTAACACCTCTTATGATGGAATCGCCCACCAACAGCTGCTTACTAGTGATGAGCGGCAGGGGCAATATTCGAATTCGCGATATTTCGAGAATATTTGGGCAAACATTCGCCATATATTCGAAAATTTGCGAATTCATGATCTCCAGGCATTCTTTTCTTGATTGCGAAAATTCGCATAAAAATTTGCATGGACTGGTATTTAAAAAAAAAATCGAATATTCGTGATTACGATTATATTTAGCGATATTCAAAATATTCGCGAATTCTCGAAGTGCCGATATTCGCAATTAAAATTTGCAATTCGAATATTCGTGATCAACACTACTGCTTACTATCAGTCCTCACCTTCTCCTTTTTGTCTTTGGCCGCAGTCTTGCATACTTTAGGCATGGGAGATGATTGTTTCTCACCCACTGTGCTTGAGCCATCCGCCATGTTGCTCATGCACTCTGAAAGTGCTGCAAATGAATTATGGAGAACCACAGACTGTGGGACATGTCTTCTATCGACAACTCTCAGTCTACCAGAACCTACAGTAACCCATCTTCCATTTCAAGGGGGCCTCTGTGGCAGTGGCATTGCAATGTTCTCAGTCTGAGTTTGCTTAATGGTTAATTTACAAATCTCATATTTCAAAAAGGTGATTTCCTGTTGCATTATGGAGAGCTGTCTACAGATCAGACAGTATCCAAACTTCTGAAGAGTGGAACCTGAAATAAAAGCACAACAATTCCTGCACAGAACCAGGTCTGCCATTGCAAATAGGGGGGGGATTTAAACAAACAAATCGTACTTGATTAGATTGTATCCACCTCCAGATTACCTCCTGAGTATCTCCTGAATATCTCCAATGCACTTGCAGATCAGCACTTGATTAGACCAGCACTAGATTAGCAGCCTTGAAAAAGCAGCAAGCTATAATTAGCAAGCTAATGCAATGTTGCTATATATACACACCCTCCCACAAAGGCTCCTCCCCCAACAGCAAATTAACACCTTACCCGCCTATGCTCATTTGCAATCAGACAATAGAGATACTGTGTCTAGCAAATTCCTTTCCTCTTGTGAAACAGTGTCTGAGTATCCACCCGAAACACCACTGAAGTTCTGCTACAGTGGAAAAACTCTGAGTTAGATAAAGTTTGTCTCCTGAATATCTCCAATGCACTTGCAGATCAGCACTTGATTAGACCAGCACTAGATTAGCAGCCTTGAAAAAGCAGCAAGCTATCATGGCTATCATGGCTATCATGGTATGGCATAGCATAGCTTATGTTGAACTTAAAAATCACACATATCTGTCCCAATAAACACAAACTATTTTCATTAACGGCTTCACCAAGATGCTGGCATTTTAAAAATAAGCAATAGCCACACTTTTACTGTGAGGGTTCCAGTAAATGAAAATGTTGCATTGTTTCATAGAGTTAAACTTTGTTGATAGACGTAGTGCTGTGTCCTTTACACTAACTATCCTCACTCAAGTGCTCATAAATTATTCTGTGTAAACTGAGTGTGCCTTTTCAAAAGGATAAAATATAACTTTTATTCAGATACATTTAAAAATCAATTGAGAAAGGTGGTAACTAAAAAACGCAAGATAGGGTTGGATGGCCAGGATTCACCCTGTATACCAGCTGGGGGTCGATGTAGATGGCGGTACTCCTAAATCACTTCAGCCTAACACTATTTTCCCTAACAAACCCTAACTCAGGTTAGGGAAATCTAGCATGGCTGTATGTCGGGGCACTCGCTCTTAAAAGAGCGACCCCCAGCCTCTGGATACCTTGGGCCTGGTCTAAAACATATCATTACTTTATAAGGGACCACTATAATGATATTGTGAACAAAAAGGACACATCTTTGGCAAGACATATGATTGCAATACATGAAGGGGACACAAACTGTATCAAATTCACTGGAATTGAGCATATTCCGCCACCACAAAGAGGAGGTGATTGGGACAATAGGATCTTCAGGAGGGAGGCAAGATGGATTACTAGAGTTGAGCGGACACCTGGATGTTCGGGTTCGATGGGTTCGCCCGAACTTCACAAAAAGTTTGAGTTCGAGACCCGAACTTGACCCTGAACCCGAACTCCATTGAAGTCAATGGGGACCCGAACTTTGGAGCACTAAAATGGCTCTTAAAAAGTCATGGAAAGGGCTAGAGGGCTGCAAATGGCAGCAAAATGTGGTTAAGAGCATGGCAAGTGCTCTGCAAACAAATGGATATGGATATGGAAATGACTTAAAATAATATAAAATACGTAAAAATAAAAAATTATAATCTTTATCTTGGAGGACGAGGTCCATATGGAGTAGGAGGTTGAGGAGACGGTGGATGTGGCGGTTTAGGTGGAAGCGGCGGTGGAGGAGGAGGAGGTAGCCTACACTGCTCTTTGGTTTTATTTTATAAAATTTTTTTGTTTAAATTAGGGTACACCCCAAAACATTGGGAAATATAACCTGTGATAACCCCCTCCAGCCGTGCTAAACAAATGTTCAGACAATACACTGGCTGCAGGGCAGGCCAGCACCTCCAAGGCATAAAGGGCAAGCTCAGGCCATGTGCCCAATTTGGAGACCCAGAAGTTGAACTGGGCAGACCCATCAGTCAGTACGTGTAGGCGTGTGCACACATACTGCTCCACCATGTCGCACGTCCCCGTGATGTCCACGATCCAATTGGATATCTGCTCTATCAACTTTCTATGTTCTTTTCAGCGCCTACCATGTTGATCACGGTTAGCGGAGAATCAGGGTTCCACGCCGGAGAGGGAGCGTGAGAAAGGGATCCCACATCCAAGGGAGGTCAATGTATGAAATTAAATGTGATCGAGCGGAAATGTGGGACAAATTATTGAAGCTGAAGCTTCCAAGTAAAGGAGGGGGCGCGCGGCAATTACCCACTCCCGACTCGGGGAGGTAGTGACGATAAATAACAATACAGGACTCTTAAGATGCCCTGTTATTGGAATGATTAATAACAAATTAATGTCACTGGGGTATTTTGGATTTGGAAACATTGGACAGGAGAGGCCCTGGTGCCTTTGTTGACTCTAGATAACTTCTGCCTGATCGCACGTCCCCGTGACGTACAAGATCCATTTGGATATCTTCTCTATCAACTTTCGATGTTCTTTTCTGCGCCTACCATGTTGATCACAGTTAATGGCGAATCAGGGTTCCACGCCGGAGAGTGAGCGTGAGAAAGAGATACCACATCCAAGGGAGGTCAATGGCTCCAATGTGATCGAGCGGAAATGTGGGACAAGTTGTTAAAGTTGAAGCATCGAATGAAAGGAGGGGGCACGAGTCAATTAAAGACAAATTTTTGAAATTTTATTCCCTGTCACCTATGCAGGGCAGGGGTTTTTCATCGCCAAAAATGGGTTAATTCTCACCCACCAATGGAACAGACGATTTTTAAAATGTTCAGTCCCTGTTAACTATGCAGAGCAGGGGTTTATTCACTGCAAAACTGTGTTCATGTCACCCACCAATTGAACAGATGATTTTACAAATATTAGGTCCCTGTCATCTATGCAGAGCAGTGGTTTGTATACGGCAAAATTGGTAAAATGTCACCTGACAATGTAACTGACAATGTTTTTAAATTTATGTCCCTGTCACCTATGCAGAGCAGGGGTTTATTCACGGCAAAAATTGTAAAATGACACCCAAGAATGTAACAGACGCTTTTGCACCCTGCTCCCTCTATTGCTGTGCTAGTGCCGCTGTGCGACCAACGCCTCTTCATCCGAACTAGACAGGTCACTCGCATGACCTTGATTCCATGTGGGGTCTAGTATCTCATCATCCTCCACATCATCTTTACTCTTTACCCCTGCCTTCCTTGTCGGTCTGCATACTGCATAAATCCGCAGCAGTTGGCATCTGTGTTTTGTCATCATCAGAGACGTGCTGCGGTGGTCTTCCAATGTCCTCATCCTGAAACATAAGTGGTTGGGCATCAGTGCTCAATCTCTTCCACTTCTGGTGCAGGGCTATGTGTATGGCCCACGGAAACCCTGCCAGCAGAGTCATCAAAAAGCATAACAGACTGCTGCATGACTTGGGGCTCAGACTGCTTGCCTGATTTGCAAGGGGGTGAGTTGAAAGACAGATGGCCATGGGCTGTAGGTGCTAACTCAGCAGGGGACTGGGTGGTAGACAATGCGAATGAACTGTAGGCACTGTCAGCCCCCCAATCTACTATAGTCTGTACTTGTTCTGGCCTCACCTGATTCGTACTGTCCTAAATGCAGTGTAGGCCGCAAATATACTTTATAGTGCAAAAGATGAGCATTTGTCATCCAACAATGTAACAGACAAATTAGTGAAATGAATTTCCTTGTCCACTATGTAGAGCAGGGGTATATCACAGACAAAAATTGGTGAACGTCACCCAACAATGTAACAGACAAATTAGTGAAATGTATTTCCCTATCTACTAGGTAGAGCAGGGGTATATCACAGCCAAAAATGAGTGAATTTCACCCGAGAATATAACAGACAAATTAGTGAAATTTTTTTACCTGTCTACTAGGTAGAGCAGGGGTATATCACAGCCAAAAATTGGCGAATTTCACCTGAGAATGTAACAGACAAATTAGTGAAATTTATTTACCTGTCTACTAGGTAGAGCAGGGGTATATCATAGCCAAAACTTGGTGAATTTCAGATGAGAATGTAACAGACAAATTAGTGAAATCTATTTACCTGTCTACTAGGTAGAGCAGGGGTAAATCACAGCCAAAAAGTTGTGAATTTCATCCAAAAATGTAACAGACAAATTAGTGAAATTTGTTTACCTGTCTACAAGGTAGAGCAGGGATATATCACAGGCAAAAATTGGTGAATTTGACCTGAAAATGTAACATACAAATTTAGTGAAATTTATTTACCTGTCTACTACGTAGAGCAGGGGTATATCGCAGCCAAAAAGTGGTGAATTTCACCCAAAAATGTAACAGACAAATTAGTGAAATTAGTTTACCTGTCTACTAGGTAGAGCAGGGGTATATCACAGCCAAAAATTGGTGAATTTCACCTGAGAATGCAACAGACAAATTAGTGAAATTTATTTACCTGTCTACTAGGTAGAGCAGGGGTATATCACAGCCAAAGGCCTCATGTACACGACCGTTCCGTTTTTTGCGGTCAAAAAAACGTGTATCTGCAAAAAACGGAAGCCGCCTGTGTGCCTTCCGCAATTTGCGGAACGGAATGGGCGGCCCATTGTAGAAATGCCTATTCTTATCTGCAAAATGGACAAGAATAGGACATGCTATATTTTTTTTGCGGGGCCACGGAACGGAGCAACGGATGCGGACAGCACACGGAGTGCTGTCCACATCTTTTGAGGCCCATTGAAGAAAATGGATCCGCACCCGAGCAGCAAAAAATGCGGCTCGGATGCGGACCACAACAATGGCTGTGTGTATGAGGCCAAAAATTTGTGAAATTCACCCGAGAATGTAACAGACAAATTAGTGAAATTTATTTACCTGTCTACTAGGTAGAGCAGGAGTATATCACAGCCAAAAATTTGTGAATTTCACCCGAAAATGTAACATACAAATTAGTGAATTTTTTTTACCTGTCTACTAGGTAGAGCAGGAGTATATCACAGCCAAAAATTGGTGAATTTCACCCGAAAATGTAACAGACAAATTAGTGAAATTAATAAAATAAAATACTTACAAATTAAAAAAAATGATCTTGATGTATGAGGTGGAGGTCCATATGGAGTAGGAGGTTGAGGAGGCGGTGGATGTAGCGGTGTAGGTGGAAGCAGCGGTGGAGGAGGACGAGGAAGCCAACACTGGTTTTTGGTTTTAATTTATTTATATTTTTAAATTAGGGTACACCCCAAAAGAGTGGGAAATATAAAAAATACAACAATGAGCAATTGCGCTGTAGTATAACAATGGCTGGGTAAGGCCAGTATACATGTCTATTCTGAACAAGCTACAGACAAGTCCTGTAGGATCCATGCCTGGTTCATTTTAATGAATGTGAGCTTGTCCACATTGGCTGTGATAAAGCCCCCTGTAGTGCTAAACCCACCATCAGACAATACACTGGCTGCAGGGCAGGCCAGCACCTCCAACTCGAAAGGGCAAGCTCAGGCCATGTGCCCAATTTGGAGACCCAGAAGTTGAAGGGGGCAGACCCGTCATTCAGTACGTGTAGGCGTATGCACACTGCTCCACCATGTTGGTGAAATGCTGCCTTCTGCTAAGACGTTCTATATCAGCTGGTGGTGCTGGTTGTTGTGGCGTGCTGACAAAACTTTTCCAAATTTTGGCCATGCTAACCCTGCCTTCTGAGGTGCTGGTGGTGCCCCAGCTGCGTTGGTGACCTCTTCCTACTCCTCTGCCTTCGCCTTGTGATTCCACTGTGCCCCCGCTGTAAGGTGGAAATGCCACCAGCAGCACGTCTACCAGTGTGCGCTTGTACTCGCGCATCTTACGATCATGCTCAAATTACGGAATTAAGGACGGTACGTTGTCCTTGTAACGGGGATCCAGCAGCGTGGCCACCCAGTAATCAGCACAAGTTAGAATGTGGGCAACTCGGCAGTCGTGGCGGAGACAATGCAGCATGTAAACGCTCATGTGTGCCAGGCTGCCCAGAGGCAACGAAAAGCTGTCCTCTGTGGGAGGTGTATCGCCTGTGTCCTCTGTATCCCCCCAGCCATGCACCAGTGATGGCTATGAGCTGGTCTGGGTGCCACCCTGCTATGAACACGGTTCCTCCTCCTCCTTATCCTCCACCTTGTCATCCTCCAGAACTTTGCCCTGGCTGGACAATTGTGCATCTGGCGTTTGTGGGTGCAGGAACCCACCCTCGGAGCCACTTGTGAATGACTGGCCTGAAACCCTTTGAAATGATCCCTCTTCTTCCTCCGCCTCCTCCTGTGCCACCTCCTCTTCCATCATCACTCGAAGCGTTTTTTCAAGGAGCCATAGAAGTGGGATAGTAACGCTGAGAACGGGGTTATCGGCACTGGCCAAGTTGGTGGAGTACTCAAAACAGCGCAACAAGGCATACAGGTCTCGCATGGAGGCCCAGTCATTGGTGGTGAAGTGGTGCTGTTCCGCAGAGCGACTCACCCATGCGTGCTGCAGCTGAAACTCCTCTATCGCCTGCTGCTGCTTGCACAGTCTGACCAGCATGTGCAAGGTGGAGTTTCACCTTGTGGGCACGTCGCATATGAGGCGGTGAGCAGGAAGGCCGAAGTTATGCTGCAGCGCTGACAGGCGAGCAGCAGCAGGGTGAGAATGCCGAAAGCGCGCACAGACGGCCCGCACTTTCTGCCTCAGCTCTGACATATCGGGGTATTTTTTAAGGAACCTCTGCACCACCAAATTCAGCACATGCGCCCGGCAAGGGATGTGCATCAAACCGGATAGTCCCAGAGCTGCTACGAGATTTCGCCCATTATAGCACATCACCAGGCGGCCGGGCTTGAGGCTCACTGGCACCAACCACTCATCAGTCTGTTGTTCCATGCCTGTCCACAGGTCCTGCGCGGTGTGGGGTTTGTCCCCCAAACAGATACGTTTTAAAACTGCCTGCTGTCGTTTACCCCTCGCTTAGGCTCTGATTGCACAGCATGCAAACAGCTCGTGTCTTGTAGTCAGCACATTGTCTGAAGAACTGCCATGCCAGGGAACTCCTTGGAGCTGGCTTTGGTGTGCTCGGTCCCTTGCTGCGTTGGGCAGTAGCAGGCGTACTGTCTAGGGGATGGCCACTCCGCTTTTGCACCCTACTCCCTCTATTGCTGTGCTGGTGGATCGGTGCGACCACTGCCTCTTCCTTTGAACTACACAGGTCACTCGCATGACCTTGATTCCATGTGGGGTAGAGAACCTCATCGTCCTCCACATCATCTTCCACCCAGTCTTCACCTGTGTTTCGTCATCATCCGAGACGTGCTGCGGTGGTCCTTCCATGTACTCAAGTGGTTGGGCATCAGTGCACTCAAGCTCTTCCACTTCTGAGGCAGGGCTATGTGGAAGGCCCTGGGAAACCCTCTTAGCAGAGTCATCAAAAAGCATAAGAGACTGCTGCATGACTTGGGGCTCAGACTGCTTGGCTGATTTGCAAGGGGGTAAGGTGAAAGACTGATGGACATCGGCTGCAGGTGCCAACTCTGATCTTTCTACAGGAGACTGGGTGGGAGACAATGTGAAGGAACTGGAGGCACTGTCAGCAACCAAATCTTTTATCGTCTGTACTTGTTCTGGCCTCACCATTCGTAGAGCCGCATTAGGCCCGACCAAATAACGCTGAAGGTTCTGTCGCCTACTCGCACCTGAAGAAGGTGTTTCACTTGTGCATGTAGCTGGAACAGATCGACCACGTCCTCTCCCTGCAACAGGAGCTCCAACAGCAGCCCCATGACCGGGGCCACATCCCTTATTTGACGCTCTCCTCATTCTCCGCAAATTTTATATTTTGCCCAAAATGGGTGTTTTTTTAATAACAGATTATAACAGCAGTATCTAACGCTTTTATTTCACAATGACAAATGCAGCAAAAGCCGCTAATTTAGTATTTTTCCCAAAATGGGTGTTTTTTTTTAATAACAGAATATAACAGCAATATCTAACGCTTGTATTTCACACTGACAGATGCAGCAAAGGCCACAGATGTAGGGTATTGCCAAAAATGGGTGTTTTTTTAAACACAGAATATTATGGCAGTATTTCAAGCTTGTATTTCACACTGACAGATGCAGCAAACGTTGCCAATTTAGTATTTTGCCCAAAATGGGTGTTTTTTAATTAACAGAATATTATTGCAGTATTTCAAGCTTGTATTTCACACTGACAGATGGAGCAAAGGCCGCAGATGTAGGGTATTGCCAAAAATGGGTGTTTTTTTAAAACCCTAAATATTATTGCAGTATTTCAAGCTTGTATTTTACACTGACAGATGCAGCAAAGGCCTCTAATTTAGTATTTTGACCAAAATGGGTGGTTTTTTTAAACACAGAATATTATTGCAGTATTTCAAGCTTGTATTTCATACTGACAGATGCAGCAAAGGCCTCTAATTTAGTATTTTGCCCAAAAAGGGTGTTCTTTTAATAACAGAATATTATTGCAGTATTTTAAGCTTGTATTTTCACACTGACAGATGTAGAAAAGGCCGCCAATTTATTATTTTTACCCAAATGGGTGTTTTTTTTAATAACAGAATATAACAGCAGTATCTAACGCTTGTATATCAAACTGACAGATGCAGCAAAGGCCACAGATGTAGGGTATTGCCTAAAATGGGTGTTTTTTTAAAACCCAGAATATTATTGTAGTATTTCAAGCTTGTATTTCACACTGACACATGTAGAAAAGGCCGACCAATTTAGAATTTTGCCAAAAATGGGTGTTTTTTTAATAACAGAATATAACAGCAGTATCTAACGCTTGTATTTCAAACTGACAGATGCAGCAAAGGCCACAGATGTAGGGTATTGCCTAAAATGGGTGTTTTTTTAAACCCAGAATATTATTACAGTATTTCAAGCTTGTATTTCACACTGACAGATGCAGCAAAGGCCGCCAATTTAGTATTTTGCCCAAAATGGGTGTTTTTGTAATAACAGAATATTATTGCAGTATTTCAAGCTTGTATTTCACACTGACAGATGCAGCAAAGGCCGCAGATTTAGGGTATTGCCAAAAATGGGTGTTTTTTTAAACCCAGAATATTATTGCAGTATTTCAAGCTTGTATATCACAGTGACAGATGCACCAAAGGCCTTTAATTTAGTATTTTGCCCAAAATGGGTGTTTTTTTTTAAAACAGAATATTATTGCAGTATTTTAAGCTTTTATTTAACACTGACAGATGCAGCAAAGGCCACAGATGTAGGCTATTGCCAAAAATTTGTTTTTTTTTTTAAACCCAGAATATTATTGCAGTATTTAAAGCTTGTATTTCACACTGACAGATGCAGCAAAGGCTACCAATTTAGTATTTTGCCCAAAATGGGTGTTTTTTTAATAACAGAATATTATTGCAGTATTTCAAGCTTTTATTTCACACTGACAGATTTAGTATTTTGCCCAAATTTTTTTTTTAATAACAGAATATAACAGCAGTATCCAACGCTTGTATTTCACACTGACAAATGCAGCAAAAGCCGCTAATGCAGTATTTTGCCCAAAATGGGTGTTTTTTTTAAAACAGAATATTATTGCAGTATTTCAAGATTTTATTTCACACTGACAGATGCAGCAAAGGCCTTTAATTTAGTATTTTGCACAAAATGGGTGTTTTTTTTAATAACAGAATATTATTGCAGTATTTCAAGCTTGTATTTCACACTGACAGATGCAGCAAAGGCCGCTAATTTAGTATTTTGCACAAAATTTGTGTTTTTTTAATAATAGAATATAACAGCAGTATCTAACGCTTGTATTTCACACTGACAGATGCAGCAAAGGCCGCCAATTTAGTATTTTGCCCAAAATGGGTGTTTTTTAAATGACAGAATTTTATTGCAGTATTTCAAGTTTGGATTTTACAATAACAGATGCAGCAAAGGCCGCAGATGTAGGGTATTGCCAAAAATGGGTGTTTTTTTTAAACCCAGAATATTATTGCAGTATTTCAAGATTTTATTTCACACTGACAGATGCAGCAAAGGCCTTTAATTTAGTATTTTGCACAAAATGGGTGTTTTTTTGAATAACAGAATATTATTGCAGTATTTCAAGCTTTTATTTCACACTGACAGATTTAGTATTTTGCCCAAATTTTTTTTTTTTAATAACAGAATATAACAGCAGTATCTAACGCTTGCATTTCACACTGACAAATGCAGCAAAGGCCGCTAATGCAGTATTTTGCCCAAAATAGGTGTTTTTTTTAAAACAGAATATTATTGCAGTATTTCAAGATTTTATTTCACACTGACAGATGCAGCAAAGGCCTCTAATTTAGTATTTTGCACAAAATGGGTGTTTTTTTTAATAACAGAATATTATTGCAGTATTTCAAGCTTGTATTTCACACTGACAGATGCAGCAAAGGCCGCTAATTTAGTATTTTGCACAAAATTAGTGTTTTTTTAATAACAGAATATAACAGCAGTATCTAACGCTTGTATTTCACACTGACAGATGCAGCAAAGGCCGCCAATTTAGTATTTTGCCCAAAATGGGTGTTTTTTAAATGACAGAATTTTATTGCAGTATTTCAAGTTTGGATTTTACAATAACAGATGCAGCAAAGGCCGCAGATGTAGGGTATTGCCAAAAATGGGTGTTTTTTTTAAACCCAGAATATTATTGCAGTATTTCAAGATTTTATTTCACACTGACAGATGCAGCAAAGGCCGCCAATTTAGTATTTTGCCCAAAATGGGTGTTTTTTAAATGACAGAATTTTATTGCAGTATTTCAAGTTTGGATTTTACAATAACAGATGCAGCAAAGGCCGCAGATGTAGGGTATTGCCAAAAATGGGTGTTTTTTTTAAACCCAGAATATTATTGCAGTATTTCAAGATTTTATTTCACACTGACAGATGCAGCAAAGGCCTTTAATTTAGTATTTTGCACAAAATGGGTGTTTTTTTTAATAACAGAATATTATTGCAGTATTTCAAGCTTGTATTTCACACTGACAGATGCAGCAAAGGCCACAGATGTAGGGTATTGCCAAATATTGGTGTTTTTTAATAACAGAATATTATTGCAGTATTTCAAGCTTGTATTTCACACTGACAGATGCAGCAAAGGCCACAAATGTAGGGTATTGCCAAACATGTGTGTTTTTTTAAACCCAGAATATTATTGCAGTGTTTCAAGCTTGTATTTCACATTGACAGATGCACCAAAGGCCGCTAATTTAGGATTTTGTCCAAAATTGGTGTTTTTTTAATAACAGAATATAAAAGCAGTATTTAACGCTTGTATTTCACACTGACAAATGCAGCAAAAGCTGCTAATTTAGTATTTTGCCCAAAATGGGTGTTTTTTTAATAACAGAATATTATTACAGTATTTCAAGCTTGTATTTCACACTGACAGATGCAGCAAAGGCCGCAGATTTAGGGTATTGCCAAAAATTGGTGTTTTTTTAAACCCAGAATATTATGGCAGTATTTCCAGCTTGTATTTCACACTGACAAATGCAGCAAAGGCTCCAGATGTAGGGTATTGTCAAAAATGTTTTTTTTTTTTTTAAACCCAGAATATTATTTCAGTATTTCAAGCTTATATTTCACAATGAAAAATGCAGCAAAGGCCCCAGATGTAGGGTATTGCCAAAAATTTGTGTTTTTTTAAACCCAGAATATTATTGCAGTATTTCAAGCTTGTATTTCACACTGAAAAATGCATCAAAAGCCCCAGATCTAGGGTATTGCCAGAAATGGGTGATTTTTTTAAACCCAGAATATAATTGCATTATTTCAAGCTTGTATTTGACTGTCACAAAAGCACATATGCTGTGCTGGTGTACTGAACTTGCATAAAATGGCCGCCGACGCCCACGTAACTAACAGACGGATAAAAGTTATTTTTCAGTGTCACTGGGCTCAGGGCAGGGTAAAAATATGCGCTGCACCCACAAAACAAAATCGCTGTATATCGCTGAGTTAAATAAGCACTTCTGATAAAAGATTCTTTCCTATTCTCTCCCTCACAGCAGCAGCATCATTTCCCTACACTAATCAGAGCAGAGTGACGTGCAGCGCTTCTTGACTCCAGCTTATATAGAGGCCGAGTCACATGCTGCACTGGCCAATCACAGCCATGTTATTAGTAGGTATGGCTGTGATGGCTTCTAAGGGCACACGAGTTAAACACTTGTTGATTGGCTGCTCTGAACTTTACAGTTCGGGTTCGCTCAACCCTGCCAGTTACATAAAAAAATTAATAAGTGAGTAACAGACCCACTATACGGACAATATACCAGGAATGTCCCTAAAATATTGCGTGACTGGCTATATTGTATACTCTAATTCTATATACTGACAGTGAATGTGGGTGACTCTATGCTGAAACAGATATAAATTAATACTCTTGCGCTGCCCATATATTTGAAATCGCTCTGATGATGACATCAGAGCTCACTTTGACAGCTAGAACGCCGGCCGGGTACGCGCCGGAAGGTCCCCTTGACAACAGAATCCGCCCCCCTCGGCGTCACATTCAATCAGAGGCAGGTGCAAGGTGCAAGATCTCAATGAGGATTGCACTCTCGGATCCGCCCCTGCCCGCCCAGCCATGTCTGATGCATGGGGAAAAGGGGAGGATTTATGCTTTTAAAAGGAAAGGTAATGTAGCGATCTTGTTGCCACTGCCTTAATCATTTGCTGACACTAGATACATTTGCTTCCTGAAGAGCCACATATTATCGGCGAAACGCGTAGCAGCCATCTAGTAGGAATAATTCAGCAAGAATTACTTTAGCAAGATAAAGTGAGGGTATGTTTTAGACCAGGCCCAAGGTATTCAGTGGCTGGGGGTCTCTCTTTTTAGGACGAGTGCTCCGACATACAGCCATGCTATATTTCCCCAACCTGACATAGGGTTTGTTAGGGAAAATAGCGGCAGGCTGAAGTGACTTAGGAGTACCGCCATCTACATCGACCCCCAGCTGGTATACAGGGTGAATCCTGGCCATCCAACCCTATCTTGCGTTTTTTAGTTACCACCTTTCTCAATTGATTTTTAAATGTATCTGAATAAAAGTTATATTTTATCCTTTTGAAAAGGCACACTCAGTTTACACAGAATAATTGTTGCATAGAGATGACATATGATACATAAAGAAATTTCAGGAGGTTTGGTGAATGCTTGGAGAATGAATGCTGCCAATATTTAAAGAGAAAGCCAAATAGTAGCTCTAAGATAAAGTGAATTATTCTAAATGTAAAATTTGGGATCAAAGAAAGTCACAATGCGTTAATTTAGAAAAAAACCAAAACATAAATAACCTGCATATTCATTTATAACATAAGAGACAGTCGCAAAACATATTTCACTTTAAAGTATTCATTGTTAAATGCATCATTAGTGTAGGATACTGTACATAGTAACATAAGTTGAAAAATGTCTCTCAAATTGAATGTTTTTCCTGCTATGCTTTTGACTAAAAAGAAAGGGAAATGGTGAGCCACTTTTTTTTTTTAAACAGAGCTACAAATCCACAACATAGCTATAGCTTTAATAATAATAAAATGCTAGATACCTGTTAATGGAACTAAAGCGAGCTTTGATTTAATGTATAAAAAGTATTCAATAAGCTCCTGTGTGCCCTCTAGTGGTGGCTACAGGTAGTCAGTGTGTATTTCTTTTTTAAATCTATGTCTATACAGGATTTGAAGTTCTGTAATAGGAAAACCTAAAAACCTTAAAGGGATATTCTGGTCTTTTAATATTGATGGCCTACCTTCATTATGGGCCATCAATATCTGATTAGGGGGTTCAACACCCTGTACCCCTCACCCCAAACTGCAGCTCCATCCATTATGTGTAGTGGATGGAGATGGTTATTGCAGAGCTACTACCAATGCAGAACTACACTATGGACAGAGTAATGTAGTCCCGGTGGCTACTTCCTGCATGCCCTCCATGTACAAAGAGAGTGCTAAAACATTAAATTCTGACTGCCCGTAACTTCTAATAGGGAGTGCTATGGAATTTTCTTGATACTGTTTAATTATTGAGTTAAATGCTTAGATTGTATGGAGACGCCTCTAATGATTCCCTGAATGCTGACAGCAGGCAGCAAGAATATCATCAGTTAGCTTTTTGTTTAGGCAGGAGATTTATGGCTCTATATGAAAAAAGCTCCTGCTAGTATAAAGATATGTTAAAAGATGAATTTGTACATATGTTTGGACATTTAGATTCTTAAAATATTAAATAATAAACAAATATATTCTGAATTATCAAAACATACAGAAAGTATTTCCTTACAGGAAAACCTTCCGTCAACCTAAAATAAAATGCTATATATATTTATCAATTTCCAAATTTCGGATTCATGGATTTTACAAATCTTTCTAATAAATAATTTCCACTTGTGTTTGGACTGATTTATTCCTATGAAAAATAAAGAAAGAAACTTGGCATTCTAAAACAGACAGACTTAAGTCCTATTCATCCCGTATGTGTTATTGTTCTCTTTTCTTTCAAGATTTGTGTTTGATCTTAGAAATAACCACACTGCCTGACGTCTTTCATGTTTAAAATATGGTTAGTGTTCATCTTTGTTACTATTAATGCATATGTTGATGTGTGTAGTCTTGCAGGATGATGTTCTCAATTGAACTTTGTGTTCAGAAATTGCCCCAACCAATTGCTTGGAAGTAAGAAAGTGTCAGTGTTGATAATTCACACCAAACAGATTTTCTTACAGAAAAGACAGAAACAGAAAACCTATTAACATATATGGCCTCTGTCTTATATCAAAAATCAAAGAGTTGGTTTGGTTGAGCCCTAAATCCACTGTGTATATGATTAAACAGTGCACCTCGGACATGAAAACATGTGCCCTTTGTTCTCCTGTCTTTTTTTGCTTGGAGGTGGAGACAGGTGGTATGGATTGGCATTGGTGGGCCCGAATGTTAAGTCCTATCAGTCTAACCAAGTTTGACATTTTGTGCTTGAAGCTGAACTGATGAAACATATATGTATTGTTTTTCATCTGTCTGTGGCTAATAAATCTAGAGTAATTATGCAGGGAAAGCTGATTTCATTAAATGCTAAACATTTATGTTTTGGCATCTGTTACTGCAGGTTTTTATCCATTTATGTCAGGGGTGGGGAACCTCCGGCCCGAGGGCCGTATGCGGCCCACGGTATCATTTCATGTGGCCCCCGGCCCCCTGCCAGAACATAATGTGAAAATGCTTATGACCCCTTCCATTATGGAAGCGGTCATTAGCATACGGGAGGCACAGGAAGGTGAGAACAGCACTGCACTGGCTGTCCTCACCTTCCCTGGTCTTCTTTCAGCCCCACACTGTGTCCTGACACATCCAGCGTCAGGACGCAGTGCACGTAGACGTGCACTATGACCTGACGCTGTGCGGTGTGAGGTGACAATATAGTGCGGCAGGAAGAAGAACAGGGAGGGTAAGTGAATCTGCCAAGAGGCAGCGCCGTACGGAGCTGGAGAGGTAAGTTTATTTGTTTATCTTAAATACAGTATCTGATCTGATGTCTGATTGGGGCTGATCTGAGGCTAATGGAGGGTGGGGAGGGTCTGATGGGGGTCTGATCTGAGGCTTGGGAGGGTCTGATCTGAGGCTGGGGGTGTCTGATCTGAGGCTGGGGTTTGATAGGGGTCTGATCTGAGACTAGGGGGGCTGATGGGGGCTGATCTGAGGCTGGGGAGGGTCTGATGGGGGCTGATCTGAGGCTAGGGAGGGTATTATGAAGGTCTGATCTGAGGCTGGGGGGTCTTATAGGGGCTGATCTGACCCTGGGGGGTCTGATGGGGGCTGATCTGAGGCTGGGCGTCTGATCCGGGTCTGGTCTGAGGCTGGGGGTCTGATGGGAGTCTGATCTGAAGCTAGGAAGGGTCTGATTGGGGTCTAATCTGAGGCTTAGAGGTCTGATGGGAGTCTGATCTGAGGCTGATGTAGGCCTGGGGGGTCTGATAGGAGGCTGATTTCAGGCTGATGGAGGTGGGGGCAGATATTTTGCTGAGAAAGGGACAAAGGCAGGGACAGTTGCGAAGAAAGAGGCAGGGAGAGTGAAAGCTGGGTGAACCCCTCTCTGGACCCCCTGGGTTTAGCTTCCTGCCATTAATGTCAAATAAGTAACATTCTGAACTTAAAAATTAGACTGCTATGTGTGGTCAATATGGCGCCTGTATTGTATGTAATATACTGTATATATATAGTGCAGGCGCTATTTTGTGCTGCAAAAATACAGCCCTCTAGATTATTTTAATTGAAGTGCAATTTCTGTAACTTATCCCTAAGTCAATTATATGTTTGACCAAATACAGCAGTAAAATTTTTTTATTGAGAATTTTGTATGGCCCCCGAATGATGTTACAAATATCCAAATGGCCCTTGGCAGCAAAATGGTTCCCCACCGCTGATTTATGTTATATATTATATAGTTTTTATTAAAATAAAGGATGAAATGGTTGAGCATTAAATATATTTTATGGCAAAGTGCGATTTGAATATTTGTATCTTATTGTCTGATTATCATATTCGGATTTAAAAACCTTTATTACTTCTCTCTATTGTCCCATTAGGTGTATTCACTTTTCCTCCTTTGTATCACATAAACATAACATTCTGGCACAATAGATCAACACAGTTTTACATAAAAGAAAGGAATAAAAAAAAACTACAGTACATTTTCATGATTTCCATATGAGCTTGATGTCATTCAGTGTAAGAGACATGAATCACTTTTGTAGATTGTTCAGATAATAAAAATGGTCTCTATAGCTATGTTATTCTGTGATAGAAGTGTTTTAAAATGACAGACCTGAATGTATGTTGACTATAAAAAAACATACAATTACTTAACAAGCTTTAAAGAGGTCAACACCACATATGACAATACCACAAATATAAGGCTCGCTTCCCCGAATTTTTCCCAAAAATTTACTTCATTACAAATTAATTAGTCATGAAGCACGTTAAATCAGGTCTATCCTGGCCTGCAGTTAAAGTTTAGGGAAAATGTATCCTGGTGTATGGTACATCACTGTGCAGTGCAGCAACATGCATAGCTAGTCCTTTCTGGTAGTGAAACAGTTAATATGCATCAGATTGATAGGCAGGTCACATATATGGATGTGCACATGATCGTACAGGCCACCAACATTCCTAGCTAACCGCTATCTAAACAAAAAAAAAGCATACAGCATTGTTCAGTAAAGCAAAAAATTAAAAAAAAAATGTGGTGTCCCCTGCAGGTATCCCAATGACTCTTTAGTGGAACAAAATAATGACATGGAGGAAGCACCAATAAAGTAGTAGAGAAAAAAAGGTTATTTTAGTCCATGTTATGGCAGTGCAAACACGTGTGTTTGAATCCCTTCTGTTAGGTGTAGAATGACTGTGCATCACTATTAGACTTAGTTCACATTTCACTTCTTTGGTGAGTTATTCTCATCAGTTATTGTCAGCCCAAAGCAGGAGCAGGTCAAAACCACAGAACAGGAGCAGATCTATTCATGATACCTAATCAGAGAGTAGATTTGGCTCCTGAATTTGCCTTACAATAAGTGAAAAAAAAATAAAAAAATAACAGAAGTGTGAACTCAGCCTTATAGGTTAATGTTAGCTATAATTTATCTGCGTGGACTTAACTGTGCAGTGTCCCAAGATTCAAGTAGTGGCCCTTTTTCAGTGGGGAGGGTGTCAGCAGTAATGCTGTGTTCACATCGCTGTTTATTAAACAGTTTTTCTGATCCATCAAAAGAACAGGCCAAAAAAAAGCAGATCCTATAGTTTGAGCATCCAGCTTCAAACAGTCAGTATTTGGTCAGTATATAATCAGTATTGGTAAGGCAAAAACAGGAGTGGGTCCAAAACAGAAATAACATGTGATGGAAATATTTGTATGTCTTCTGAGTTTTGGACCCCTGCTTTTGGCTTCCAAATATTTATGAAATCCTGATGCAAAATAATGACTGTGTGATAGAGGCCTCATGCTCAGTTTGCATAAGTTTTGGCCTGTTGCACCTGAAACCGATTTTATTCAGATGGAAAGAAGTCCTGCATGCAGGAGTTTTATGGCCTCTATCAAACAGTCAGTGTTTGGTAAGTTTTTTTCATCAGTATTGGTAAGGTAAAAACATGAGTGGGTCCAAAACAGAGATATTTACATTTCTTCTGTTTTTTTTGGACCCACTCCTGCATTTGGCTTCCAAATAATGATAAAATTCTGATTCAAAATACTGATCATTTAATATAAGCCTTATGGATGCTTAATCGACAGCATCCATTTTTTTGTTATCTTTCTGTTCTGCTGACGGATCAGAAGAACGGAAAAATAAATGGTAATGTCAACACGGCCAAACAGGGATGTTAGTGACCCTGTAGCAGACTAGTGAGGGTAGCAACAGCATGTATAGTTACAATAGTGTCCCCAGAGCAGAGTGGGGAGGGTGGCAACAGCATGACGAGTCACAATAGTGGCCCCAGAACATACTGGTGAAGGTGGCAACAGCATGAAGAGTCACAATAGTGACCCCAAAACAGACTGGTGAGGATGGCAAGAGCATGGAGAGTCACAATAGTGGACACAGAACAGAGTAGCCATCCCCCCCAACAGAAGTGGCAGTAACAGGACAAAATGGATGCAAATCACAGTAGGAGCAGATGAAAGTAGAGGCAGCAGGTCTGTGCCATCAGGTGGGTGAAATCATCAGAAAAGTGCCAGCAGCACATGACCATAAGTATCGGGCCATTTCTCACAATGTTCCAGTGTGACAGCACACTACAGTCAGATCATTACTGCCACAATGATCTAGTCTGTTGTATGAAGCACCGGTGTCTGGAAATCCTGGTTGATCCAGGACTGATTAATATTAATAAATGTTAGTCTTTCAACATTTTTTTTGAAAGGCGAGTTCTCTTAGGGATAACTATGCCACCCGCCACACTAAACACTCATTCTGATGCCCCACTACTGGTCGGACAGGAAAGCTTGCCCATGGCAAACTCGGCTCCTTGCGGCCACGATTCAAGTTTGGC
Source organism: Bufo bufo (assembly GCF_905171765.1). Lineage (NCBI taxonomy): Eukaryota > Metazoa > Chordata > Amphibia > Anura > Bufonidae > Bufo > Bufo bufo. Next base: position 606,103,965 of record NC_053390.1, read on the forward strand.
CCCCCAGTAGTCTAGGGGATCTACAATCTGGGGTGACAGGATGTAGTCCAAGTATGCCACTACGTGCTGGTTCAGGTTCTGCTCCATGTCCTGCTGCTGCTGGGTGGGTTCTTCAGTAAACGGGTGAAGTGCTCATTAGAGACTCCAGACTTAAGTTGCTGCTGACGGAGCTGGTGCTGCTCCCACCCCAGCAGTCCTGGCAGTGAAGCGTGAGCTCAGATGGTCCCTCACGGTTAGACCTTTGCGAGGATGGGCGATGGCACGCGTAGGCAGCGACCAACCGATTACAAATTATGTCTCGATATAGGTTTAGTTTTTCATTCCTCTTAGAAGGTCTAAAAAAGGGCCCGATCTTGGACCGGTAGTGAGGGTCTAACATTGTGTAGATTAAGTAGTCATTCCTCTGCCGAATGGTGATAATGAGGCTGTCACTACGCAAGCAACTCAGCATGCATTTTGCCATTTGCACAGGGTACTCAGAGGAAATCCCTGCCTCCATCTCCACTGCATACTGCCACAATTTGTCGGGGTCATCTGAGCTGTCTTCTTCGTCACCCTCTTGCACCTCATGCTCCTCATCTCCTGTAGCTTGGGCAGATAAACTACCTAGTTCTGTATAGAATTCCTGGGTGTTAATGCTCTCGTCCTCATCCTGATCATATGTTGGTTCAGTCTCCACAGGGCTCACGTGACCATGAGATGTAGGTGCCAAGTCTTCAGTCCCCTCACAAGTCAGATTTATCAGCATCCCCTCCAGGACGTGAAGGACTGGAATTTATTAATTTATTTTATGCACTTATATAGCGCTACTATATTCTGCAGCGCTTTACAGACATTAGCAACCAACTGTCCCCAATTGGACTCACAATCTAAGGTCCCTATCAGTATGTTTTTTGGAGTGTGGGAGGAAACCGGAGCACCCGGAGGACACCCACGCAAACACGGGGAGAACATACAAACTCCATGCAAATGTTGTCCTTGGTCTGAATTGAACTTAGAACCCCAGCGCTGCAAGGCACCAGTGCTAACCACTGAGCCACCATGCTGCCCAATGACATTATTCATCCCGTAGTCCTGGAGACTGACAAATAAAGTTGCCTCCTCAAAGGGCCTGAGTAAACTGCAGGTGTCACGCATGAGCTGCCACTGTCTAATGTCAAAGTTACACCGGGGAGTAGTCCTGTCCATCTGCATCATCAAGAAATCGGTCACTGGTTTCCTCTGTTCATAAAGTCAGTCCAACATGTGGAGGCTTAAGTTCCAACATGGAGAAACTTTGCATATGAGGTGATGTAGGGGAAAACCATTTTGCTTTTGCAGCTCAAGGAGAGGATGTTTTGCATGGTATGAGTGGCTAAAGTGCATGCACAGTTTATTTGACATTTTTAAAACATCTTGCAGTTGGGTGGAAGACTTGTGAACCGAGTGACAACTAGATTGAAGACGTGCACCATGCATGGCGCATGGGTCAGCACAGGGGCAGATTGGGAACTTAAAGTGGCCCTGGAAAAAAATCTAAAAGTGGCCCTATGTTGTAGTTGGATCAAAATTGACATAAGACAGGACAAAACAAGTAGCCTGGGAAAACAGAAGTAGTGTTGAGTGCGAATATTCATATTCCGAATTTTTATTGTGAATATCGGCACTTTGAGAATTCGCAAATATTTTGAATATAGCCCTATATATTCGTAATTTCGAATATTTGTTTTTGACAGCAAAGGCAGCAATATCTCTGTCATAGCTTAGCAACTTCCCTAGCAACCAATAGGAAAGTTGCCTACCCCTTACTATATAGGAAAACTTCCAGCAGCAATTTTGTGCTTTTTCATGCAGTTGTGAGAGAGAGAGGTTAATAGAGTAGCTGATAGGGTCCATTGCAGGGTGTAGTGTAGTTTACATAGAGATATAGTATAGTGTAGTCTTTTGCTGTCTGTTTAGTCTGTGGAAAAAAAAAGTCTTTTGCTGTGTTTTAGGGTTTTATGTGCAAGGATTATCTGCGTCTTTCGTCTGTGGAAAAAACAAAAAACAAAAAAAAGTCTTTGCCTCTGTTTTAGTATTACAGTCTTAGGGTTTCGTTTGTTAGGGAGGGATTATTGTCTGCGTCTTTTGTGTCTTTTTTATTTCAGTTTTGCCCCATTGTCCCCAACCCAATAAAGTTTGCACAAACTCCCTCATTATTTTCTTTTTTAGATTTTTTTTTCTGTTGTTTAAAATTTTTTTTGTTTATTAGTCACAAGCATGAGTGGCTGTGGCCGTTCCAGCAGCCGTGGTCGTGGTAGGGGAGTTGGTTCCAGTGCTGGAACGCTGCCAGCATGGGGCCGCTCATGTACCCACGGAGGAGCGGGCACAGGAGGCAGGGACGTCCGCCTAATCCGTGATTTCTTTGGGCGTGGCAGTCGCCCCATTTCATTGCAGGACGCTGAGGCAGTGGTGTCATTCATGACCCAAACCAGTGGCACAGAGTCCTCTGCCATGGCTCTCAGCAGCAGCAGCTCGCCGCCTCCTGCAGGACCAGCCCCCAAGAATCGAACCTGATGCTGTTTGACAGCAACAGTGAGAGGGACATCTTGGGGGTGGTAATGCAGGAGAGTGAGCTAGAGCTTAATCCGGATGGTCAGGACCTTTGTAAGGGATGGAGGAGGAGGAGGGGGTTCCGCCCATCAGAACCCCAGTGACATCCCTTCCAACTGGTGCTGGTGGTTTCAGCCACAGGACCCCCGCACCTAGTCAGACCTAGGCGTCAGCGAGGGGACAGCGGAGCCAGGTCAGGGGCTCCACATCTGCTGTTCCCCTCAGTCAACCACTGGTCGACCTTGGGTCTGACATTACAGGCGATGAAGAGGAGGGTAATTTAGAATGGGTTCCACCTCCCTTGTCAGGTGACAGCAGCACTGATGAGGAAGGTAGGCACCCAAGGCAAACGGTGCGCCTGGTCACCAGGGAGCCCAGTGGCAGGGGCTCCACTGGTAAAGGCAGCAGGAGGTGGAAGCAGCAGCAGCAGGTGCCAGCTCCACCTATGCGCACTGAGCCCGAACAGGTGGAAGCCAGCACCATCCGATCTGACATGAGGTTGGTGCGTAAGTCTCCTGTTTGGGCTTACTTCACCCTGGCAGCAGAGAATGTGACAATTGCCATCTGTCAGCTCTGCCATGCCAAGGTGAGGAGAGGGAGGTCTGTTGCTCAGCTGGGTACCACTGCCCTTGCTCAGCACCTGAGAGTCAACCACTGGCGGGAGTGGGAACAGATGCAGGGTGGTCGTAGCTGAGCCAGCAGCAGTGCGCAGGGGACAGCAGCTCCTGCCACTGTCCTGCAGCCACCCCAACTGCAGCGTACTCAAGTTGTGTGTAATAGGTGTTTCTGGGTGATGTAGTGCAATAGACACTAACCTGGTACGGCTGACTCTCTGCATAGGCAGGTGATGGTAGAAATTGTTCGTGACGCCAGTGCCAAGTAAACGGTGGCACGCCGTTTGCGGACAGCAGGAATAAATGAGGGACCACGTGATCTTAAAGCAGAACTCCAACTTTAGTAGGTTTCATAGAGACATTTACGGAATCGCAGTTCCTTAGCATACAGTCGATTTTGCAATACGGTTGATGCAGGCAATACAGCTTGAGCAAGGTGATTACAGAGTGTTAAACACAGGACTTGCAGCACAGGAGCTTGCACTCTATTTCTGTCTGATCCTGGAATATAGCAAATCTTCTCCAAGGCCCATTAACCTAGTTCTGGCTTTATATCCTTGGTTGTAGCTTTATAAAGTACCTCCTCTGTTCTTTTGAGTACCTCTTGCTTTCCTGATCTTTGCCTCTGTCTCTCTCAACTTCCTCAGACTCTAGAAACTTCTGAACTGTGGTCTAGACTGCTTCTGCATATAGACATATTCAGGAGGGGAACCTTCTCTTGAGATCTGGAACCCGGTTACAGGGACTGCAATACCCTCTCCTGGTCCGCAGGCTTCAGGCCTGGACTGGTCTCTGACATAGTCTAAGCTCCAGCTTCAGACTACAGGCTGCAGCTTTAGACAGACACTTAGACTAGACTGACTTCCCTTTCCCTGACTGGGCCTTATATAAACTAGGGCTCCCTAGCTCCCTCTAGTGACTAGAAGCTGGAATGACACCCCTAGCAGGCCTGTACTTACAAGTTTCATAGTAACAGGGAAATACATGCATTACATTACATGACATTTTATAAAACTGACATATACCAACTTCCCCATAATTAAGGAGGGACGACAGCACACCAAGTGACCTTTGGTAGTGACGGGCATTACAGTCCCCGTACACTACATACCCCACTGCTTTAAGCTGAGTACGACCTCGTACTCCATCATGGGTCGCCCAACTGGAATCTCTACCTGAAACAGAAAATAGAGACATGCAGGCATACATACATGTAATTCATCTGCATTTACATTCATATCAGGTCCATTTGGCAAAGGTGAAGGATAGTGACAAGGGGCGTCGTTCTCTTCTCTCAGGATAGTGAATGGAACGGGGGCGCTGACCTGGCACAGCGTAACATTATAACCAGGATAGTCCATGACAATGAAGAAGTCCATAATAGAACAGTAAAAGAGATAAAACAGTATAAAAGTTTTTGGAGGCTCAAAGAACAAACATGAGTCCGTACCCAGGTTATTTTCCTATAAATCACAGAGGCTCTCATGCGGTGGAGTCCATCTCTGGGCACATTTCCTTTTAAAAGAGCAAAGATCTCAGAGGCTCAGGTTCTTTTGAGTCTGTCTCCGGGCACGGTTCCTTAGTATCAAGTTGCGCAATAAAAGGACAGCAAGAAAAGTGCTGTAAAACCCCTGATCAACCTGAAAAGGGGGTGAAGGGTAAAAGGTGCAACAAAGGAACAGGCACAACTTGGCGTGGGGTAGCAAAAGCAGGCAGGAGGTCCTGGAAACAAACTTGGCCTTGCTGACTTTGTGATTTCAGTGGTCAACACCTACCACTGAGCCGTGGATGAACTGGCAGCCGCAACAAAGGACCAGGAAACATAGGACTCCTGTCCTGGAAGGGTTAACACCATATTTCTGCGGTGAAATAAATCAAAGGCCTAGCAGGCTGATTCACTGTGGCATATCATAACCACTTGGCTCTGCTGGCAAGTACGGCCTGTAGTAGTCCTCTACAGGAGGATGTGCCCACATCACGGTGTTAGGGGGCAGCTGCAGGGTAAAGGGGCCCCTAATAGGTATTGGCCCCATGGGCCTAGGGGTAAACCTTTGAGTAGACCGTACCGGTCCCGGCATAATGATTGTGGGATGGAATGGCGTGGTTACCGCCGCCTCAAGCGGTCCGGTAGGCTCTGCGCAGCTATTCACAACAACCGGGGGTCTCCTTTGTGGCACTGACGGAGCGGTGACAGCAGAAGGTGGTCTACGGGTGGTGACAGGCACCCTTACCTCGTCCTTCTTTGGCGGCGTCTGGATCCTGGCGGTCGCGATCTTGCGCAGCTCCCGCAACTTCTCCTCCAGCCGGACAATCTGCTCACCGATGCTCTCTGTGTCGGAGTCACTGTCATCTGCTGGCGCCGCCGGCGCAGGTACAGTCACCGATGGCGCGGACTCGGCCTTTGCAGGTTCTGGCGATAAGTCTGGTCTCCGACCCGTCCGGATGTTCTTAAAGGTATCTTGAAGTCCTTTTAAATTCTCCAGTTCCTGTATGGTCTTCTCCCGACGAGGCAGCTCGGGGGAAGGGTAGGGGCTCACCCATTTCTCCAACACGGTTGGCTGCCAGAAGACGTTTGGCCCAATGAAGGAGCTCCGCTCCTGAAAGGTGTGATGGGCCGGCTCTGGAGAGTGTTCAGGTTCCCGCTCGCAGCCAGAGTAGTCTTCTCCTTCTTCTGCCTCCCAGTCCTCAGGTGCTCGCTTGGGACGGGTCAGCAGTGGCATAAGGGCCTCGCAGGCTCTCGGCAGGGGTGTACTCCACTTCCTCTCCCTCACGGAGGCTGTGCTGATAAGAAGGGAGGTAGTCTCTTTTGACAGACCTTCTATTCACATATAGGTCTTTGCCAGTCAGATAGTCTTGGATAAACCCGTAGCCACGGATTTTGTCGAAGGACACCACCAACCCCTTTCTCCTTTCCAGGCGGGGTTGGGTGTTAGTGTGCTTTTCATGGATTGTTTTAGTCAATTCTTCATAAACGATCTTGGTCTTGGTATTCCGCTTTATAGCGGCCTCCCGGATCTCCGCCATTAGTGAGGACCATTTGAAAGAGGGCTGAAAGAAGTCCCTCCACGAGCCATAGCAGGGCTCTGGTTCTTTCTCCCTTGGGCGGCAGGCGGGTTTCTCCGGTCCCGGAGAGTAGGCCGGTGGAGCCTCCTCTGGCTCTACACCGATGTCAGCCATTTTTGCAATCTCAGGTGCGGACGCTGCAGCAACGCTCTGCTCAGTTTCCAACATGCTCGATCCTTCTGAGGAGAGCGATAGGGTCGCGTCAATTAAAGCAGCCAGCTCCTCCCATTGCACTGGGAGGCCGCCCCCCAGGTATTCCAGTATATGGAAGGCGGAGTCCATGCTGGCAGACATGCAAATGTCCAGATAAGCAGTGGCGCCTGACCTTGAACTTCTTCCCGCTTTTTCCTCAGAAAGGCGCCAATTTTTCCCGCCTTTTCGGGATGAAGATGACGCAGCAGTAAATTCAGCAAGCCCAGCGGCCATCTTTAGCAAGAAACGCTGTCTATTCACTGACAGCAAGCAGGATGATAAAAAGTCTATAAAACCACACTCCAATGTGGCGATTTTCTTCCTCTGAGTAGCGCAACACTGCACAGCGCTTTTTAGAAGTTTTTGGTACACTTTGGGTACGATTTTCAGTCCACAAAGTCCACTTTAAATAAACAGGAAAATTGTCACTTTGGTCACAGGGCAACTGTATAAGGCACAAAGTTCACGCTTCTTGCACTAGAAAGCGTGCGGATCCTGTTCGTGACGCCAAAAGAGAGGTGCAGCGTACTCAAGTTGTGTGTAATAGGTGTTTCTGGGTGATGTAGTGCAATAGACACTAACCTGGTACGGCTGACTCTCTGCATAGGCAGGTGATGGTAGAAATTGTTCGTGACGCCAGTGCCAAGTAAACGGTGGCACGCCGTTTGCGGATAGCAGGAATAAATGAGGGACCACGTGATCTTAAAGCAGAACTCCAACTTTAGTAGGTTTCATAGAGACATTTACGGAATCGCAGTTCCTTAGCATACAGTCGATTTTGCAATACGGTTGATGCAGGCAATACAGCTTGAGCAAGGTGATTACAGAGTGTTAAACACAGGACTTGCAGCACAGGAGCTTGCACTCTATTTCTGTCTGATCCTGGAATATAGCAAATCTTCTCCAAGGCCCATTAACCTAGTTCTGGCTTTATATCCTTGGTTGTAGCTTTATAAAGTACCTCCTCTGTTCTTTTGAGTACCTCTTGCTTTCCTGATCTTTGCCTCTGTCTCTCTCAACTTCCTCAGACTCTAGAAACTTCTGAACTGTGGTCTAGACTGCTTCTGCATATAGACATATTCAGGAGGGGAACCTTCTCTTGAGATCTGGAACCCGGTTACAGGGACTGCAATACCCTCTCCTGGTCCGCAGGCTTCAGGCCTGGACTGGTCTCTGACATAGTCTAAGCTCCAGCTTCAGACTACAGGCTGCAGCTTTAGACAGACACTTAGACTAGACTGACTTCCCTTTCCCTGACTGGGCCTTATATAAACTAGGGCTCCCTAGCTCCCTCTAGTGACTAGAAGCTGGAATGACACCCCTAGCAGGCCTGTACTTACAAGTTTCATAGTAACAGGGAAATACATGCATTACATTACATGACATTTTATAAAACTGACATATACCAACTTCCCCATAATTAAGGAGGGACGACAGCACACCAAGTGACCTTTGGTAGTGACGGGCATTACAGTCCCCGTACACTACACAACCCCTTCCAACAATGCATACCCACTCCCCCACTTCCTCTCCTAGAGGTACTGGTACCGGCAGCCAGACCTCTGCCTCCTCTGCACCCTCCTCTATCGCCTTCACTGCCGTCCGGCTCCAGCCGTCAGTTTCCTACGCATTTGAACGCACCGCGCCCTACGCCCCTGGGGACCAACGCGTGCATTCACTCAATGGGCTCCTTGCAAGGGCTATTTCCCAACATCTGCTGCCCTTCAATATTGTGGACTGCAATCTATTCCGGCAAATGTTGGAGCAGGCCCAACCCAGATGGCGTGTCCCCAGCCGCCATTTCTTTGCCAGGATGGCGTCCCTGCCCTACACCAGCACATTGTGCAGAATGTATCCCTGTCGCTTCATCACACTGTCAGCGACAGGGTACATCTGATAATAGATGCATGGACCAGCAGACACAGGCAGGGACAATACATCTGCCCATTGGGTGTCCTTCCGAGGCAGCATCTCAGTTTGTGTGTCCAGGGGAGAACTGCTGCTCTCCCTCAAGCCACTGGCTCCACTGCTGCTGAACCCCCCAGCAAGTGTCCCCGTAGCTATACAAGTGTGAGGCACATCTGCTGCCAGGCTGTGCTCCAGCTTGTGAGCTTAGGGGAACGGAGACATACTGGACCTGATGTTCTGGCCGCCCTCCAGGCTCAGGTCTACAAGTGGCTGACACCCCCAAAGGCTCCAGGCAGATATGGTTGTCTGTGACCACAGGAGCAACCTCCTCGCCGCCCTCCATGCTAGCAGTCTCACACACGTGCCCTGCATGGCACATGTCCTCAACCTTGTGGTACAGAAGTTCCTACTAGTGTTGATCGCGAATATTCTAATTGCGAATGTTTATTGTGAATATTGGCACTTCGAGAATTCACGAATATCTAGAATATAGTGGTATATCTTCATAATCGCGAATATTCTAGATATTTTTCTTCAGTATCCATGATCCCTCACTGGTTCTTGCTTGTGGGCCAATAAGAAGGCTGCAATATCTTTGACTTTAGGAGTAGTGTTAATCGCGAATTTCAGAATCGCTAATTTTTATCGCTAATAGGGTTGAGCGAACCCGAACTGTAAAGTTTGGGTTCGTACCGAACTTTAGGATTTTTTGACCCCAGACCTGAACCCGAACATTTCAGTAAAAGTTCAGGTTCGAGTTCGGTTTTCGGCAATTTAACCACCTCAGCCCCTATAGCTTAAACACCCTTAATGACCAGGCCACTTTTTACACTTCTGACCTACACTACTTTGACCGTTTATTGCTCGGTCATGCAACTTACCACCCAAATGAATTTTACCTCCTTTTCTTCTCAGTAATAGAGCTTTCATTTGGTGGTATTTCATTGCTGCTGTTATTTTTACTTTTTTTGTTATTAATCAAAATTTTACGTTTTTTTTGCAAAAAAATGACATTTTTCACTTTCAGGTGTAAAATTTTGCAAAAAAAAACGACATCCATATATAAATTTTTCTCTAAATTTATTGTTCTACATGTCTTTGATAAAAAAGTTTGGGTAAAAAAAAATGGTTTGGGTAAAAGTTATAGCGTTTACATACTATGGTACAAAAATGTGAATTTCCGCTTTTTGAAGCAGTTCTGACTTTCTGAGCACCTGTCATGTTTCCTGAGGTTCTACAATGCCCAGACAGTACAAACACCCCACAAATGACCCCATTTCGGAAAGTAGACACCCTAAGGTATTCGCTGATGGGCATAGTGAGTTCATAGAACTTTTTATTTTTTGTCACAAGTTAGTGGAAAATGATGATTTTTTTTTTCTTACAAAGTCTCATATTCCACTAACTTGTGACAAAAAATAAAAACTTCCATGAACTCACTATGCCCATCAGCGAATACCTTGGGGTGTCTTCTTTCCAAAATGGGGTCACTTGTGGGGTAGTTATACTGCCCTGGCATTCTAGGGGCCCAAATGTGTGGTAAGTAGTTTGAAATCAAAATGTGTAAAAAATGGCCGGTGAAATCCGAAAGGTGCTCTTTGGAATGTGGGCCCCTTTGCCCACCTAGGCTGCAAAAAAGTGTCACACATCTGGTATCTCCGTACTCAGGAGAAGTTGGGCAATGTGTTTTGGGGTGTCATTTTACATATACCCATGCTGGGTGAGATAAATATCTTGGTCAAATGCCAACTTTGTATAAAAAAATGGGAAAAGTTGTCTTTTGCCAAGATATTTCTCTCACCCAGCATGGGTGTACTGCCCTGGCATTTGAGGGTCTCCGCAATCATTACATGTATGGCCAGCATTAGGAGTTTCTGCTATTCTCCTTATATTGAGCATACAGGTAATGAAATTTTTTTTTTCCGTTTAGCCTCTGGGCTGAAAGAAAAAAATGAACGGCACAGATTTCTTCATTCGCATCGATCAATGTGGATGAAAAAATCTCTGCCAAAAAAAAAAAGGAGGGGAAAGGCGTCTGCCAGGACATAGAAGCTCCGCCCAACATCCATACCCACTTAGCTCGTATGCCCTGGCAAACCAGATTTCTCCATTCACATCAATCGATGTGGATGAATAAATCATTGCCGGGATTTTTTTTTTATATACAAAGTGTTTGCCAAAGCATATGAACACCGCCACCTCCTCAGCTCATATGCCTCGGCAAACGTATCTTTTACTGCAGAGGAGAAATCTCGTCTTGCAGCGCAGCATACACCGACTTGCGTGTAATCTGACAGCAGCGCAATGCTTCTGTCAGAATGCACATCAGTGCTGCAGCTGGTCGATCGGTTGGTCCACCTGGAAGGTAAAAAAAAGAAAAAACCAGGCCGCAACGCAATAATTTTAGTAACTTTGGAACAGAACATATAAACTTTAACTTTTTGAACTGAACATCAACCTTTTTGCTTACTGGTGTTTTTTTTTTTTTTTTTTACCTTTATAGAACAAACCTCTCCTTCCCCATGGGTCAATGTGCAAAGCGCAAAGCGCCCAAGGATGTGGCGAAGTGCGTTATGCACTTTGTCCCAGGTGAAATGGGCCCTAGCAGCAGCAGCTGTGAGTGAATGGGCCCTAATAGCCCTGTGTGCCTGTCCTGGTGAGATGTGATCCCTATGCTAGGTGTACCTGTGTGTGGTACTTCCGGAAACACTCCCCTAAGCATAGGGCAGGGTGGTCAGGACAGTCAGGACAGAAATAGCGGGTGTCACGTCTTATTCCACTCCTGCTACAGACACGACATCTTTTTCGGGGTAACGGTTGGGTTGAGGTACCGGCAACGACATTGGGGAAATGTCGCTCGTGTAGACGGCTAACTACACTGGTGGATGGGGCCACGGAACCTCCTGGGTACAGGAGGTTCTCGATGATCTCTTCCTGAAATTTGAGGAAGGATCGTGTTCTCCCAGCCTTACTGTAGAGAACAAAACTATTATACAGAGCGAATTGAATCAAATATACAGACACCTTCTTATACCAGCGTCTGGTTCTGCGGGACACTAAATACGGAGACAACATCTGGTCAATAAAGTCCACCCCTCCCATGTGAAGGTTATAGTCGTGGACTGAGAGGGGCTTTTCAATGACACGGGTTGCTCGCTCAATTTGGATTGTCGTGTCTGCGTGAATGGAGGAGAGCATGTAAACGTCACGCTTGTCTCTCCATTTCACCACGAGCAGTTCTTCGTTAGACAAGGCAGCCCTCTCCCCCCTTGCAAGACGGGTGGTAACGAGCCGTTGGGGGAAGCCCGCGCGACTAGTTCTAGAAACAAATGCCTAAAGAGGGCCACACTTGTGTAGAAATTGTCCACATAAAGATGGTACCCCTTGCCGAATAAGGGTGACACCAAGTCCCAGACTGTCTTCCCACTGCTCCCCAGGAAGTCAGGGCAACCGACCGGCTCCAGGGTCTGATCTTTTCCCTCATAGATCCGAAATTTGTGGGTATAGCCTGTGGCCCTTTCACAGAGCTTATACAATTTGACCCCATACCGGGCACGCTTGCTTGGGATGTATTGTTTGAAGCCAAGGCGCCCGGTAAAATATATTAGGGACTCGTCTATGCAGATGTTTTGCTCTGGGGTATAAAAATCTGCAAATTTCTGGTTGAAATGGTCTATGAGGGGCCGAATTTTGTGGAGCTTGTCAAAAGCTGGGTGGCCTCTGGGACGGGAGGTGGTGTTGTCGCTAAAGTGCAGGAAACGCAGGATGGTCTCAAATCGTGTCCTGGACATAGCAGCAGAGAACATGGGCATGTGATGAATTGGGTTCGTGGACCAATATGACAGCAATTCATGCTTTTTAATTAGACCCATGTTGAGGAGAAGGCCCAGAAAAATTTTAAGTTCGGAAACTTGGACTGGTTTCCACCGGAAAGGCTGGGCATAAAAGCTTCCCGGGTTGGCGGTTATAAATTGTGTGGCATACCGATTTGTTTCTGCCACAACTAAGTCTAAGAGCTCCGCAGTCAAGAACAGCTCAAAAAATCCCAGGGCCGATCCGATATGAGCTGTCTCAACTCGAACTCATGACTGGGCGGTGAAAGGGGGAACTACAGGTGCGGCTGAAGTTGGGGACTGCCAATCAGGGTTTTCCAGCACCTCAGGGATTCTAGGGGCTCTACGGGCCCGTCTTTGCGGTGGCTGCGACGGTGTAACTACTGCACGTGCCACCGTACCAGCTTCAACTGCCCTTCTGGTGCTCGCTACTTCACCATGTTGTACGGCAGTGCTGGTACTAGGTCCAGGAAGGGCTGCGCTGCTGGTGTATGCCTCACCACGTAATCCGACAGCGCCAGCCCCACTCTGCTGCTCTTGAAGCGGATCCTGCGCAACCTGTGGTCTAGCGACATGGGGCCGGGTACGCCTGGTGCTATCAGGGACCTTAGCGTCCTCGTCCGAACTTTGGGTCAGAGAGCCACTGCTTTCTACAGGTTCATATTCTGACCCGCTAGATTCATCAGATGAGGGTTCCCATTCCTCATCCGACTGGGTCAGAATCCTGTAGGCCTCTTCAGAAGAATACCCCCTGTTTGAAATTTGGGCAACTAAATTTAGGGGTATTCCCTGAGACTACCCAAAAAAAAAAGCAAGCCTGTCTTACAAATGGGAGGCTAGTGAAGTACCGGAGGCCGCTGCGGTTGATAAAAAATATCAAAACTGATTTTTTTTATCACCACAGCGCGTGTAAAGTGAATGTGCAGTGATAAAAAAATATATATTTTTTGTCACTGCGGTGGGGCGGGCGTGGGTGAACGCACGTGTGGGCGACCGATCAGGCCTGATCGGGCAAACACTGCGTTTTGGGTGGAGGGCGAACTAAAGTGACACTAATACTATTATAGATCTGACCGTGATCAGTTTTGATCACTTACAGATACTATAAAAGTACAAATGCTGATTAGCGATACGCTAATCAGCGAATAAGGGACTGCGGTGTGGTGGGCTGGGCGCTAACTGATCCCTAAACTACCTAACCAAGGGGCCTAAACTATCCCTAAAACCTAACAGTCAATACCAGTGAAAAAAAAAAAATGACAGTTTACACTGATCACTTTTTTCCTTTCACTAGTGATTGACAGGGGCGATCAAAGGGTTAATTCGGGTGATGGGGGTGATCTGGGGCTAAAGTGTAGTGTTGGTGCTACTCACTGTGAAGCCTGCTCCTCTGCTGGATCCAACCGACGAAAAGGACCAGCAGAGGAGCAGACAAGCCATATAACAGATCATATTTATTAATATGATCTGTTATATGGCTTGTGATTCGATTTTTTAAAAATCAGCAACCTGCCAGCCACGATCATTGGCTGGCAGGTTGCTGACGAAATACTCCTTTAACTTTTGCCGGCCCGCGATGCGCATGCGCGGGCCGGCTCTGACCGAAATCTCGCGTCTCGCGAGATGACGCACGGATGCGTCCAGGAGGAATGAATCAACCACCTTCCGGACGCATCCGTGTGTTAGGCGGTCCGGAGGTGGTTAATAGCGCTTTTTGATAGGCTGCAGGGCAGCCAATCAACAAGCGTTTAACTTGTGTGCCCTTAGAAGCCATCACAGCCATGCCTACTAATGGCATGGCTGTGATTAGCCAGTGCAGCATGTGACCCAGTCTCTATATAAGCTGGAGTCACGTAGCGCCGCACGTCACTCTGCTCTTACTAGTGTAGAGATAGGATGCTGCCACCAGCATCTACTAGTGTAGAGATAGGGGCTGATTCATCGTTTCAGCCCCAGTATAGTGTAACCCTTAGTCCTCTGTGTGATCTCTTGATCTACTACTGTTATATATATATTTTTTTTAAAACACCCATTTTGTGCTAGATACTACATTTGCGTCCTTTGCTGCATTTCTGACAGTCCAATACAAGCCTTAAATACTGCTGTTATATTGTGGTTTTAAAAAACACAAATTTTTGTGCTAGATACTACATTTGCAGCCTTTGCTGCATTTCTGACAGTCCAATACAAGCATTAAATACTGCAATTATATTTTATTTTTGAAAAAAACACCCATTTTGTGCTATATACTACATTTGCCACATTCCTGTCCAAACAGCAGAAGGACAACAATCTTCAACCTCACAGGCTGATTGTGGACAGCGTGACGCGGTGGAACTCCACCCTCCACATGCTGGAGAGGTTGTGGGAGCAGCAATGGGCGGTGAAAGAATATCTGCTGGACCAAGGCACTTCCGGGCCATCACACCCACTCCCCTACATCACCAATGCGGAGTGGGGGCAGATACACCAGGTCTGCCACATTTTGGCCCCATTCGAGCAGGCAACCAAGATGGTCAGCGGGGAGCATGTCAGCCTCAATGACGTGCTCCCCATAGTGTTCCTATTGGACAGGACACTAGATCGCCTGCTTGAGGCTGGGGAGAGTGCCTTGGTGGAGCAAGAAGAGGCAACAATGCTCCACCAAGACCAGGCCCACGAGGAGGAAGAATTTGTTGAGGAGTTTGCCGACATCCAGAAGTCTGGGCCTGGTCAGCAGGGAGAGCCGGTGCGGGGGGCACCGTTAGTCCAGGGGTGGGGCGGCTCCCACAGGGAGGAGCAGCAGCAGGAGGAGGAGGACAAAGATGTCATGGTCCCGGGCAGCCAAGAAGAGTCACAGCGGGCTGTACTATTCCTCCTGTCTGCCCACATGCTGCGATGCCTCAGGAGGGGGGATTAGGAAAAATAAGGAGAGGGATGAGTTTTGGTTGGCCACCCTTTTAAACCCTCGCTGCAAGGGGAAACTGGAGCAGTTCATCCCAGCCAGCAGGAGGGAGGCCCGTATACAAAACCTGCGGGCCTGTCTGCTCCTCCGGCTGGAGCAGGCAAACCCTCAGCCTCACGCTCCAGTTCTCCCCGCCCATCTCACCCAGCAGGTGGCTGGCCCAAGCAGCTCCAGCCAAGCAGGTGATCTTATGGGTGAGATGAGGTTGTTTTACCAGTCTGTGCGATCCAGTAGCAGCAGCAGTCACCACCAGCAGCTGGCCCGCATGGTGGCAGACTACATGGGGTCCGTTGGTGCTTCTGACAGCATGAGCACCGATAACCCCATGGAGTACCGGGTTGCCAGGCTCGACACCTGTCGTGAGCTCACTCAGTATTCGCTAGAACTACTGTCTTGCCCCCCCTCTAGCGTACTGTCTGAGCGGACATTCAGCACGGCAGGTGGGGTGGTCACCGACAAGTGGACCCGTCTGTCCACTGACTCCTTGGACAGACTTACATTTATCAAAATGAACGAGTCCTGGATCGGCAGAGACTTCTTGGCCCCCGCCATCGGTTCCGGGTGCTGAAGGGTCCCTTGTCAATCCCTCTCCTTGGCTCTCCCTCTCAAACTTCGTTGTTTATTAACTTCTGTATATAGTTCTTGATGAATTTATTTATTTATTTATTTATGGATGAGATTTTTAATATATTTATTTATTTATTGATAACTTCTCATATATCTGTATTGATGAATTTATTTATTTATGTATTTATTGATGATTTTAATTATGTAATACTTAATTTATGGATGAATTTTTAAATATATTTATTTATTGATAACTTTATTAGTGATGAGCGATCACACTCAAGGATCGCTATGCTCGGCATATCCGAGTGCTTGGCCGAATAATTCGGGTGCTCAAATACAACTTAATACAATGGAAGTCAATGGGAGAACCCCAGGCACCCTCTGCTCGGAAGAGGAGACGGTGTTTGGTTCATAAAAAAAAGGTTAGAAATTGATGGAAACCCCATCAAAATGATTTGGCAACAGCAATAAGAGGATAGCTGGATGCGATTTATACTCCTATTATGTACGACATACAATAGACAACCACACAAAGGCTATATGCCAAAAGCCAGGTATGTGCAAGCCATCAATCTATTCATGAGACAGATAACAGCCAGCATATCTTACAATGGCAGCCTTGTGCACTATGAGCTATTCCAAACCAGCTGTCATCTGACTGAGAACCAGTAAACCTCAAAGTTATTTTGCATCTGTTGGATGGCTTGGGTGGACCTGCAAACCTAGATCAATATTATTAGGGCGAAAAAAAGTTTTCAGATTGTCCTAACATAATATTCAATAACCTTTCTATACAGTTTTGTCGTGTAAAAACTAATTTGCATAAACATGGGCATATGGGAAAGACATGCAAATGAGCAGAATCTGCCTTGTTTTTCAGCTGTCATAAGACTATGAAAACCAATAGAAGGCGCTATTGAGTTATGAACAGCGCCCTCTATTGGTTTCACAGTCTTATGACAAGACAAATATTCTTGTCAGAAGACTATGAAAATAATAGAGGGCGCTATTGAGTTATGAACAGCGCCCTCTATTGGTTTCGCAGTCTTATGACAAGACAAATATTCTTGTCAGAAGACTATGAAACCAATAGAGGGCGCTGTTCATAACTCAATAGCACCATCTATTGGTTTCATAGTCTTCTGACAAGAATATTAGACTGAGTCTTATGAGACACTTATTAGTGTAGCCTTTTGCATGGAAAATTTGCGATTATAATATTCGCGATTTACACTAGAATGATATCTGACACTGGGAAAGCTGGGTAATAACTCAGTAATAAAATCTGACACTAGGAAAGCTGGGTAATAACTCGTAATCTACACTGAGTTATTACCCAGCTTTTCCAGTGTCAGATATTATCACTGACTTACTACATAATTATTACATACTATTCGCTATATTGCTATACATTAGTTTTTTTGAATATTCGTAAGTAGGAACAGTAGATCTTAAATGTCAAGGGAACTTGACCACATTTGCCATTTGTGTCTAATAAATCGATTCAATTGATTCATCGTTTCAGCCCCAGTATAGTGTAACCCTTAGTCCTCTGTGTGATCTCTTGAGAACTGCCCTCCATACATAAACCATACTGGAAAATAGACCTCGCACAAACCATTTGGCACACAGCGCTTCACACACTGCCCACACTGGTCTGGTCTAAGTTTCCATAGCGGGCATATTGAGTCTGAAGAAGAACACTGTGGTAACGTAGCCTGCCGCGCCATGTGTTCATTCCTCCAAGCCAGAGGGCAGCAGGACTGGCGTGGTTTAGCACCGGCTCTCTCATCCTCCTTTTGTCTGTGAAGAGTCATGGTTACTGACGTTTGCACGACCCATACATGATCAGCGCCACACGCCGTGCTCTAGCCATCGGCAGCACCCAGCCGTCCTCTGCCCGTCAGAGTACAGAAGCCATTGAGGAACCAGCTTGCCTCGTCCCGGGTGTGAAAGTTTCCCCGGCTCTGCCGCTGGGATCAGTTCCCCTCCCCTCTTTGATGACTCTGTAACGATCCCCGGCTGCTGGCGGGGTCCTCGGCCGCTGCCTCCAGTGCGCAGCCCGGATAATCAATCGCAGGTCATGCTGCTGAATAAGCCTTTAGCTGCGGGGCTTGACTACACAAGGGGGGTAGTGTCATACAACCCGGGGCAGACTTTACCAGGAAGGGGCTGACAGGCACCGGGGAGCACCTCCACTGTCATCCAGCAGAGCAGAGTTGGCAGTCTGTTTTGAAGGCAACATGTGTTCTGGAGTTACATAGAACTGCCTGTAAACTTACCCCATTAACGAATGCAGCTGTGCTTCATCTTTGTGGACTTGACATAGAAAATCAGATCTTGTACGTTCAAGAAAAACGTACAGTAATCCGGTTCTCTACAATGCAGATGTCTGGAGGGGGAGAAAATTGAAGGGCTTCAAGGGAGAGATGGGCTAGATAGATAGATTATAGCATGATGGACAACATGTATATATCTATCTACCCCATCTCTCCCTGGAAGCCCTGCATTATTCTCCCCCTCCAGACATCTGCATTGTATAGGACCGGATTACTGTATGTTTTTTATGAACTTAATAGAATATGAATTTCTATGTTAAGTCCACAAAGATGAACCAAAGATGCATTTGCTTTGTGGGGTAAGTTTACCAGATGTTCAATGTAACTCGAGAACACATGGTGCCTTCAAAACAGACTCCAAACTCCGCTCTGCTGGATGACAGTGGAGGTTCTCCCTGGTGTCTGTCAGCCCCTTCCTGTTTGAGTCTGCTCCCGGGCTGTGTGACACTACCCCCCCTCCCTGTGTGTAGCCAAGCTTCGCAGTTAAAGGCCTATTCAGCAGCATGACCTGCGATCGATGATCCAGACTGCACACTGGAGGCAGCCGCTGAGGACCCCGCCAGCAGCCGGGGATCGTGACAGAGTCATCAACGAGGGGAGGGGAACTGATCCCGGCGGCAGAGCCGGGGACACATTCACACCCGGGACAAGACAAGCTGGTTTCACAATGGCTTCTGTGCTCTGATGGGCAGTGGACGGCTGGGTGCTGCTGATGGCTGGATCATGGCGTGTGTGTGGGACTGATCATGTATGGGTCGTGCGATCCGCGGTAACCATGCCTCTTCACAGAAAAAAGGAGGATGACAGAGCCGCTGCTAAACCCCGCCAGTCCTGCTGCCCTCTGGCTTGGAGAAATCCGTACATGGCACGGCAGGCTACGTTACCGCAGTGTTCTCATCTAGACTCGATGTGCCCAATATGGAAACTAAGAGCAGACCAGTACAATCGATAAACAATTTTCTGAAAGGAAAATATTGCACCGAAGGCACCATCAGTAGCGGCATGACGTAGGACGTGATGCGCCCCGCCCCCATGCCCCCATACCTCGCTCCTGCTCTGACGCTTCACCGCTCCACCACACCGCCGTTAGTCTCTGTGGGACGCCGGATGTCCGGATGATGTCAAGCGGCCACCCTCCTCGGTGCGTGTACCGCGTGTACCACTCCATCACCGCCTTAACCCCCGCTGCAGTGTGCTGATGTCCAGATGACCAGGTGACTTCTCCTTACCGCTTAAAGCTCCGTCGCCCGTGAGTCTTCAGCAGGACGGCTGGATGACTGGGTGAAGCTTGGGTTGCGGCTGTGTGCTCGCCTTATTCGATCATTTCCTACTGCGGTAAGCAGTTATATGAGGTGGAGCATCGGCATTTAATATTGGGTGACTCTGAGGCACCGGACTAAAGGAGCATTCTTGGGGCTGGTATATTTTCGGGCTGGTATATGGGCCTTGTGTGGCCTGGACACGGATGGAGGGCGCATAGCCGGACTTAGACGCAGCCTTTTTATGCTCTCAGGTGCCCCTAACTTGTAGTGACTTGAGGCCATAGATACTTGGCAGATTTGCTTCCCCCCTCTCAGTACTGGCGTGTGGTGCTGGTGTGGGGAGTGGAGTTCCCTTGGGTCCCTAAGGTTGTTGATGTCCTGGGCCGAAGGGCTGAAGGGCGCACTAGGTGAGAGTAAGAATGCCCCAAGTCCGGATATGGCCTCATATTTGCCCCCGACTCTGGTGTGGCTGCGTAATTAATAGTTCGACCTGATCTACCCCAGATGGGGATGAAGATCGGATCCCTGTGAGAGTGGGAGAGGCCTGCACGTTATGTGCTGCTGCCCTTGCCCATGCATTCTTGCTCTGCACTGAACTGTACTGATTTATATTGTTGGAACCTTTCAGGCCCGGCTGGCAGTTTCTATGCTATCCTTTTGTTTAGAAAACCAAGAGAAAAGGGCTGAAGATTGGTGAGACTTGAAGGGGTCACCCTGCTGTACTGTGGGATGCCCAACCCCCCTTCTTTAACTATCTAACCTTAAATATATTATGTGCACTAACAGAGACTAACCTCGACTAACTTGGACTGAATGGAGTGTTTATATCTATCTTATAACAACATTTAAGTTCCAACCTGCTTTAATCTTTACTCTTTCTCTAATAGGCGGTTTATCATTATGCTTTGAAAATACGGATATGGTTGTATGCTTTTGATCTATTTTGCATGAAGTGAACTTCTTTTTTCTCCCTAGGTTTTTTCTCTGTAAATGTAAACTCTAGTTACGCTTTATGATATAGTGTGGTAAAATACTCAGTTATAATGCCCCCTAAGTTTCGGAAATCAGGGGGGGGGGGGTAAGTCCCCCGAAAGGAGGCCCCGGGACTAGTCCCCAAGCCTGTCTTGATAAATTTTTGCGGTTTCCAACGCCCAAAACCAGGGGGGGCTCCAAAAAATGACGGAGGCCACCCTGAATTGGGAGGAAATAAGCCTATTGTTACAATGCCGGCTTCCACGGAGGCTAAGGAGGTTGATAGGGAAGGCCTAGATAGTGTTAATAATAAATTAGCTGAAATTCTGGTGGCAGTGAATATGACTAATAGCACCGTATCTCAATTAACAACTACAATGGCGGCGTTACAAGGGGATATCACCATAATTAGGGATGAATTTACAAAACTAAGAGTAAAGGTGAAAGATTTGGAGTTGGAGACAGTGGTCGTGAAAAAGGAGCTGGGTTTAACAAAAACATGCCTTGAGAGTGTGGAGCAAGAATGTCTTGGTTTAAAAAACAAATTGATAGATCTGGAGGATAGATCTCGGAGGAATAACATAAGACTCATGGGGTTTCCTGAGGGGGCGGAACAAGAGAACCCAGCGGACTTTGTGCAAAAATGGCTGGTGCAAACATTGGGATTGGATTATGATCTATCTATGTTCTGTGTAGAGCGTGCTCATAGAATCCCTCTGAGGAAGCCCGCCCCAGTTGCACCCCCGAGGGCTTTATTAGCTAGATTAGTCTGCTCCAAGGATCGTGATTGGGTACTCAGACGCAAAAGAGAACTCCTTAAAACTGACTTTGAAGGGAACGACATTCAAAAATACCCTGATTTTTGTCGTGAGACACAAAATATAAGGCGTTCTTTCTATGACGTCAAAAAAAGATTAATCTCCGCACACATAAAGTATGCGATGTTGTATCCGGCTAAACTCAGGGTTGTTTAGAACGAGTCTGCGCAATTTTTTTCTACACCTACAGAGGCTGTACAGTGGCTTGATTTGGCCGGTCTGTAGCCCCTGCTGGGATCTCATAACTCTCTAGATGGGGTCTGTATCTCTAAGAGTTGACTACACTGTGGGGTGGAGTGAGGAGTGGGGGTTGAGTGGGAGTAGGGTTGGTGAAGTGGAAGAGGTTGATGGGGATAACATTCTCTGTGAGCCAAATGGTGGGTTCGGGTAGTGGTTATGGGTGGGGGGTGGGTCTTTGGGAAAGGGAAGGGGTGGGGGGGTTAGCTGCTGTCACTGGGCCTAGGGGACCTCTTTCCCCCCTCCTGCCGGTCTGTGAGTGGTTTCGTCTTGTGATAGCTTATAATGACGCGTAGGGTTCTGTGTTGGAATGTGCGAGGGCTGGGGGATAGAATTAAAAGGACAGTGGTGGCTGATGTTATTGCTCGGCATCTCCCGGCAATAGTGGCCTTATTGGAGATGCATGCAACGGTTGAGAAGCTCCCCCAATTAAAGAGGCGATGGGCGAAATTGGAATATCACTCATGCCTCTCATCATATTTGAGAGGTGTGAGTGTGTATATCCATCATGGGGTTAATTTTCATCCGTTGGATGTTAGGGTGGATAGGGTGGGTCGATTTGTGTTCCTCCACGGTCAGTGGAGTGGGCAGGAGACTATTCTACCTTTTGTGTATGTGCCTCCCCCATTTGCATCCACTGTTCTATCTTTGCTCTCTACGTTTACTTGTAGCAAACCCCCCTGTCCTCTGTTGCTGGTAGGTGATTTTAACGCGGTCTTGGATCCGGAACTGGATAGGGTATCTCTCTCCTCTGAGCAGAGGCAGACTCGATCTCTTCTGGGCACTCTTACTCAGGAGTTGGCATGGGTCGACGTTTGGCGCTATTTGTATGAAGAAAGAAGAGCGTATTCATGCTTTGGCCGGACGTACAGGTCAATGTCAAGAATCGACTTAGCGTTCGCAAATGGGGCTATGTCTGATCAAGTTGTAAAGATGAAATATGAACTGCACGGAATTTCTGACCATTCTCCGGTTCTGCTTCTGCTCAGGGGAGTGGGGTCAAATACGGGTGCTAATAGAGCCTTTAGACTGAATCCATATTGGTTGGAGGTTATCAGTGAGCGGGATCTTATCAATGAAGAGATTCTTGAATTTTGGCATCGTAGCGAGGGCTCAACCCATATTCATTTTGTATGGGACGCTTTGAAGGCCTATATTAGGGACCTTTATTGCGGTAAAATAAAAAGACAACGAGCGGAGTTCCATAAGCAGGAAAATGCAATGAAAGAGACAGTTAGGAGGTTGCAGGACGAGCTGATGAAATACGGTACGGACTCTCTTCACATACAATTGAAAGCCGCTAATCTACAGTATAGGACTCTTATGGTAAATAAGGCCCAACATAAACTTTTTTTTCAAGGACAGAGACGCTTTAGTGAGGAGGGAAAAACAGGGAAACTGTTAGCTGCATTGGTCGCCAATCAAAGGGGTGGGACAAAAAGTAGGCATATTAGGAATACTCGGGGCCAGATAGTTAACGATCCAGATCAGATCAGACAGGAATTTGTTAAGTACTATTCCACTATATATAGATCTGAAATGATATGTAGTCCTGAAATCGATGACTATTTGGACCAATTAGAAATGCCTTTTCTCTCGCCTCAGGAAACTGGAATGCTTGATCACCCTATACAACAGGCAGATTTGGAGGATGCCCTTCGATCCGTTAAATATAATTCTTTCCCTGGGGCGGATGGCTTGCCATTTGAACTTTATAGATACCACGCTAAAGTACTCCTCCCTATTCTGTTGCAGGTTTTAAATGAATCATGTAGTTATGGCTCTCTCCCCCCATCCTTTAGGGAGGCAATTATTACTTTAATCTTAAAAAAAGATAAGGATGGTAGTGAGGTTGGGTCTTATAGGCCCATATCACTCCTTAATACAGACTATAAGATCTTCGCAAAATCTTTAGCAAACCGTCTTAAACGGGTAATTGCAGCCCTGGTTCATTCTAACCAAACAGGATTTATACCTGGGAGACAGATTCAGGCGAATCTATATGGGGTGTATTTGAACCTGTCGGTGGGGGGGGGGGGGGGGGGGGGGGCCGGACCACTCCATCCTGTCTTTGGACGCTGCTAAGGCGTTCGACAGGGTGGAGTGGTCCTTCCTGTGGCGGACCATGGCACATTTTCGATTGGGGAATGCTTTTATTGCAATGACTCAATTGTTATACACTCAACCAATTGCCCGAGTTAATATTGATGGGGTTAATTCCTCTATGATTGAGCTTCAACGTGGCACGAGACAGGGATGTCCTCTCTCCCCCTTATTATTTGCGTTATTTCTGCCGCTGGCGTGTAGGATTCGCTTGGATGGTCAGATTCGGGGGTTCGAGGTAGCGGGAGAGAGTGACAAAATCAGGCTCTATGCCGATGATGTTATACTTTTTTTGGGATCAGGGCTGGAATGCTGTCCCCTATGTTATGCAGGTGATAGAGGAGTTTAGTCAATTGTCTGGTTATTCAATCAATTGGGCTAAGTCCTCACTCCTCCCGCTAAATCGAAATGTCCCGGACGGTGGCTCCCGGATCCGGATACTATCGCTGGATGACTCTCTGGACTATCTGGGGATAAAGTTAGGTGTCCCTATAGGTAGATTCCATGAATTAAATCTTTCCCCGGTAATAGACAAAGTAAAGGGGAAAATTAGAGCCTGGCAAAAATTGCTAATATCGCAATCTGATCGACTGGCACTAGTAAAAATTATCATACTACCTCTGGTCTTATATCCGATCTGCGCCTCCCCCATCTGGATAGAGGACGCTGTTTTTTATAGATTGGAAGCTTTAATAAATGATCTAATTTGGGGGAGGAAGAGGGTCCGAATAAAGCAGAGGTATCTATGGCTGGCTGAGTCAGAAAGGGGACTGTCACTCCCTTTTTTTCAAGGGTACTTTTTTTCTGCGCAGGTACAAAGATGTTGTTATTCTAAAGAGAATGCACTAGGGCAGTATTTAACTAGGGTAACAGGTAGGTCAATTGAGAATATTTTTATGTATTTAGAAACGGCACAATTTGGTGCTTTGGACACTAGATGTTTAATCCCTTGAACTCTACAGAGGGTCTGGGATACATTGAAAACCATTTTGCAGGTGTCACATGCTTTTCATTTCACCCCGTTGTGGGACAATCTGGATTTACTGGAATTTTTGAAAATAACACTTATTGGAGTTGTAGGGGTATTACTAGAGTGGCACATTTGTTTGTTGCAGATCGCTTTAAAGTTTTAGGGGACTTTAATTTCACAAACACTTTTTTAGACTGATTTATGTACGCATGTTTAAAACATGCACATGAAGCCACACTTAATAAAACATACATGATCAGTCAACAACATTCATTCTTTGATTATTGCTTCCTTCACTTAGGGAAAAAGATTAAAATGGCACAGATTTATTCGAAAATGCGAGAATCACTGCCCACTGTGTTCCCTTTTAAAAGTATACATAAATGGGAGCAGGAACTGAAAACCTCCCCCCTGCCCTGGCTACAGATCTTTAAAAACATCAAAAGTGTAGTATCTGCATCCAGCTATAGATTGATTCAGTTTAAGATCTTACACAGATTATACTATACACCGCAAATGCAGGCTAAGTTCGCTAACAACAGAGGTCGTGAATTTTTCTGTCAAAAGTGCGGTAGCCCCAATGTTGGATACACTCATCTTTTATGGGAATGTAGTGTGATAAAGCGCTTTTGGGAGCAGGTATTTACAGCATTGCAGGGGGATTTTCCCCAATCATGTGCACCGGATATGATCTCTGTAATTCTGGGTGTCTTTATACCAGAAAATCCTAACTCTTCTACATATCAATTGAGCTGGCTGAAGGGCTGCCTGATCGCTAAGGCTTTGATAGTTAAGAGATGGGGATCCCCCATTTCTCCGGTATTTGAGGAGTGGAGACGGATTATGTCCCAAATAAAGATCTATGAGGAGGTTGAGAGGCGGAGAAGGTTGGGCATGTGACTCTTTTCTGTTTTGTAGAGGCGAGATGGACTGACTATATCGGTTTGATGGGAGGACCATCGGGACGGGTACGGGGGGTATGGGGTTCAGGCTACCAGTGACAGCAACTAAGGGAAGGGAAGGGGGGGAATGGATGGGCTCAAATATATTAGGTTTGAGTCTATAGAGATGGATTTAATGGTATTGTTTGTAATGATGTTGAAACTATAGTAATATGTTTTTTATGTGTATAAGCCTTTTTTGGTATCTTTTTGTTTCCGGCTCTGTTGAAAAGTTTTTGTAATCACCATTGAAGAAAATAAAATATTTAATAATTAAAAAAAAAAGATATATTGCATTTTGTATGCTTGGGAGCACATTCCTTCTCTAGACGACGAACCTGCTGCTATAAGAGGTGTCTACGTTTATTTTTGGTGTTGCCCAGGTCTGGTGGGGGCCCATTCCTAGGAACACATTCCTACTGCAAACAAAGAACCTGCTGCTGTCTGTTCCTGCTGAGTTAGGCCCAGCTATGTGTAGGCCTTTATCTTGACCATTACCATGTACCTGCTGCTGTCTGTCCTGAGCATGTTGACTTATGTGTAGGCCTTATACTCCACCGTTACCTTTATCTACTGCTGCTGTCTGTCCTGATCTTTATGAGTTATGTGTCGGCCTTATCCTACAGTGTTACCATTTCCCTGCTGCTGTCTGTTCTGTTCTGGCTAAGTTAGGCCCAGCTCTGTGTATGCTGTATACTATAGCATTAACATTTACCAGCTGTCACTGTCTGTTCTGATATTGCTGAGTTAGGCCCAGCTATGTGTATGCCTTATACTACAGTGTTACTATTTACCTGGTGCAGTCTGTCCTGCTCCTGCTGAGTTTGATCTAGCTAAGTGTAGGCCTTATACTATACCCATTCAGTAACAATCTCAGGCGAACATTTGACATTAAGGATTTCATTTCTTGCAGAACGGCAGGCGTAATATACAAAATCACATGCATTTGTGATAAAGAGTATATTGGCAAAACCAAACGTGAGTTACGTAGGCGGATAGGAGAACATCTCCTTGACATCGATAAACGACGAGATACGGCTGTTGCCCGTCATGTGTGCGATTTCCACCAAGGTGATCCGCGTGCCATTAAAGTTAATGGTATTGAAGCAGTCGCCCCCCCCCAAACGGGGAGGTGATTGGGATAAGATCCTTCTACAGCGTGAAGCCCGCTGGATCTTCCTTTTGCGAACAGTCACACCAACGGACTTAAATGAACAGCTGAATTACAGCTGTTTTCTGTGATGGACTCAGCTGTGCCCCAACCTACGTATTGGTGCAGATACAGTCTAGGGCCTTCTCAATTATACCTTGACCGCTCTATAATATTCAGTAACATTACTTTTTCTATTCTATCAAAAAATTTTGTGCCAACAATATACCTACTAGTCGTAACATCATTGTATTTGCTTCTGCCATAATCCAGAAATTTTATTTTAGTCTGTATCTGACTAAACAGCCTAAATACTGTACTTTACTGATGGCCCGATCCTGGGCTAATATGCTGTGTTGGCGGGGTGAGTTCCGATCGTCCTGCCACTCTGCAGCATCAATGGACAATTGTTATTAGTCTTTGTCTATAGTATCGCTGTCAAATCAGCTGGCAGCCGCGGCATCGCGAGAACAAACGATGCCGCACATGCGCAGGAAAGAGCCGGCATTCAGGGCATTTCCGTGCGCTCCAGACCTCGCTCCTGCCTCTGCAATGGGCGCATGCGCGGCGCTGACGTGCGAGCGCACAAATTCACCCATTGGCCCTGTTATATCGTGGGTGGCGGAGGGGGCAGCCAGGTCATTATTTAAACATGGTGTAAACGCCAGACAGGTTGGCGTCCCATGTGCAGTTCTTTTTACATCATATTTCTGCATGTACCATAGTCTCCTTATCTATAGAGACCGCCCCAGGAGGTGTCCACTATCTGGCTATACCCCCATTACTGGCTGACGTATCTAGTCAGGCTGGTCTCTAGGGATGAAGGGTTTATCTTATACCTATCCCTAGTACTTTTTCCCTCATCTCCCCTGATGAATTGCCTTTTAATTTGGTTTTCTAGGCAGTGAAACATGCGTGTAGGGAGTTCTTTTTAGATCCTTTAGGGACATATAGTTTATTCTTTTTAGGGACAGGTTCCGGACGGGGTCGTCCTTGTAAGGACGAGTGCCCTGTGGTGAGGCTGCTACCTATATCCAGTATTAGGGACACTCATCTCAGCCAGCCATAGGGCCTTAACAGGGACCCTGCACACATGTGCATCACTGCCTGACATTAATTTTTTCAATTTTTACATTGATTTGAAGAAACCTCAATCGTAGGCCTGACGGTGGTGAATGATCCGTATCCTGTTCCGCGGTACCGGTAGGACAAATGGTTACTGGTGCCGCCGTGCACTATTTCATTGTATTTTTTTGTCATTTTCATTTGGGATAGACACCTAGGTTACCCCTAGGGTCCATTTACCATTTCTATCCCAAGGTTTGTCTTTTGCACACTTAATTTAGGAAAATATTTTATTTATTTATTAATAAATGTTATATTTTAGATTACCCACTTTCTGATTAATGCTTATACTATACCCATAACAATTATCTACTGCTGCTGTTTGTCCTGATCCTGCAGAGGACTACCAGCATGAACCACTTATTCGCACTTGGACTTTATCAACTATCGAGTATTAGAATTCTCTTAAACTGGTGTGCATGCTTAATTTTTTGCGCATGTGCTCTGTTCATCATATATTGTCAATATTTATATATATAAAGATTTGTTTGAATAAAATATAATCATGCAGTGTTACGCTTCATTCAACAAAAACGTTTTTTTCAATTATTTTATTTTATCTGTTATAATTTTGCTTTGCATAGGTTTCGGGCGGCCCTGGTTGTGATTCTTACTAAAACTATGTGGGGACCACACATGGGCTTCCCTTGTCAAAAGGTCTTGTGCAGTTAACATTGCACAGGACTAATTGACGACCCTATTTAAATTTTATTATTTTATTATTTTCTTGTTTGTTTTAATCAGGATTTAGGTTAGAACATTGTGTTGTCTGTCGTCCTGAACAGGATGCCTGACTTCCATGTTGACCTCTCCACATGGTTGGGTGTGACTGGCGTAATACTCATCCGTGAGGTAATCCTGTTTTGAGAATGGAGCGTTATTGCCACATGTATATATCTATATTTACATTTTTATTTTATGTTACTTCTTGACAACTATGTAATGATAATGTGCACATGCGATTTTTATAGAATCAAAGCTTTTCACTTTACAATATAAAATGTTGTATATATAATATTCTTGCAGCCATGTCACCATTTTGGGAGTTATTCTTATCATTTCCAAGGTTTGCTATCATGTGACCGCATAGACTGGATGCGTTTGTGGCTCAGTTGCGTTTAGTTTTTGGTGCGAACATGTGATCTGTTATCATGTGAATGCCCTGTCTATGGACACTCGCGGCCTGTGTGTGTTCCTCCTTTGATGCGATCACATTATTGCATCACATTTTTCTTTATGTAATGCAGAAGCAATGCGCCAACATGCGCAGTTAACCAAATGGGACGCTATATTGGATCCATGCTGGTTAGTTCTTGGCCCCCTTCATTATGTTTTTAATCAGAAGAGGATTTAAAAACACTTCAAAGGCGCTCCGTGGATGCGCTAAATAGTGGCAGCGGTATCGCAGCAGAAACGCAAAGTCTGCCGCATAGAAGAAAGCACTTGTAATGAATATAATGATACTGCGCTCTGGGACTCTAAATATATTTAAATTAATGCAGGGGTATCATAAGTTAATACAATCTAACACATGAATATACACTAATATACATACAAACCGGATTCCAAAAAAGTTGGGACACTATACAAATCGTGAATAAAAACTGAATGCAATGATGTGGAGGTGCCAACTTCTAATATTTTATTCAGAATAGAACATAAATCACGGAACAAAAGTTTAAACTGAGAAAATGTAACATTTTAAGGGAAAAATATGTTGAATCAGAATTTCATGGTGTCAACAAATCCCCAAAAAGTTGGGACAAGGCCATTTTCACCACTATGTGGCATCTCCCCTTCTTCTTACAACACTCAACAGACGTCTGGGGACCGAGGAGACCAGTTTCTCAAGTTTAGAAATAGGAATGCTCTCCCATTCTTGTCTAATACAGGCCTCTAACTGTTCAATCGTTTTGGGCCTTCTTTGTTGCACCTTCCTCTTTATGATGCGCCAAATGTTCTCTATAGATTAAAGATCTGGACTGCAGACTGGCCATTTCAGTACCCGGATCCTTCTCCTACGCAGCCATGATGTTGTGATTGATGCAGAATGTGGTCTGACATTATCTTGTTGAAAAATGCAGGGTCTTCCCTGAAAGAGATGACGTCTGGATGGGAGCATATGTTGTTCTAGAACCTGAATATATTTTTCTGCATTGATGGTGCCTTTCCAGACATGCAAGCTGCCCATGCCACACGCACTCATGCAACCCCATACCATCAGAGATGCAGGCTTCTGAACTGAGCGTTGATAACAACTTGGGTTGTCCTTGTCCTCTTTGGTCCGGATGACATGGCGTCCCAGATTTCCAAAAAGAACTTTGAATCGTGACTCGTCTGACCACAGAACAGTCTTCCATTTTTCCACACTCCATTTTAAATGATCCCTGGCCCAGTGAAAACGCCTGAGCTTGTGGATTAGAAATGGCTTCTTCTTTGCACTGTAGAGTTTCAGCTGGCAACGGCGGATGGCACGGTGGATTGTGTTCACTGACAATGGTTTCTGGAAGTATTCCTGAGCCCATTCTGTGATTTCCTTTACAGTAGCATTCCTGTTTGTGGTGCAGTGTCGTTTAAGGGCCCGGAGATCACGGGCATCCAGTATGGTTTTATGGCCTTGACCCTTACGCACAGAGATTGTTCCAGATTCTCTGAATCTTCGGATGATGTTGTGCACAGTTGATGATGATAGATGCAAAGTCTTTGCAATTTTTCGCTGGGTAACACCTTTCTGATATTGCTCCACTATCTTTCTGCGCAACATTGTGGGAATTGGTGATCCTCTACCCATCTTGGCTTCTGAGAGACACTGCCACTCTGAGAAGCTCTTTTTATACCCAATCATGTTGCCAATTGACCTAATTAGTGTTAATTGGTCTTTCAGCTCTTCGTTATGCTCAAATTTACTTTTTCCAGCCTCTTATTGCTACTTGTCCCAACTTTTTTGGGATTTGTTGACACCGTGAAAATTGGAATCAACGTATTTTTCCTTTAAAATGATACATTTACTCGGATTAAACGTTTGATCTGTCATCTACGTTCTATTACAAATAAAATATTGACATTTGCCATCTCCACATCATTGCATTCAGTTTTTATTCACAATTTGTTTAGTGTCCCAACTTTTTTGGAATCCGGTTTGTATATATATATATATATATATATATATATATATTATTATTATTTTTTTTATTTTTATTTTTATTTTTTCTTGTGGCCTTTGCAAACTTAAAAATCCTTTAAAATAAAAATTGTCAAAGGAATATATTAAAATTTGTATGCATGGGAACACATTCCTGCTGCCAACAAAGAGCATGCTGCTGTCATAGGTGTAAAAGTTCATTTTTGGGGTTGCCCAGGTCTAGCGGGGGCCCATATTCATCCTAAAAACAAAGAACTGTCTCCTGTCTGTTCTGACTAAGTTTGGCTGAGCTATGTGTAGGCCTTATACTACACCATTACAATGTACCTGCTGCTGCCTGTCCAGATGAGTTTGGCAAAGCTATATGTAGGCCTTATACTACACCATTACCATTTACCTGCTGTTGTCTGTCCTGATGAGTTTGGCTGAGCCATGTGTAGGCCTTATACTACACCATTACCATTTACCTGCTGCTGCCTGTCCTGATGAGTTTGGCCGAGCTATGTGTAGGCCTTATACTACACCATTACCATTTACCTGCTGCTGTCTGTCCTGATGAGTTTGGTAGAGCTATGTGTAGGCCTTATACTACACCGTTACCATGTACCTGCTGCTGCTATTGTGTGACCTGATCCTGCTGAGTTTTGTGTAGGTCGTTAACTCCACTATTACCTTTACCTGCTGCTGCTTAGTTTGGCCCAGGACTAAAGGGGCCTTCCTGCAACCTTATAGGTTAAAA
This sequence comes from Bufo bufo, assembly GCF_905171765.1. NCBI lineage: Eukaryota > Metazoa > Chordata > Amphibia > Anura > Bufonidae > Bufo > Bufo bufo. The sequence goes on from NC_053390.1 coordinate 606,135,458, forward strand.
TTATTCAAAAACATAACAATATAAACAAACGAAAGCACACGTTAGAACGTAACAAAATATTTATTAACAATGTAGAGGACCAAATATGCCCCTGAGGCAACTGTTTTAGTTCCTTATGAAGGTCCAGCAACTCCTGGTTGCCCTTACAATGCCTCTCCTCTATACGATGCACCTTCTTTTCAAGCCTGCGCAGCTGCTGATTCAACCACCTTTGCTACTTCCTAATCTTTTTTTGCTGTTTTTTTATCTCCAGCATTGATTCTTCATCGTTGTCCTGCTGCTGGATTATTATTTTTTTTCAATTTACGAAGAACTGTTAGGTTAAAAAAAAATATTAAAATTACTTTCAATTAAAATTCTGAAGCAATTAGTGCATTGTGTAAAGTATTTGTTAAAGCACTGACGATTTACTTTAGAATTCATTTTTTTATGATATTTATGATGAATATATAGTTGGTTAGTTACTGATAGTTCAGTATAGTATAATGTTATCTAGTTGGTTAGTTAGTGCTAGTTTAGTAGAGTATAATTGTATTTAGCTGGTTAGTTTGTGATAGTTATGTAGAGTATAATGTGATTTAGTTGGTTAGTTAATGGTTTTTATGTAGACTACAGAGTTAATTTTCAGTGTTGTTGTTTTCTATTACTGTAGTATGTGTTTTTCCCTTCATTGTTGGCCCTTTGTTTTTGTACATGTTATGGATACAGAATTATATTGCTGTGTGCACATATTTACTCTCCTGATGGGGGCTGGTGATATCCTCCTCCTCCTCCTCTTCTTCCTCATCAGGAACTGGTGGGGGGAATGTGGCTGGTGAGAGGGACCAGCCTCTCCGGCCTCCACCTCCACATTTTCTCCAACCTCAGTTGGTGATGAAGCATCGGCATGCTGGGAGTGTCCAGCCTGCTCTCCCTCGTCCTCCTCATCCTCCTCTGCAGACACCACCACAACCTCCATTTCTTCAGAGGAAGGCCGGCGGTGCACAGTGGGAACTGAAACCCCTGTAATCATACAATGTTCAGATTTTAGACATACAACTCAGAACTTATAACAAATGCAAATTCACCCCTTAATGACTGGGCCATTTTTCACCTTTCGGCCCAGGCCATTTTTAGCAAATCTGACATTGTCACTTTATGTAGTAGTAACTTTAAAACGATTTTATTTATCCAGGCCATTCCGAGATTGTTTTCTCGTCACATAGTGTATTTCATGACACTGGTAAAATTCAGTCACAAAATTTCACTCTTATTTAAAAAAAATATATAAATTACCAAAAATGTGATCTCTTGGTATTACGCTTTTTGTGATGTTAGATGACAAAAAAATAGATTTTTTTACACAGTTTTTATTTTATTTTTTTACGGATTGAGGGATTACGTCATGTGATATTTTTATACACCTGGTTATTACAGATGTGGCGATACATATTATGTATATTTTTTTTTGTATTTTAGTATTACACAATAATAGCATTTTTCAATCGAAAAAAATCATGTTTTAGTGTCTCCATATTCTGAGAGCCATATTTGTTTTATTTTTTGGGCGATTGTCTTAGGTAGGGGCTAATTTTTTGCGGGATGAGAAGGAGGCTAGATTGGTACTTTTTTGGGAGTTATACACCTTTTTGATCGCTTGGTGTTGCACTTTTAGTGATGTAATGTGTCAAAAAAATAGTTTATTTAGCACACTGTTTCTTTTTTTTTTTAACGGTGTTCACCTGAGGGGTTAGGTCATGTGATATTTCTATAGAGCCGGTCGATACGGACTCAGCGATACATACGGTAATGTGTCTACTCTTCTTTTTTTGCCTATTTTTTCCAATTTTTAATTCACTTTATCTTGGGGGGAAAAAAAAAATTTGTACTTGAAATTTTTTTTTTAAAGCTTTTTTTTTCAGTTTATTTTTTGTCCCCCTCTGGGACTTCAACTTTTGGGGGTCTGACTTCTGTATTCTAATGCATTGGCTATAAGTGTATTACCAGTGTAATACAGGGGGCTGGATCTCACAGGCCCTCCCGGAAGGCAAACATGATGCCTAAGGAAGGCATAAGGCTACCTTCCCTGCCAACGGGTCACCGTCACAGCAGCGTGGGGACCTGATGGACACCCAGCACATGTCTGAATCTCAAACGATTCGCAGTCAGCGCTGACCAAGGCCATGCAGGGGTTAATGAACCGTCATCGGTGATTTCACTGATGCCAGCACATACAGCAGGGGTCCGGCTATATACACACACACATTTATATATTTCTGTGTGTGTAAAATGTGCACAAAATCAGCCAGTTACATCATACATCTGTACCTTGCTGTGTGTATATACAGTACAGACCAAAAGTTTGGACACACCTTCTCATTCAAAGAGTTTTCTTTATTTTCATGACTATGAAGGCATCAAAACTATGAATTAACACATGTGGAATTATATACATAACAAACAAGTGTGAAACAACTGAAAATATGTCATATTCAAAGTTCTTCAAAGTAGCCACCTTTTGCTTTGATTACTGCTTTGCACACTCTTGGCATTCTCTTGATGAGTTTCAAGAGGTAGTCCCCTGAAATGGTCTTCCAACAGTCTTGATGGAGTTCCCAGAGATGCTTAGCACTTGTTGGCCCTTTTGCCTTCACTCTGCGGTCCAGCTCACCCCAAACCATCTCGATTGGGTTCAGGTCCGGTGACTGTTGAGGCCAGGTCATCTGGCACAGCACCCCATCACTCTCCTTCATGGTCAAATAGCCCTTACTTTCAAAGTTTTCCCAATTTTTCGGCTGACTGACTGACCTTCATTTCTTAAAGTAATGATGGCCACTCGTTTTTCTTTACTTAGCTGCTTTTTTCTTGCCATTATACAAATTCTAACAGTCTATTCAGTAGGACTATCAGCTGTGTATCCACCTGACTTCTCCTCAATGCAACTGATGGTCCCAACCCCATTTATAAGGCAAGAAATCCCACTTATTAAACCTGACAGGGCACACCTGTGAAGTGAAAACCATTTCAGGGGACTACCTCTTGAAGCTCATCAAGAGAATGCCAAGAGTGTGCAAAGCAGTAATCAAAGCAAAAGGTGGCTACTTTGAAGAACCTAGAATATGACATATTTTCAGTTGTTTCACACTTGTTTGTTATGTATATAATTCCACATGGGTTAATTCATAGTTTTGATGCCTTCAGTGTGAATCTACAATTTTCATAGTCATGAAAATAAAGAAAACTCTTAAATGAGAAGGTGTGTCCAAACTTTTGGTCTGTACTGTATATGGAGGATGAGGAGGCAAAGGAGCACACTGGTGCAGAAATCCCACAATTACAATGCAGAGGCGCCATTGCCATCACCTGGCCAAGTTGCTGGTGTGTCTGGGCCGGATACACATTTACCCAGTGGGCTATAAACATTTATCCAGTGGGCTATAAAGGACATATATTCTCCTTGACCATAGTTACAGCTCCACACGTTAGCACTGGCATGAACTGTACCAGACGCTGACAGGCTCAAAGACTGGCCCACCTTCTGCCGAACTTACATGTGCAGGCTGGTATAGCTTTTTTAGAGAAGTAATGACGTCTTGGGACTCTCCACCTTGGGTGGGCACAAGCCATCAGTTCTCTGAAATGCTCAGAGTCCACAATGTGGAAAAGGAGGGACTGTAGTAGCAGCAACTTGGCCAGGAGCTTGTTCAGCTTCTTCGCCGTTGAATTAGTGTACGCATACTTTTGTCTCTTTGCCATTGCCTTTGTGATCGATTGCTAGTGAAACACGTGACAATGAGTAGTAGGAAGAGGAGTATAAGGAGCAATAGATGAAGGGAAGTAGAGGTGGGAAAAAGCTAACTTTTTTCGAATCTGAATCCGAATCCAAAAAGATTCTCGAATCTATCGAATCTTTCGAATCTCGAATCCTACGAATCCTGTATTTCACATAAAAACTTACAATTACTTGGCTTGGCCCTTGAGGATCTCGGACACCACTTCAACACTTGGCTGGGGGGCTCGGTGGAGCTGATGTTGTGTTTCATCCTAATGAGAAACATTTCATAATAAGGATTTGGAGCGGCAGAGGGATAGCAGAGCAGGGAGAGGCTGGTGCTGCTACTAGGGGGTCATACCATGGGGGAGTAATAAAGCCCACCATAATGCCCCCCCAGTAGAAATAATTCTCCTTATAATGTGACAGTGCAAAAAATACCCCCTTGTAATGCCCCCAGTTGAGCTAATGTCCCCATAGTGCCCCAATAATGTGCCAGTATAAAATACCCCCATATAGTGCCCCCAGTAAATGCCCCCATAGTGATCCTCTTCCCCCTTCCTCCTAGTGCCCCCAATAATGTACCAGTATAAAATGCCCCATATATAGTGCCCCAGTAGATGCCCTCAGTGTCCCCCATAATTTGCAGGTATAAAATACCCCTTCTTAGCACCCCCCCCGTAGATGACCTCATAGTACTCCTCTCCCCCCTTCCCCATAGTACCCACCATAATGTGTCCCAGTATAAAATGCTACTGTACAGAGCCCCCCCGTATAAAATACCCCTTCTTTGTGGCCTCAGTAGATGCCCCTATAGTGCCCACCAATAATGTGCCAGTAATAAGTGCCCCCAATAATGTGCCAGTAATAAGTGCCCCAATCATGTGCCAGTAAAATATGCCCCCAATTATGTGCCAGTAAGAAGAGCATCCCCCCATTATGTGCCAGTAACAAGAGCCCCCCAACCATGTGCCAGTAACAAGAGCCCTTCCATCATGTGTCAGTAATAAGAGCCCCCATCATGTGGCAGTAATAAGAGCCCCCTCATCATGTGCCAGTAATACGAGCCCCCATCATGTGCCAGTAATAAGTGCCCCCCATCATGTGCCAGTAATAAGAGCCCCCCATCATGTGCCAGTAATAAGAGCCCCCCATCATGTGCCAGTAATTAGAGCCCCCCATCATGGGCCAGTAATAATCCCCCCATCATCTGCCAGTAATATGAGCCCCCCATCATGTGCCAGTAATAAGTCCCCCATCATGTGCCAGTAATAAGCCCCCCATCATGTGCCAGTAATAAGCCCCCCATCATGTGCCAGTAATAATCCCCCCATCATGTGCCAATAATAAGCCCCCCATCATGGGCCAGTACTAAGAGCCTCCCATCATGTGCCAGTAATAAGCCCCCCCATCATGTGCCAGTAATAAGCCCCCCATCATGTGCCAGTAATAAGCCCCCATCATGCCCCAGTAATAAGCCCCCCATCATGTGCCAGAAATAAGAGCCCCCCTATCATGTGCCAGTAACAACAGCCCTCCCAATGTGCCAGTAACAAGAGCCCCCCAAATGTGCCAGTAAAACTATTGTACATTTAAAAAAAACACTTATACTTACCTCCATGTCAGCAATGCGATGCAGGCCTCTTCCGGCCTGTGTCCCGCGCTGTGCGGCTCAGGCGGTGCGAGGACGTAATAGTGCCTGCAGCCTATCAGAGGAACGGGAAGGAACATGCCTCTCCCTCCCTGCCGCAGCACAGGCATCTGTATTGCTGTTCTGAGGATCCAGCAAGATTCGAGGGATTCGTGGATTCGACGGATTCGTCGTCTCACCTCTAAAGGGAAGAAATTACAGCTTCCTTCTGCTGAGGTTGAGGAGCCCTGACTGCTGGAGAAGGAAAGAGTGCAGGCAGCTGGTTGCTGTGTCAAACTGCACCACTACATTAGTGCCTTGGTTTACCCAGGCCACTTTATGGTGATGCTCCATGTGTTGACGCAGGGCTGTGGTGCCAACATTAGCACCCTGACCGCGCTTCACCTTCTGCCCACATATTCTGCATACCGCCAAGCTAACGTCCTCCAGCAACTTGATAAAAACTTCCCACACTGTCGATTATTGCATTTTACCCTCACCACTCCATGCTGACTGCCTGCTGCTGTCTTTATGAGTTGTTTCTGGACAGGTAGACTCCTGAATAGCAAATGGTCTACCCTGGGCATGTTTGGCTTCAGATTTCCCACTGCTTCCACCCTGCTGGCTCATCGGCACGCTGACACTAGAGATGAGCGAATTTCTCAAAAATTCGATTCGGCCTCTTTTTTGTGGTTCGATCCAAATTTATTTGTGGCGAATCACGTTAAAAAACAGCTATTTCCTGGCTGCAGAAAGCCTTTATAGTGGTGTAGAACACTGTGCCTTGCAGTAACACGCATAGGGAGTCTTCTGTGGTAGTAAAACAATACTGTGAGTCAGTATGACATGTAAATAACAGGCATCACTCTTAGAATCACTGCACACTTCAATTATTTGGGCAGTTACGGGGCCAAAACTGACCAAATAACTCAAGTGTGAACTCAGCCTTACAGGTCAATGTTAGGTATAAAAAAACATGCAGAGGCCCAAGATCCTACTATAGCGTGAAAGAGCGCACTCCTTTTACACCAATTCACTAATTCCACATAAATTTCTACAGAACCTGTTCTATTAAATGCTTATACAAGTAGAGTCCCCCTGACAGAGTGGAGTGGGTGTCAGCAGTAAGTTTGTGTTGACATCACAGATTATTTTGCCTTTCTTCTGATCTGTAAGAACAATAACCCCCAAAAAATTTATCCTGTCTGTGGAGCATCCGCCTTCACTCGGTCAGCATTTGGACAGTAATCCATCAGTATTGCTAAAGCCCAAAAAAACAGGAGTGGATCCAAAACAGAAATTACACGTTAATGAAATATTTGCATGTCTTCTGTGTTTTGTACCCACTCCTGCTTTTGGCTACCAAATCATAAGCCAATTCTGATGCAAAATAGGGACCATCTCATGCAGGCCTTACAGCTGTTACATAGACAGGATCCATTGTGCGTCTCATTTTTCCTTCCTTTTGACAAATCAGAAGAAGGGTCAAATAAATGATGATGTCAGCCAGGCCAAAAGGCAACATAGTGGCCCAGTCATGAAGTGGGGAGGGTGGGAACAGCATGAGAAGTCCACAGAGTAGCCCTATGACATAGTGGTTTAAAAGGTTTAAAAGTAATATCAGGAAGTATTACTTTACTGAGAGAGTAGTTGATGCATGGAATAGCCTTCCTACAGAAGTGGTAGCTGCAAATACAGTGATGGAGTTTAAGCATGCATGGGATAGGCATAAGGCCATCCTTCATGTAAGATAGGGCCAGGGGCTATTCATAGTATTCAGTATATTGGGCAGACTAGATGGGCCAAATGGTTCTTATCTGCCAACACATTCTATGTTTCTATGGTGAGGGAGGTGGAAGCAGAATGAGGAGACCACAGAGTGGCTCAATGACAGAGTCTGAAGATAGCAGCAGCATCAGGAGGAGGCCACAGAGTGGCACAATGACAGAGAGTAGAGGTGGCGGCAGCAGCAGTATCAGGAGGAATACACAAGGTGGCACAATGACAGTGTGGAGGTGGCAACAGCATCAGGAGGCCACAGAGCAGCACAATGACAGAATGCGGAGGTGGCGGCGGCAGCAATATCAGAAGAGGGCCACAGGGTGGCACAATGACAGTGTGGAGGTGGCAGCAGCAGCATCAGGATACCTCAGAGTGGCACAATGACAAAGTGTGGAGGTGGTGGCAGCAGCAGCATCAGGAGAAAGTCACAGGGTGGCACAATAACAAACAGTGTGGAGGCAGCAACAGCAGCATCAGGAGACCTGAGTGTGGAGATGGCAGCAGCATCAGGAGACCACAGAGTGACCCGGTGACAGAGTGGGGAGGTGGGTGGCAATACCAGTACCAGCTGAAGATGTTGGGTAAGATAAGGAACACTTGGCATCAGATGTGTGGCATCAGGCGGGTGGCAGCATCAGAATAGCCAGAAGAAACCGGTCTCTTTTGTCAAAGTGTTGGTGTGGCACCATGGATGATCTAGTCTGATGCATCAGGCATGGGTGGGTGGAAATCCTGGCTGATCCACGCCTGATTTATCTTGACAAAGGTCAGTCTCTCCACATTTTGGGTGGATAGGTGAGTTCTTCTTGCGGTAACTATGGCCCCGCCGCACTAAACACCCGCTCTGATGCCACACTACTGGCCAGGCAGGACAGCTTTTCCAGGGCAAACTCTGCCAGTTGCAGCCACAAATCCAGTTTGGCTGCACTGAAGTCCAGCGGATCTTCAATGTGGGGTGGCAGGGTGCTGTCCAAGTATGCCACCACCTGTTGGTTCAGGTCCTTCTCCAGGTCTAACTGCTGCTGCTGCTTCTGGTGAGTAGTTTCTTCACTAGGCGGGTGAAGAAAGCTGCTAATCAGTGACTCTAGACTCAAGTTGCTGTGGAACCACATTCACCCAGTGGGCTGTAAAGTACATGTATTGTCCCTGACTGTAGTTACAGCTCCACACGTCGGCGCTGCCGTGTACTTTAGCAGACACCGACAGGCTCTTCTGTTATACATACGTGTGCAGGGCTGGTACTGCCTTTTTGGCAAAGAAATGATGGCTTGGGACTCTCCACCTCGACTTGGCACAAGCCATTAGTTCTCTGAAAGGTGCAGAGTCCACCACTTAGAAAGGGAGGGACTGCAGCACCAACAACTTGGCCATGACCACATTCAGCTTCTGCGCCTTTGGATGAGTGCACGTATATTGTTGTCTCTTGGCAATTGCTTCGGTGATCGATTGCTGATGGAATGACTGACGAGGAGTAGGAGGAGGAGCAGGAGCATCAGGACCAGCAGATAATGGGAAGAACAGACAGCTACCTTCTGCTGAGGTGGTGGAGCCTTGACTGCCTGAAATCTGGTGCGTGCCACTGGGTGATGCAGCAGTTGCTTTGGCAGGCTGGCCACCACATCGGAGTCACGGTTCTCCCAGGCCACTTTATGGTGACGCGGGATATGACGCGGGTCAGGGTGCAACATTGGCACCCTGACCATGCTTCACCTTCTGCCCACAGATTCGACAAATGGCTATGTTCACCTCCTCCGGCGGCTTAATAAAAAACTGCCACACCGACGAGTAGGTGATTTTAACCCCAACACCCCGCATTGACTGACTGCTACCGCCGCTGCTTCCGTGAACCCCTGCACCTCTACTTTCCAGGCAGGTAGGCTTTTGCGAAGCGGGTGGTCTACCGGGGGCAGGTTTGGCTCCCGACCTCCCACTGCTTTAACCCTGCTGACTCCTGGCCATGCTAACGACTTGCTGTCTCCGTCGCTGCCTCACAGGCAAGCTGCCACCCTCTTCTCCCAATGATGATTAAGCCCCTTCAACACCCGGCTCCCAAGTGCGATCAGCTACATCATTATCGAGTATTGTCTGCACGTCACTGATGTCCTCCTTAATGGTCTTTGGGTTAGGAGCCTGACCACTCGCAACACCAGCTCCCTTGCCACTCTCCTCATCACTACTTGCCCGCCTACCGGAGGAAGCAGCGGATGTCTCCTTCACATCTTGGCTGGCCAGTTGCTGCTGACTGTCCTCTAGTAGCTCGTCCTCGCTGTATAGTGAAGCTGAGCCCACAGCATATAATACTTGTCTGGCTGAAGGAACGGAAAAGGACAGAGGCAGGTTGAGGACAGGTGAGGGCACAGGGCCTGCTCCCGGGCCATGCCAACTAACGGTTGTGTCTGACAAACCGAATCTTGGCTGGGGGTGTCTGATGTCACTTGGGACGAAGTGGATGACCGAGTCAAGAGTCGCTGGGTTGCTGGTCAAGACACGATCGCTAGATGACACTGGGAGCTCAGGCCTCTCGCTGTGACTCCTGCTGACATGCCTCCTTACTCTGCTGCGACCTGTGCCTGCGCAAGAAACATTTAGGCCTCTGCCACTCCCCTGTGCAGGGCCTGTCACTTCTCTGTCTGACATACTATTAGATCAAATACATAAATAAAAAGGAAATTAAAACACCCCAAAAAAGTCTGTAATTTTCTCACTTCACCACACAACGGCTAATAAGTCCTTATTTTCCACTAAATACATGCAAAGAAGGCTTTAGAACATATAACTGCATCGCTGAACAGCAAATAATATATATTTTTTGCCACTAATACACGCCAAAAAGGGCTTTAGAACATATAACTGCACCACTGAACTGCAAATAATATAAATTTTTTTCCACTAATACACACCAAAAAGGGCTGTAATTTTCTCACTTCACCGCACAACAGCTAATAAGCACTTTTTCCCACTAATACAAGCCAAAAAATGCTTTAGAACTTATAACTGCACCGCACAAAGACAAATAAGACATAGAAATATTTATTGTAATAAACCCTGTTAATGGCTGTATTAAACAGCACTTGCACCCCAATAACAAGAACGATTTGCTGGAATGACAGAGCTGCATAATGGCAATTTGGATCCCCAGTCAGTGCAGCAAGGTGTAATAGGATTGTTCCTATTACCCAGGCTGTAAACTCCCTTACTGAACCCTGTTCTGCTTCAATACTGTGGAATGATTCCTCCCTATCCTTTCCCTGAACTTCTAAAGAGCAAAATAAAAGTATTTTCTACCACTGTCCCTAGCGCCTGCTGACATCTCTCCCTGCACTAAGTACACTGAAAAATGGCTGAATCCAAGATGGCTAAGTGTCACCGCCAGTTCTGTGAGAAGGTCTGACAGACGTTCTTCTCTACCTCTTGTATGAAGTTCTTTGTTTTGGTTTCACTTTGTCATCTCCTTTCCTTCTGCCAGGTGTCACTTATTTAGACTAATCGTCTTCCTTTATATTCCCTCCCATACTGCCTCACTACTGCCTACTTCCTGGATGAAGTGTTCACTGCTGGAGGCTGCTGCTGCTGTTTGCTCAGATAAGTTTTTTCCTTTATTGTGTTTCCTTGCTGGCTTGATTCTAGGTGACCCTGACTCCGTCCGTATTACGTGCAGGGAGCCGGTGGTCGTGTCCCCTCACTATTATAGGGTTTTCAGGTGTCACACAGTCTTAGGTATGTGGGCATGCAATCGTCTACCATTGAGACCCTTGCATGTGCATAGCAGTCAGGGAGAGCTCTTAGGGTTTTATAGGGCTCACCTATATGCTCCTTAGTTTGGGATCAAGCCAGTCGGACGTTTATTCATAAACGTCGTAACTGTCTTAAGCATGGATCCGGTTTCAGCCTTGATTGACTGCATGCAAGGTCTTTCGCTGGAGGTAGCAGATCTCCGTAAAACTGTGTCTCAGTTTCAGGTGACCGGTTCTGCTTGCGTTCATGGAGTTTGTTCCGAGCCTAAGATCTCGCTTCCGGATACGTTCTCCGGGGGTAGTGAGAATTTTGTTCGCTTTAGAGAGGCTTGCAAACTCCATTTTCGCCTACTTCCTCATTCCTCTGGTGATGAGGAGCAGAGGGTGGGGATCATCATCTTGCTGCTCAGGGATAACGCTCAGTCTTGGCCTTTTAGCTGCCGGTGGGGGCACGGCCCCTCCGATCGGTGGATGAATTTTTTGTAGGACTGGGGCAGATATATGATGACCCCGATCGTATTGCTCTAGCTGAATTTAAATTGCGTCTTTTATGCCAGGGTAAACAGTCCGCAGAGATATATTGTTCTGAATTTCGCGGGATGGGCAGCTGATACTGGTTGGAATGATGCTGCACTCCGAAGTCAATTTTGCCATGGTCTTTCGGAAAGATTGAAAGATGCATTTGCTTTTCATGAGAGACCAGCGTAGTTAGAGTCTGCCATGTCTCTAGCTGTTCTTATTAACAGACGTCTTAGAGAGAGAGAGGAGACTACTCTTTCCTGTCATATTCAGCCTAAGGACAGTGGGTCTGTCTCATTCAGTGCGCTTCCTATATATTCCCTCCCATACTGCCTCACTTTGCAGTTTATACTACTTCCTGGATGAAGTGTTCACTGCTGGAGGCTGCTGCTGCTGTTTGCTCAGATAAGCTTTTTCCTTTATTGTGTTTCCTTTCTGGCTTGATTCTAGGCGACCCTGACTCCGTCCGTATTAAGTGCAGGTAGCCGGTGGTCGTGTCCCCTCACTATTACAGGGTTTTCAGGTGTCACACAGTCTTAGGTACGTGGGCATGCAATCGTCTACCCATGAGACCCTTGCATGTGCATAGCAGTCAGGGAGAGCTCTTAGGGTTTTATAAGGCTCACCTATATGCTTCTTAGTTTGGGATCAAGCCAGTCGGTCGTTTATTTATAAGTTCCAGATATCTGCAACTTCACCTGTGACACTAAGGCTATAGGGCTGTGACATCACAGGGCTGGCTGGCTGCTGATTGGCTGCATGCATGGCATTGTGGGTGATACCTCGTTCCCAGAGTTCCTTGCTCCATGTCCTACCATGTGCATCAGCCATTGTAGGAAAAAATGCCTTTCGCTGCACGAAGCGTGAGGAAATTCAGATTCGGTGCAAATCGATGTTGTAACGGTATGCCGAAGGCGCACTCGGTCTCCCATAAGCCTCAGACCTGCTGCTTAGCTTCGGGAGCGAGGATCTGTGTTTGACCTCGTTAGCTAGGAGGCTCCCTGCTCCTAGGTCTGCCTTGAGCGCCGAGCTGATCACTGTGTGCTCGACTGGTCGGTCTGTCGGTCATGTGATGCTGGCCACGTCACATGACCCTCACTCGCCACTATAAATACAGGCAGCCTGCTGGCCACAGGTTGCCTGTTAATTTAGGTTCCTGGCGTTTGTTGGATACTGTATACTTACCTGATCCTGTTCCGTGAAGATCATTTGCCTGCTCCTCCTGTACTGCGCATTCCTCCTGGTATTTTGACCTCGGCTTCCATCTGACTATCCTTTGCGGACTCCTTTGGTACTTCTCGACTCTCCTGGTATTTATGACCCCGGCTTCTCCTGACCATTCTTTGCTTTTCCCTCTGTACTGCGTTGTCCTCTTGGTTTTGACCCGGTCCGTTCACTATCCGTTATTTGTCTTGTCTGTCCTTCCCACACGTATCCTAAGTTAGGGACTGCCGTCCAGTTGTCCCCTGTCATCAGGACTCGTGAGGCAAGTAGGCAGGGCCAGGGGTGAGGGTGGAGCGCAGTGGTCACTATCCTCCCCCCTGTGTGTGTGTGTATGTGACCGTTACAGATGTTTTCCTGAAATTCGGATCGATTTCCACTTCGTCAACTTCGATTTGCTCATCTCTAGCTGCCACCATGCTGCTGTCTCATCAACCTACTGCCACCCTCACAGCCTGATGATATTGATGCCCCCTATTGACCCAGCTCTCATGTGTGTTCGGCTATATCATCATCCACTACTGTCTGTTCATCACTTACGTCACTCTCACCAGTCTCATGGCCACAACCCTGACAGCTTGCAACACGTACTTCCACCCGAAGTACTAAGGGAAGATGCAGCGGACCTCTCCCTCAAGTCTGTGCTGGTCTGTAGCTGCTGACTGTCGTCACTAAGCTCGTCTTTGCTAAAAAGTGGAGCAGAGCTGTCAGTATAAATGTCACGGCGGGGAGCGGGGAAAACCCCCCACCGTGCAATGGCAGTGGCTGCAATGCCAGATAGCAGGGCACAGGGAGCTGGTCACCACCTAAAGTAACCCTGAGCTCTCCCTGGACTCCTAGCGCATGAGCCGCCTCAGATGGTAAGGCGGGCTCCTGCTCATGAACCTAGGACCCTACTATCCCTGTAATGCCCTAGGCCTAATGACAGGGCAGAGACCACCCGTTCATCCTACACCACGGATGAAAAGGTGTCTCCAGAGGCCCAGTGGCAGACAGGAAGCAAGACCATGGGATAAACAGTACGGCAGGTAAGTTACACAGCAACATAACTATGCTATCCACACTTACCTGCCGTAGCCAAGATGGAATGTGGCTCCAGGCTTGGAAACCCACAGTCTTGTCTTCGCTAAAACCCCTCCTGGAAAGCACGCCCCATTCGGAGCCAAGACACCACCAGAAAACCTCCATACACCAACCACACCAATACAACATACACCAGGTGGGGGATAAAAACAAAGACACACCGGAGGGGACACACAGCCAGGGCAAGGAATCAATATAATAAATAAGGGTGACTCACACAGACACAAAGACATACTGCCAGGGAGCAGAGCTCCTACTCAGGCAGACAACAAAATAAGACTGACAACAGGCTCCAACACACCATATAAAGAGGCCTGAGGTCACACCCACCACACCTAGCAGACACACCTAAAATAACCCCGTGACCACCAAAACGGGGAATGCACCAAATAAAGGAAAGTGTACGTGCAAACAGAAAACTACACGTTGCCCCTGGCAACCAGTCTGCACGCAACAGCGTCACGGTCAACATAAATTGGCCGTGACAATAAATTACTTGACAAGCAGAAGGAGCAGCAAAATAAATAGGCAGTTGAAGGACTGGTGAGGGAACAGAGGTTGTTCCCGGGCCATGTCAACTAAGCATGGTCTCAGAGGGACCTACCAATTCCTGGCAGTGTGTGTCTGTTGTCACCTGAGATATTGTTGAAGAGCGAGTCAACCATTCCAGTACAACTGGAATGTTGGTCAAAACACGACTGCTTGATGACAGTGGCAGGTCTGGCCTGTTGTTGCAGCGGCTGCTCCCACCAGCCCTTCTTCTGCTGCTACTTGTGCCGGCTACAGCAACATTTTTCCACTGCCTGTTGCTATAGTGTACAGAAACTGAATTAGTAATGTGACAGATTAAGTATGAATGGCGCAGCAGATAAACTAGGTAAAAGCGCCTATATATTGGAAAACCTGTTGACAATGAGTTTGATGCACACTAAGTCTATATATAGACTGCGTGCACCATCAGCAGCACAGCTACTTCCACATTCCTTACTGCTCGCCTTGAGCATATTAAATGGTATGCATGCTTGCAAGTATGTCACACGTACAGCAGCACAGGTTTTGTAAGTGTATGCGTAAATAAATTAAACTGAATGTCACAGATATTTAGGATGCTCAAATGTTATTCAGGAATTGTAGCGCAGGCAATGTCGCTGTCACCAGTGGTGAAAATATTAAAAACTAAATGTCACTGGTATTTAGGATGCGCAAAGTTGTACAGGAGATGTAGTGCAGGTAATGTTGCTGTCACCAGTGGCGAAAACATTAAACTGAATATCACTGATATTTAAGATGTGCAAATGTTATACAGGAGATGTAGCACAAGTAATGTTGCTGTAACCAGCGGCAAAAAAATGTAACTGAATGTCACTGATATTTAGAATGTGCAAATGTTATACAGGAGATTTAGCACAGGTAATGTCGCTGTCACCATAAGCAAAAAAATTTGACTGAATGTCACTGATATTTAGGATGGGCAAACATTATACAGGAGATGTAGCACAGATAATGTCGCTGCCACCAGCAGCAAAAAAATTACACTAAATGTCACTGATATTTAGGATGCGCTGAGGTTATACAGAAGATGTAGCGCACGTAATGTCGCTGTCACCAGCGGCCAAACAATTGCTGTGAATTTTACAGCGCAAATGTAACACAAACAGAGGTTGTGTTACTGTCAGCAGCGGCCAAACAATTGCACGAAATTTAGCGCAGGTTCTGCTAATAATATATATGGCAGCCAGATAAAACAATAGTCCTTAAAAGGACTTTTGGGTCTCTAACACGTTTCACCAGTAAACCCTGCCTAAAAATACTATTCCTGTCTCTACACTATCTGTCTCTTCTGCTGCAACTCTCCCTGACTAAGACTGAGCCGAACCACTTGTTATCGGGTGCTATATAACACCCGATGACGTTTTCCGGCCAGCCAATCACTGTAATGCCAGTAACCAACATGACTACGGCATTACAGTGAGTGCCAGTACCTCCGCGCACATTTATTGGCAAACATGCGGGGAGGAGACTCGAGCATCGCGCTCGAGCACACGCAGTGTTCGGCCAAACACCGCGATGTGCCGAGCATCGCGATGCTCAAGTAAAAAAGTGTTCTTCCGAGCATGCTCGCCCAGCACTAATTCATGTGTTGGGCGAGCAGGGTCTGTGGCAGCGTATCCCTGTCTCAGCGTCTTCTTCTGGTCACTCAGTAGTCTGGCAGAGTCTCCTCTTTCAAGCACTGTTCCCTAACTGCAGCACACTAGGGGCTCTGACTGCTTTCCTTATATAAAGTTTTTGCTAGACTAGAACCTTCTAGTGGGAGGGGTGGAGAAGAGAAACTCAGCAAAAACATATACATTGTTTCAGTTCCCGTCTGGTATAGACTTACAATAGAGCTTCAATGATACTCAATGGCAATGACACAGCAAGTTTTCCAGACAAAAACAAGTTTCCAGACATAACAACATAGCTAAAACCAGACATTTAAAAGGTCAGGCTGTCTGCTTTTTGGTGGTAAACAAGCCTGGGTTTTTCCTCCAAAAATGGTAGTAAACAAGTCTGGGTTTTTCCCTCCAAAACATGGTCTTCTTTAAACTTTATGGCAGCTATGGAAAATTACCAGCTTCTCAATCAAAGCCCCAACAGTCTCTCAGTATTCATTAACCATTTCCAAAGAGCCATGTAAATACAGTGATAATGAACAGGATATATATCACTACATATATATATAAAATGCAGTAACACAGTAATAAACAGATAAGTTAACCCTTTCAAGAGAAATAAAGTAAAAAGTTTTAAATTTGCATGGGGGATATAGGCAAATGTCCAAACATGTCTAAATGTCAAAGTACTCCCTGCTCCAGGTCACTACACATCAAATGTAGTTTAAAATGAATCCTTATCTGGAGTCATATTCTTTAATACTGTAAGTAGGGAATTACATTTACAAATGCATTATACTGAGTGTAATCTGCTTGGGTATAATGAGTATGCTTCATCTGAAGTCGAATTGCATAAATCTTTGTTAGAATACTGTACAGAGCGAGGGCTCCGTACAGTATTAGAATTTATTGGTTCCGATGAGCCGAAGTTATTACTTCGGGTAATAACTTCATAAATTAATGTCTACTGTAAAAAACATTTGTACCTAACTCGGTTTCGGTTCCAGGTTCTATGTAGCGCATTATGTAGTGGAACAGCCTTAATATAATATATAGTAAACTGTATGAATAGATTTTCCCACTGTTTCTCCTATATCCAGAAAGACTGCACCTTAAACAGGATATAACTGAGATCCAATAATTAAAGGAATATACAGTGCTATGGCCGCTTCATTCTCTGGATTTGTAGGTTTCCCAGAGGTCCACCAAAGTAATAGCAATTCGTAGTGAAATGCCATCACTTTTGAAGATGGAAAGACACCAAACAACAAGACTATTGTTTAGTAATATTCCACCCTGAATGGTTTTAGAATGCGAAGCAGCAATCAAGCCTTGTAGTCTGGATTCTAACTCTTAGTACTGGGACATATTTTAAGAAGATGTTTACAAACCATCCAACTTTGATGTCCTCCGTAGTCTGTTTATCGTCTTTCCTTATACTCTCCTGTTTATGATGGAAACATCTGAATGCAATCACCAGTGCAAGCATCCTTATGTTGGCTCTCCCTTTGCCCACAAACACATCTGCAAAGAATATCATTGATACAACTCCATAAAATGCCCCGAGGTTCCAGTTAGTATTCCCTGTTACATAGGAAGTAGAGATCGCTTTCATTTTGCTACAGGGAGTGAAAGTTTGTTCAATATAAATGTGCAGCTTCTTAAAATTAATTATCAATATATTTTCCAGATCTGCACTAACACTATCGTAGGATGCAACGCATTCCATATAATTTACGGCATTAAGTCATTACATCCAAATTTCATGTAATATATTAGCTCTGTAACCAATTAAAACATGTCCTCAGTTTTTCCACAAGCTCCATTATTCATCAAGTAATCTCTAGGTATAGTCTATGTTGAAGAACTATGATTCTGTAAGCACTGCATAAAAGAAACCTTCAGGAAGTAGAGATCTATTGAACTTTTCAACCAAGAGGGGGAAAAAATGCAGCAAAGCAATGTCATTCAGTAGCTATAGAAAAGGGCAGAGGTCATAGCCTTCTACTTGTGACCTACACATCTGGATGAGCAACTGATTGAAATAAGTATGTTTCCACCAATATGGACCCAGTGGTAGGTGCTGTGCAGATTCTGTTTCAACATGTTTTGATTTAAAGGTTAGGTTAATTGCAAAGGTCAAAGTGGCAAGATACTAAGTAAAACTTACAATAACTTGTCTAAATCAGACCACATTTAAAACCCACACATTTCAGTTCAACTTTTTCAGATTTCTTACATATATACTAATTTTAAAGATATTTACAATGGAGTATTTCATATGGTGTTCTATTTAACACGTTTAACTGATTAAATTAATTAATCAAATGTAATTAATTTTAATTTCATCGATTATGTAACGAATCAATTTTCCCTGAAAAGGTGGTAAAAAAAAAAAAAAAAATCATACTTACCTCATCCATTTGAGCACGAAGATGCTGCTGAGGCCATCTTACTTGAATATCCTACGTGAAATCTCATGCACTGTGACATATGACGTAACCACGCCTGCCAACGTGATGTCATCACACAACACATGAGATTTCATGCTGGATCTTCAAGCAACATGGCCATAGTGGCCTCTTCACGATCAAGTGGTTGAGGTAAGTATGATTTAATTTTTTTTTTCATTTGCAGTAAAATGCTTTAATATGGATCTCAGATTCCTTGATCAGCGATAAACGCTGCATTTGAGAGGTTTAATGATGGGGGTGGAGCAATCGCCATTCCCAGTCATTGCACCTGCTATTTACAAAGAAATGGACTTTGTGACTAAGTAATTTGTCATAAAGCAAATGTTATTGTAAAATTTGGCGAAGTGGCCAAATCTAATTTTAGAGAACTTTGCTAATCTCTATTGGACATTTTTGGCTGTAGTCTTTTGAAACTACATGTGCACGGCATGATTGGCAAAATTTCATTGATGCTTTGTGTTAACACATTGCAATGGTTTTTGTGTTTGATCATCCAGATAACTGTGGAATATTGTTGGCTTACTGTTTCATCATTATACAACAGTGTGTTTCCAACAGAGAAGGACATTTCCTTTTTTACTATGAAAATTATTCTGTACACAAAGGAAACTCTATAAAAATTGATCTAATAATTAATGTGAAGAACCCTGATCTATACCCTATCGAATACCTTCTCTTTGGAATAAATAAGAATGCTGACTGCTACATATAATTTATTTTAGGAAATGATAGTGTTAATTTTATAAGCCCTTGTTAGACACACAGTAAGATAAAATAACCAACACCAATTTAAAAAATATGAAGTACTGGGTGCATTGTTAAATGGTCTTATATACATGACTAATCTACAAAGGAAGCTGTAAATGTGTTTCCATTATCAGAATTTTTATAATTTATTTTCCCAATATCTTTCACAAGATCATGAGCTTAGATATGTACAACAATTTCTCAATTAAACAATAATAAATTGTAAGTGTATAGTAGTAATTCACGTGACTTCTTTCAGAACCAGTAATATACTTAACCAGAACAGTTCTCCTGTATCTAAAGTACTATATACCATATAATAAACTTCCATGTTACACATTAAAGGGGTTGTCTGGGCTTTTAATATTGATAACCTATCTTCAGGATAGGTCATCTATATCAGATCGGCGGGGATTCGACATCCAGCCCATCAACTGTATGAGGACACGGCAGAAGAGAGAAAGAAGACGCTACATGCACACTGTGCTCGCCGTCTCCTCATACAGCTGATCGGCGGGGGTGCCAGATGTCAGATCCCGCCGATCTGATATTGATCACCTATCCTGAGGATAGGTCATTAATATTAAAAGCCCATGTCTACACACAGATTTCTATCCTTCTCATTTCCAGATAGGATAGAATACCTTCTGATCTGCAGAATTTTCACTGTTGTAGCATGTTAAAGCAAGATTTACATGGTTGAGTCCAAGCCACATGGAAAATATTGCAGCAGCTATAACTACACATTGGTACAGCAGAGGTGTTGAATGGTTATAAGTCTTACCAAATTATTAAATAGAAATTAGTGATTTTCCCATAATTCATTTTGGAGCTGATGGTATATATGGCATTCAGACTAGTAGGATTGTTTAGAACATTCATGGTCCTAGCAAATAAGAGATCCATTGTGTTTCAATTGGGCATTTAGGTGCACTGGCAAACTGTACAACGTGAACGAGCCCTATAGGCATTTTTTTACTTCATTGACCCGCCAGCCTTTATCTCATACAGCCCCTGCCTAAAGAATAGAATCTCCATCAATCACTGCTAAAAGTCATTGCAAATCCAGTACAGGGCCATCAGTTGTAGTGACAGAATTTTCCCACCGACATATATGTGTAATTATTTTCACTGTTGTCTTTTTGTCAGCTTTACTTGTCCTGTCTTTTGGGGAAGCCTAGTGACATATGATATGGCCGCTAATAAGCAGCTCACCTATGGGTTGTCATGATATGAACTTTGTGGAAACAGAAATGGGTGATAGCAGATATGTTCAGATGCGAAAAATATTCTGTTTTGCAGGATTTCAAACGACTACAATTCAACACATACTCAACACAAACCTCTCTCCTGTATTGATATCCAGTTACATTGTGATGTTTGCATTGTTATCATGATATGTTTTAATGCTGCAGCATAGTGTATAACCACAGCTTAGCTAGTGCAGTATTTTGATGTAATTTATTTTAGTTCAGTGTGCCAAGTAATCCCAAAACATACCAAGGAATATGGAGAAACAGCAGGGGGAAATTATTAATGCTGTCTGTCTAAAAACTCAAAAATGTTGGCATAAGTGACACTTCATGCAAATATTTGTAATTTTTGAGGATTTTTCTGTTGCTCACTACACTTTTTAAAAAGGCTGGGACTTATCAGCCTCCTTGATTGAACACATTTATCATAATTTATGTCAGAAAACTTGGTTAAATTATAGATGAAATCTATGCAAGCACATACAGTAGCTGGTGTAGATTTAACTTCTTGGTGCATAAATAGCACAATATTTGACAAATTTATTAAGAGGGTGTCTCAATAGATTTGCAGCATCTTATTTGACAGACATGACTAAAAATGGGATATGAAACACCAATCCTAATAAATCTGCCCTAGTGTGTCAACATAGGTTAACAATCTCTGAGATAAGCCAATCAATTCTGCACAAATCAAATACATTACAAATTTCCCCAAAGCTTTCAATGAATCCAAAACTTTTGGGATTCATCTGTGCAAACCACTCAAAATGGCGTCTGCCATTTTATAGATCAGAAGATTGAGAAGATGAAGAATGGTTACACATGACTGCATGGACTTGCCCATAATGCTGTGCAGGCAGTTTCATCCAATGATGCTGGACTATAGTTAAAGGCTATGTACACCTTTGGGGCAATTTTTTAATGATTGCATTTTACTAATTTTGGGCCAAAAATATATATATTTTTTCAATTGGTCTTTATTAAAATAATTGAGCTGTTCTGTCACAAAGGGTTAACTGTTTTTATAGCTGTGTGAATGTACTTTTTACTTTCACTTTGTGCCACTTATTTAAGTCACATTCTTAACAGTAAGATAAGGATTGAGCTAAAATGAGTGTTCATAGGTCAGAGATCAGAGATAAGATGCTGCCTGATAGAACAGAAAATTCAGATCCTGCTACTAGATAAACTAAAGGCTGCACAAAGACAGTGGTTCAAAATGTTTTATAAAGACCAGTTGAAAAACTGATTTTAGCTCAAAATAAGTACAATGCAATAATAAATGAATTGCCCCCAAAGGTGTACATAGACTTTAAGAGGCATTGATGACTCTGTAGATTTGTCATACCTACTATTTATGGGATGTCTGACAGAGAAAGATATTAAAACACAGTATATAGATAGTTTAGTGTCAGTGAGTATGGTTCACAGTGAGGAGAAGACAATAGATAGATTTATAATTAATAGATAGAGAGATAGAACTAAGAGAGAAAGGAAACTCAGTGTGTGTGTGTGTCATTGTGTTACCTAGTCAGGCTAAGGCAGGTCGGCAGCCATTGCTGTGAGTGCTTCTGCAGCTAATGTTATACAATTATTATTTTTTTATTAGTGTGAATTGGTGCTGCTAGTGTGCCTGATGTATTGTTCTGTGTTAGGCTTCGTTCACATGACGGTTCAGCCTTTCCATTCTCCTGCTCCATTTAGAAGCAGGAGAATGGAAAGGACGGAGAAGGCACATAACTGAGCTGAACGGAGCCTTAGGACCCCATAGACTATAATGGGGTCCGTTATGTTTCCGCTCAGAAGATGATTTTGAAGCGGAGACAAAACTCCTGCATGCACAACTTTTGTCTCCGCTCCAAAATAATCTTCTGAGTGGAAACATAACGGACCCCATTATAGTCTATGGGGTCCTAAGGGCTCAGTTTGGCTCAGTTATGTGCCTTCTCCGTCCTTTCCGTTCTCCTGCTCCTAAATGGAGCAGGAGAACGGAAAGGCTGAACGGTGATGTGAACTAAGCCTTACAGCGATTCAGCAAGTATATTGGACTCTGTCCAAGTGACCATTTTTTAAATTAAATTAAATAAATGCAAAGATAATTATACTGGCCTTTTTTTTCTTCAAACTATTTTTCAAACTTAAATAAATCCTGTTATTCAGAATGTGCCTCATATATTGTTCTGCAGCAAAGGTATACAGCAATTATGCTGGACTCTGTCCAACTATACAGTGCACAGTTAGTGCACAGACTGTGTGATTTCTGTTTGCTTTCCTTCATAACTATAGGCACCAAAATAAAATATCTGAAACAAAGACAGATTGGCAATGGGCAAGGTATTGTAAGACGAAACATTAGTTCCACGTCATGTACTAGTAAGAACGTGAGTTGCTGTCGCCCATAAACCTGCAGTAGCACAGTTGGTACCAGCCATCTGCCCAGTAGTATTGGGACAGTTATCTGTGAACAGCCCAATGATACCATTGACATTGTCTGCCAGTGCATCATGTTACATGATGTACTGCTGCTGCTGCCACACTTGCAGCTACCACTACCTTTACTGCCACTACTACTACCATTGCAAAATTGTCCATCATGTTCCATTCTGTACTAGTGGCACTGCTGCTACTACTACCCTACACAGCTGCAGATCTCCTTACCTACGCTGCACAGTATAACAAACATGAAACTGCTCCAAGAAAAGGGATCATTTTTGATGGGTTTTGTAAACAGGCAATGCTTCTTCACTTTTCAGAATGATCAGGCACACTGTCACTTGAGCAGTAGTCATAGCAAGGGAAGTGGTGAAAGGATAGATTATTGAACCACATGTTAAAAATAAGCCATTGCTTATTCCAATACACAGCATGTGTATACACACCAGCAGGCATCTGTCCCCAGAAAGAGATAATTTTTTAACTGCCCATGAAAAATCCATTGTTTCTTTCAATACTACCATGTGTGTATAAACACCGACAAGCATCTGCCCCTAAAAATGCATTATTTGTGGACTTTTTTTTTAAATGCTAAAAATAAAAACAGTGCAGTGTGTATTTACACAGGCTGTTTACCAATATATGTATTGCTGTCACTTTGACATTACTAATGTTGCCTTGGCATTAAAGAGCTTGGATACAGTTATAGTCCTCAGAGTATCATCCATGACTTTTCAGGGTAATTGGGGCACTTTGGATCGAACCAAATTTATTCAGACGGAATTGAATCTGACCAATTCGACCAATTGAAGAGTCCTTCGGTTAGCAACTAACATTTAATAGAAGTGTGGTACAATTCTTCTACCAACTGGCCAATTCAACCAAAATCAATGTGATGGGTAAATCGATAAAATTGGACCTGAACCGAATATTGGAAAAATTGCTAATCTGTAGTGAATATACAAATTATAGAAAGTAAAATAGAAAACTGAATGCTATTTCTTACAATAAAATAGGGAAGCCCAACATTTCTTCAAAATATAAAACCACTTGCAATGTGCTACACAGTGCCAAAACATAAAAGACAGGTTACAAAGATGACTAGCACTATAGCCGCATGACGAGTAGCATAGGAATCGTTTTTTGTGGAAGTTTATTTTTAAATGTAATTTACTTTTGTCTTGTGCTTGTTTTATTTTTATGATCTGTCCCTCAAAAAAGTAAAATAAAGACACTGTTAGTGACATGCGTCCTTTATGCTATATACAACTATTGTTGTATATACTATAGAGTGTGCAGTACCTCAGAAGGACTACGAAAAGGGTCAATTATTACTATAAGAGTTAATGCAATCTTTTTGAGTTAAATGTTGTGATTTGTTATGTATATATACTTAATAGCACTGTATTGACAACCTAACAGTTAACAAATTGGTGGACTATTTAGGTTGCCAGGAGATGGACTGGGTCAGGCCCCCAGTTTATCAGTGAGTCTAGTCTGAGCAGAGCAAGAGAGAAGATGTCTATGTTAAAGTTCCTGCTATTTAGGCCCAAGTTCAGAAAATCTTTGTCTCTGAGACTGCAGCTGCCAAGGAAGCAACTCTACTATTAGAGTACCCCTGAGAGAAGGAGATAAGACATTCCAGAACTTACTAGGCTGTGCATTGGATTCAGACAGCAATTGTATTGTACACATCTATGGCGGAAAGACTGTGGAAGTGAATATTATAAAAGCATCCTACCACATTTTGAGATGGACAGGCCACCCATATCTTAGTTCTGTGCCGCTAAGCTTGGGAACTGCAAAAAGAGTTAAAAAGTAAACTCATTGCATGCCTGTGGTTCTGTTGAGAGACTGAAAATTGTCTTTGGAGAGAGAGGGAGAGGATTGCACTGGTACATACCTTGGAACTGTGCCGTTCTCCTGCTGTATGTACTATTATCCCATCTTCATTACAGTAAAGAACATTTTCCTTATTGTAATCTTTGGCATGGTTATTGATGCCAGCATACATCAGCTGGCCCTCTGCATATGCCCTCCTGCATTGCACCCTACCAAACCATCTACCATCAAGTCACCCAACTACCATCAGGCAAGAGCCCCAATATTAGGGTGTGCCCTGAGGTAAGAAATGGGGCACCCTCCAGTCACTGTATGACCCCAGGGAGAACCATAAGGAGTTTGCCACTGTGAACTGTGTGTACTACTACCACCAACAGTATATCAACTACCACTCCTCTCATCCTCACCTTGTCGTTGCAAGTGCTATGTGTATAAGAACTGAAAAGACAGACTCTGTGAAAACCATTTCTGTCTTCTATCAAGGGTCCCAGTAGTCTTTTACAGTGGGAGGCTCGTCATTCTCCTAAAACCCAAACAATAAATGTTCTATAGACTGGGTACCTGGACCATCAAACATCAATATATAGCTGGTGGTCATTAACCAGTTAATGTATGTGGGATGTACCACTACAAAGTTAAAGATCCCACCTAGTTTTATATTCAATATGTCTGAAAATCTGTAAGACACTGCAAGACAGGACTATTTTTTCCATCATGTATAACAGAAAAAACGCAACCGCAGAGCAAAATGGAATGTCTCTTAAAGGCTTCTGTTTTGCATTCCGTCCTAGAATTCCATTATATTCTGTTATTACTCTGTTATAACTGAACCTACAATGGAATTCAAACACACCGATGCGAACCCACCCTAAGAGGTATGTGGTTCTATATTACCCTGTATGTTTTGTAGCACTGTATATAATGTCCATCCACATATGTCTTTAAC
The DNA here is from genome assembly GCF_905171765.1 of Bufo bufo. Classification (NCBI taxonomy): domain Eukaryota; kingdom Metazoa; phylum Chordata; class Amphibia; order Anura; family Bufonidae; genus Bufo; species Bufo bufo. Next base: position 606,161,026 of record NC_053390.1, read on the forward strand.
TGTAGGGCTGTGAGGGGAGGGATTGAATTTAGAATTTGACATGGGTGGGAGGGGGCACCATTTAAATTTTTGCCTCAAGCAGCAGAAAGGCTAGGTGCATCCCTTCATATGAAGAAATAAAGACTTTGATTTTCCGATAATTCAATTTTTACTCTAGCAGGAAATGCCCTTTAACATGACATATGAACAAATACAAATGAATATTCTTTAATATATCAGCATTCGATGTAAGATTTCAAACTATTTCCAACTAAATGGCTGCAGATTTAAACTTGCCCTGCAGTTATACTATTTCATAATAAAAATCATGGAAATATGACCGGTGACAAAGAAAAGGTACAGCAATAAGGATATTGATGTGTTCAAACATCAGAGTCTGTCAGTGATAATGGATGTTTCAAGAAGTTTGTCAAGATTTTGATAAATGAGGCAGAAGTGTATGCGCTACCAGCCTGCTGAATGAACAATGCAAGAATGCATTCCAAAGCAGCTGTATGTCTCACAAATGGTGCGAATACTAATAGGGGCTAATACTTCAGTGTAACTGATCTATATGGGATGTTTAGGATTGCATGCTTTGGAAGAATTGGAAGAATTGGAGAGGATATACAAGTAACTAAGGACATGACACTTTCCCACAAAACATAATTTGGTTATAGACAGAGATATCTGATGAACATTTTACAATATAAGTACATTTACACTCACCTAAAGAATTATTAGGAACACCTGTTCTATTTCTCATTAATGCAATTATCTAGTCAACCAATCACATGGCAGTTGCTTCAATGCATTTAGGGGTGTGGTCCTGGTCAAGACAATCTCCTGAACTCCAAACTGAATGTCAGAATGGGAAAGAAAGGTGATTTAAGCAATTTTGAGCGTGGCTGTTGGTGCCAGACGGGCCGGTCTGAGTATTTCACAATCTGCTCAGTTACTGGGATTTTCACGCACAACCATTTCTAGGGTTTACAAAGAATGGTGTGAAAAGGGAAAAACATCCAGTATGTGGCAGTCCTGTGGGTGAAAATGCCTTGTGGATGCTAGAGGTCAGAGGAGAATGGGCCGACTGATTCAAGCTGATAGAAGAGCAACGTTGACTGAAATAACCACTCGTTACAACCGAGGTATGCAGAAAAGCATTTGTGAAGCCACAACACGCACAACCTTGAGGCGGATGGGCTACAACAGCAGAAGACCCCACCGGGTACCACTCATCTCCACTACAAATAGGAAAAAGAGGCTACAATATGCACGAGCTCACCAAAATTGGACTGTTGAAGACTGG